>NC_137776.1:97163227-97438018 GCF_963455305.1 Plecotus auritus
CATGTAAGTAAAATTTAGGGCTCTACATACATCTTATTCAGGGTTAAAAAAAATTACTGCATATCCTATCTGCCACCATGAAGGAACAAGCATACAAGCATAGTACCTGGCTTAGTCTTCTCAGGCTGCCCAAAGAGAGAGAGAGAGAGAGAGAGAGAGAGAGAGAGAGAGGGACTAAATGGCTTAAAAAGCAAAATTGTACTTTTTACAGTGTTGGGGTCTAGAGGCCTAAGATCAGGATGCAGACATGGTCAGCTTTTGATGCGAGTCCTCCCATGGGTTGCAGATAGCCACTTCTTTGCTCTGTGCTTGCAGGACAGGATCCTTTCTCTGCCTGCAGGAGGAGAGAGAGACAGCAAGCTCTCATCATGTGGGCCCCACCTGAAGGTCTCATCTAGCTCTACCTCCCAAGTCCCAATCACCAAATACCATCACAATGGGGCTAGGGTTTCAGCACATGAATTTAGGTCAGACACAAATATTCAGCCTGGAACAATGAGCAGCTCCAGGATCTGAAGAGAACGTTGTTCACACTTGAGAACACAGCTTTGGTGGAGAACCAGGTCACACTAAATGCTAAAGATTTGAGTGTGGCCCGGAACCGAAAAGGGCTCTACAGCATTCACACCGTGTTGTGAGCAGCCCTGTCACTTTATCCTTAACACACAGATGACTATACTCTCCCAGTTAGCAGTGGTGGAGAGGGATGCTGCTCACATGCCCAGATGCTCTGTCATATCCCAGTGGGAGAATCGGTGCAAGCTTCTGGTCTTCTGAAGAAAGGCTGTGCGGTTGTCAGCAGAAAATTCACACTTTTTGAAACAAATATTTCCTTTGTACTAATGCTAACAGTCTGAAGGGGTTAGTTTGTGTGCATCAAAGCCTCATAAAACACAAACAAGAGCTTGCAGCAAAGAAAGTAAGGGCTTATTAGGTAGGGAAGTGGCCCATGCCCAGAGCCAACGGTGAGCCATGCTCAACAATTTGGCTCCTCGATGGCTTCCAGGGGGTGTGTCATAGGGGAAAAATGATTAATCATGGTGACTAAGGGAGTTAGGGTCATGACCTATAGTGATTGGTTTGTGCTAAGATAGGGGGGTCCTTAGTCATTGCATCTGGTCCTGATGTCAGCCATGGAGTCCCTTCATCTGGTTTCACCACTTGTCTGAGCCTGGAGCTGAAACACAATGGAGGCCTAGATGTTATCTGTAGTTTGATTGAAAGTCTGTCTCTGCCGTGAATAGATCCAAAGCTTTGGTCCTAGGATTATTTGATGCTGATCAGAGCCTCGCTGTCTTGAGGGCTTACTGATCAAGGGAGTGGTTATGCCAGGGAGAAAGAGGCAGGTGAGTCAGGGTGCTTGGATGGGGTCAGTTTGAATCAAAAGAGAAGAAAGGAGAAAAGGTCATATAGAGAAATGAACTTTCTATGCAGTTATATAATGGACCCTGGCAGACACTGAGCATCTGGCCATATAACACCAAGTTATCAAGAGTCTGGGACGGATCCTGAGATGGGTTCTGTATAACAGTCTCCAAAGGTAGATGATGCAGGCCTAGCATACCACATGGTGTGAGATAAATGCAGTCCATCCATGTGAGCAAGAAGAGAGGACACAAGCAAGCTACTTGACCAAGTATCTGAGGAGCCCATGTCATCACCACCGTTTTACCAGTGCTGACCCCTTGCAGCCCTCACATATGGCCCATGAGTGAACCCTTACAACCAAATGAAGAGGAGGAGAAAAGCCCCAGATTCGTTTATGAATACTTTGAGAGGTATGTGCGTGCATGGTAAAAACTAACCGCAATTTCAGTGCAGTACTCAGGGATGACCTTCAAATAGAATTAAAAGCTGTAGAGTTAAAAGCTATTGTGTGTGGAAAGAGAAACAACCTCAGATTTGAATATGTGAATTCATGAGTGGACAATGGGTTGGTCAAATGGCCACGAGCCTGCGTGGAGAAAGATTAGAAGATTGGGGTAAGAGATCTGAGGTGCAGACATGTGGAAGTGGCACAACACATGAAGATCTTTGCATCACATGGTCATGTCCACTGGAGAGCATTCACCATAGGAAAGGCACGAAACCACTAACTGGCAAAACGCTCCAAGCAGCAGACAACAGCCAGCCTCCAACATGGGACAGTCAGTGCGGGCATGACAGCAGTAGGAACAAGCAGCCATTTGGCAGAGATGGAAGTTATGCAAGGGTTCTGTGTGGAAACCTTGTGACCCTGGCTAATCTAGCTTCCTCCCAATTATTTCTTACTGTAATGATTGACACTGAGAATATCTACTTTCTACTGATTGATTCCATGCTTACCTAGGGCAAAGTGGCCCAGCCCTGGAACCATTACAAGTTCCAACCTATCTTTAAGTTCACATTGTGTTTATAAGTAAGGCCTCATACAAGTGGATAAAGAAAATATCTTTGAAATTTAGGAAATGAGAATCCTTTTGCTAGGGAAAGCATAACTGATGAGTTAGCAATATAATTGGATTCAATAACTTTTCAGGCATTTTTTAAGTTGACATTCGGATTTATTGTTCATGTTCTTAGTCCTGAGTAAGAACATAACCGATGAGTGTGTTAAAGCACTTCTGAAACCATGATTATCCCTGTTTTCAAAACATCCAGATCCTGACAAAGTCTCTTCAGAGCTCTTCACTTCAGGCAAAAGAAGTAATCAATTTCTTGATATAAACAAAAGCCTGACAAATACTGTATGACCTTCTGATTTACCAAAGTTAATGGCTCAGCACCTACTTCCCATTCTGACTTTCCTAATGTAAACTATTTAAAATCATGCTTCCAATTGTCAAAGTAGTTAGGTTTTGTTTTTCATTATAAAAAACTTTGGTTGTTCAAATGATTGCTATCTGAATGGCCATGGAATATTGTCCCGTAGTGACACTCTAAGGTTACAGAAGGTGATTCTATTTGAGACTGTCTCCATGTAGTAGGAGTTCATTTGAACCAGACCACTGAGTTCAACAATCAATATCTGTTCTCATTGCCTTCCTATGTGAATATTTCTCTACTTCTGCATAGAAGTTTTTTTTAAATATATTTTTATTGATTTCAGAGAGGAAGGGAGAGGGAGAGAGTGATAGAAACATCAATGATGAGAGAGAGTCATTGATTGGCTGCCCCACACATCCAGCCCACAACCTAGGTATGAGCCCTGACTGGGAATGGAATCCGGACCTCCTGGTTCACAGGTTGACACTCAACCACTGAGCACACTGGGGAGGCTCATTCTTAAATTCTCCCCTCCTTTTCATCCACACTGCTTCTAACTTACTCGTTTCTGTTTTTCTTTAGCAGCCTAATTTGCCTTTCCTTTGAGAACTTCCTCCGTTCAGCTGACTGGATTCTGTTTTCAAAACATAAATTTGTTTCATCACCCCTATCTGGAAATGCTGAAATGACTTCCTATCACCCATCAGAATGAGGAGCTGTGTGAAGGGCTCGTGGCCACCAGGCCGCAGGCTGACGGCCAGCCTCAGCAGTGCTGGTTCTCAGTCAGCCTGCTCCCACAGGACGAGATAACTATGCTGCCCAGATGTCCCTAATCTGTGTGCCTCCGCCTTTTTACACTGAGTGGCCTGCAGTTTCCTTCAACTCCTCCCATGTACCTTATCTCTCAAGAACCTTCTAGAATGTGAGGTCTCCCTACAAATGGATGTTTTCTGTGTTCTGCATAGCAATTTGCACTTGTTATTAGAAGGCTCCTCACATGTCATTGAGACAGAATTGAACATTTATACGTGAACAGATGGAAGCTAGGATGGAGTATAACACAGCACTTTCTCAATAAATAACTTTTTAGCCCTAACCAGTTTGGCTCAGTGGATAGAGCATCGGCCTGCGGACTGAAGAGTCTCAGGTTCGATTCCAGTCAAGGGCATGTACCTTGGTTGTGGGCACATCCCCAGTAGGGGGTGTGCAAGAGGCAGATGATCAATGTTTCTCTCTCACTGATGTTTCTAATTCTCTATCCCTCTCCCTTCCTCTCTGTAAAAAAACAATAAAATATATTAAAAAAATAAAATAAATAAATAACTTTTTAGATAGTAAATACAGAAATAAATAAATATTACAGACCTTCTTTTCCCTTCCTCTCCATTCCCCCAGCTGAAATGCTGATGCCAGATAGCAGAACAGTAAACTGAATCTTCAGTGATAGCTACTAGCCTACAGGGGCTTTGTGCTTTGGTTCCAGATGGAATGTGAGACTCTCCTACTCAGGGCCGGCAGTTGATCTCTCACATGATCTCTCCAAATCTCTCCCAACCCTCACAACTGCATACCTTCACCTATTTATCTAACCGAATCCTTCCATGAAACTTTCACGTTACTGACTATTAAATATATAAATTATCAAACATAAAATTCACCACAAGAATTCTAAATATTTGAAATTCTTTAATATTTGCTTCATGTTATTAAAATAAAAATTCTTATTTTTTACAGATAAAGTAAAATTCAATCTAGTAACATACACTGTGTCATTGTGACAAACCCTGCCCCACTTGTTTCCCATACTCAGACCTCAGCCCTGGTCAGAAGCAGCCTGTATCTGGAATCTAATCCATTTTTATGGTTACACACACACACACACACACACACACCCACACACACAACACACAATTATTTCCCAGAATGATACATAGCATTGCTTTAACAAATTAGCATTTTGAGTGTGTGAGTTTTACATTTATATAAATGTGATCACTATGGACATGTCATGTTGCATTCAGAATGTTTTAATATCTAGCCCAATATAATCATTAAGATAATTTTCCTTTTACCACAGGGATCAGGCCTAAACAGGCAGTCGGACATCCCCCGAGGGGTCCCAGATTGGAGAGGGTGCAGGTTGGGCAGGTTGGGCTGAGGGACACCCCCCAACCAGTGCACGAATTTTTATGCACTGGGCCTCTAGTGTGTGTGTGTGTGTGTGTGTGTGTGTGTGTGTGTGTGTGTATATATATATATATATATATATATATATATATATATATAACAACATTATATTTAATTATATTTGATTCAGCTCTTAGGCTTTATTTTTTTATTTTTTTCTATCTTTATCAGTATTCTTGCAATAAACATTCTAGTGCACCAGTGCCAGAGATTGTGCATGTGTGTGTGTATTTTTTATGTATATATCCTTTTTGTTGAATCATTTAACATTTGTTCTTCAAATGTTTTACTATTTTTTACTCCCACCCAAAATTCTAAACATTATTACATACAGTCTAAATATATTTTAATTGGCCATATTTTCTTTATGACCATATTTGCTTATAATTTTTGTTGTGGTTTTTTATTATTAAATTTATTAGGGTGACATTGGTTAATAGGATCATATAGGTTTCAAGTGTACATTTCTATGATACACAATCTGTATATTGTACTGTGTGCCCAAAATCAAATCATGTTTTGGTTTTGTGGTTATAAAGGTCTGTTTTTTTTATAAAGTCAGATTGCATTACATATTTTTTCATTGATTATGCATTCTATTTTTTTTTTTTTTACTTTTTTGTTGAGGAATGCATTTTTTACCCTGGTGCCATAAATACATTCTCCTTTATTCCTTCTAAAAATGTTGATGCTTCTTCTTTCATATTTTAATTTTAAAATCTATCTTTAATTTGATTGCTTATACTATGTGTTAGGTAAATATTTTTATTTAGAATTATAATGTTATACCTACCACACAGATATATATATTGGGGGGTACTTAAATCCTCAAATTCTTATTAGAACACCTTTATTTCATATAATTTTTAAATAAACTTTTTATTGACATATAGTGTACCAAAAGGTACATAATATTAAAAGTACAGGTTGATAAATTTCCAGCATCACTTTGATGCAAAAATAGAATAATATAGTGATATAGAAGTCCCTCTCAAACCCTAAGTGATGGTCCTCAAAGGTGAACACTTCTTAACTTATATTAAATATACATATAATCCCAACTCATATAGATGAGCATAAAATAACAACAAACCAAAAATGATTAGCTGTGTGTTGATTAGATTATATATTTAAAATAATATATCATTTGTATATATGGTTATTAAAATGAAATAAAGATAAATCAGGTGTATTTTAATAAAAATGAAACTGAATTAATATTCATATAAAATAGAAATTAAGGAAATAAGCAGATAAATTATTAGAACATGGATTAGTTTTGTATCTCTTTAAAATTAATGTGAATAGTGTTATGTGAAATTATTTGTGTCTGGTTTCTTTTGTTCATAATATTGGATATAGCAATGGTTTATATATTTTTTCATTATTTCATAGTACTGCATTGCATGAATATATCAAAATTTATTTATCCATCCTGGTGTTGATCAATGTTTGTGCTGTTTCCACTTTGGATTTACATAAACATTGCTGCTATGAGCATGTACCCACATATATATTTTTTCATCTATATATGCACATCATTCCATTGGGTACATGCCTGGCAATAGAACTGCTGGGTCATCAGTATGCACATGTTTAGTTTTAGTGTGTACTGTAAACAGATTTCAAGAACTGTACTGATTTACACTCTCACCAGCAGTATATGAGAATTTTTGTCTTAAAGAGTTATTATTGTTTTGCTTTTGTTTTCAATAATAGTCATTTTGATAGGTAATGGCATCAGATTGTACTATAATTTTCATTTCAGTGATAACTAATCACATAAAACACATTTTCATATTTACTAACAATTTTGCTATAGACCTTTTAAGTTCCTTATAAATCTTTTTCCCAATTTTAAAGTTGCATTCTATGTTTTTTTCTTGGTGATAGTTAGAAATTCAAAAGTCATCTCTTTGTAGCAGTTTAATTCTCTCACCATTAATAGTATGTTCTGATGAGCAGAAAGTCTTAATTTTTGTGTAATCCAATCAACCAATTATTTTCTTTATGATTGAGGCATTTTATGCTCTATTTTAATCTAATCCAAGAATATACAAATATTCTCATATATAATCTTCAATAAGCTTTGTTGTTTTACCATGCGTATCAGGTCTGCAATTCACCTCAAACTGGTTTCTATGTGAAGTGTGAAATAGAGGTTATAATTCAATTTTGCTATGTATGCATATATTTAGGTGTTAGAGAATTATTCATTACACATATCTATTATTTTGCATTTATTGTTCTATTTATTATTTTTATCCTCACCCAAGGATATGTTTTTATTGATTCTAGAGAGAGAGGAAGGAAGAGAGAGAGAGAGAGAAACATCAATATGAGAGAGAAACATTTGTTGCCTCCTGTACATTCCCAGATTGGATCTAACCTATAACCTAGGTATGTGCCTGACCAGGAATCAAACCTTTTGACTATGGGACAATGCTCCAACCAACTGAGCCACTTGGATAGGGCTCTTGTTCTATTTTTTATGTTAATATCAACTGTCTTCCTTATGTAGTATTTAAATAATTCTTGGTGTCTTGAGTGTAAATTTTCTAACTTGTTCTTCTTCAAGATTAAGTTGGGTATCCTTGGTCTTCCGCATTTCCATATACATTTTAGAATCAACTTGAAGTTTTAATTTTTAAAAATGCAATTTAGATTTTAGTTGCGATTAAAACAATGAAAAGGTTGATTTAGGGAACACTGACAATTTTATTTCATTGAGTCTTTTACCCCTTGTCATGAAATGCCATCTTTTTTATTTAGGTCTTCTATATTTTCTTTCAGTCCTCTGTGTCAATGTTTTGCAAATCTATTCTAGATTTATATTCTAGAGATATTTTATTGTATTATAAATGGTGTTTGTTTTGAAATTTTCTCTTCGAATTACATGTTGCAATATACATATACATTTTTCCTCTTTATTAACCTTTAATCCAGTGATCTTACTAAATTCACTCAGTATTCTAATTTATTTGTAGATTTTTTTTCTGTATTTTCTAAGTACACAATCATGGAACGAATGGGTATTAAATTATATCAAGTCAAATAAACTTTTTGCAACTATTAAGATGATCAAAAGAATTCCCTTATTTATTTTGCTAATATGGTGAATTTTATTATTTGATTTTCCAATGTTAAACCACCTTCTTTCCTAGAATAAAACTAATTTTTTATGATGTGTTATCCTATTCACATATCTCTAGATTTGCACTGTTAATATGAAGTCTGGGTGTTCTTTTTTTAGTTTTTTTTTGTTTGTTTGTATTTTTGCATTTATTTTTATGAGAAAAATTGGCTAGTAATTTTCCTTTCCTGCAATGTCTTGAAGATTTTGGTTTCAATGTTATTCTGACCTCACAGAAGAAATTGGGTAATTTTCTCCCAATTATGAACTCAAATTCTTTAACAGATACAGACCACTTAGAGTTTCTATTTCTTCTGGTATCTGTTTTGATAAATTACAGTTTCTTAGAATTTTGTTTATCTCATCTATTTTTTTCAAATTGATTTACATAGAGTTGTTTATGATATTCTTATTAACTTTCTTGTATATGAGTTCTGATATGGGTGATTTACTCATTATACTATTTTTCTTAGTTACTTTTGCTAGTCATTTATCAAATCAAATTTATTAGTCTTTTCAAAGAATCAACTCTTTGCTTTGTTGTCTTTTAATATTTTTCTACATTCTATTTTCTTTACACTTAATTTGATGTTCTCTACTAACATTAACATTGTTCTTCTCTTGTTTTATTTTAAAAGAAATATAACTATTGTTCCTATTTTCCTTTTGTTGGTATTATCTTTTTAATTCTGTCCAGACTTGTGGTAGGCAGAATAAAGTTTCCCCTAAAGATGTCTATGTCCTAATCCCTGGAACCTGTGATATGTCACTTTAGATGCAAAAGTGACTTTGAAAAGGTAATTGAAGTAGAAATCTTGAGGTTGAGAGATTATCCTGGATTATCTGTGTAGGCCTAAAGTAATCAAAATGATTCTTTTTTCTTTCTTTTCTCCCTCCTCCTCCTCCTCCTCCTCCTCCTCCTCCTCCTCCTCCTCCTCCTCCTCCTCCTCCTCCTCTTCTTCTTCTTCTTCTTCTTCTTCTTTTTCTTCTTCCAAAAGGATCATTAAGGGAAAAGGTAGGCAAGAGACATAGACAAGGAGATATGACGTGTGTGTGTGTGTGTGTGTGTGTGTGTGTGTGTGTGTGTGTGTGTGTGTTTTAATCCTCACCGGAGGATATGTTTATTGATTTTACAGAGAGGCAAAGGGATGGGGGGGAGAGACAGAAACATTGATGTGAGAGAGACACATGGATTGGTTGGCTCCCATAAGCACTCAAACAGGATTAGAATTCACAACCTAAGTATTTGATGGGGAATCAAACCCACAACCTTTTGGTTTATGAGACAACACTCCACGCAACTGAGCTACCTGGCCAAGGCAAATTTGTGTTTTTCCTCAATGTATTTTATTTTCCCATCACCATTTGTCCCCCATACACCCTTTTCTACCTCCACCCCCTGCCCCACTGCAGTCACCACACTTCTGTCCATGTCCATGAGTTCTTTCTCATTTTTTTTCTCTTTTCTAAATCCTTCCACACCCCCAACACCCTCCACACCACACCACAGCTGTCTGACTGCTCTCTGTCTATGAGTCTGTCTCTGTTTTTTTTGTGTTAGTTGTTTGTTCATTTAATTCTAAATGTGAGTGAGATCATATGGTACTTGTCTTTCTTTGACTGACTGGCTTATTTGTGGATATTTGTTACAGAGGCAATGGGAAAAATTAATACCACATATTTGAACTTTTTGTTTTGTTTTGTTACAGTTCCATTTAAACTTCACTTTTTCCACCTCAGCTACATCATTTAGTGCTTTCTTCTAGATGGGTAAGCGGGTAACAAGCTTTTATCGTTTTTATATTTCTTAAATGCCTTTATTCTGACACTCACCAAGTAATGTAATATTATAACTAGTGTAAACTTATGAAGTTGGATACTTTAAAGATAATAGTTTATCGCAGTATTTACTTTTAGTGATGAAAAATCTGTTGTCAATGTAATTGCTGTTACTTTACAGAAAATCTGTCTTCTTCGCACTCCAGTGGCTATTTAAAATCATTTTTATTTTTCTTTGATATTAGCATAGATTCCCCTCTTCTTTTTCAAAACATATCTATGTATTTTATTTAACATAGAAACACATTTTATTTGCTCTTCCTTTTTGTTAGAAAGAGATAAGGACATTTTTCTTAATTCTCTCAGTTACATGGAACTAGAAATACTTTAGAGATATTTAAATAAGAAATGGGATAGCTGTATTAAGACTTCTTAAAATATAACACTTCTAATTAAAACAGTTCTCATTAATTTTAACACATTTGTTCATTCTTAGGTAACTTTTAATTACCTCATTTTGTATTGTTTAAAATTTTTGTATGTTTTATTCTGTCCTGATCTTGTTTTCTCTATAATTGTTTCCACAGTCTCTAAATGCCTTCATATCCAGGTAAAATGAATATTAATGTTTCAGTTTAACAATTCTAATGCATTTATTTAAATTAGAGACTAGCTTTATGCCACATTTGTTTATTAAAGAATAAAAGGATGTTATCTTGTTTTCTTTTAAGGATAAAAGTGGAAGAAAGCAAACAAAATGCTACTTGTATATGGTATTTGAATTTTCTTAAGTTTTCTATAAAATATAGATAATATATCTTTGCAAGATTATTTTGATAATTAAATAAAGTAATTAAGTAAAAATAATTCCCTGCAATTAGCAGAACATCCAGGTATGTGTTTACTTATACTCACACATGCACATACTCATTAGCTCTCCCTTTCTTGTGAAAAAGCAAATTTTCCTTTTAGAAACAAAATAAATGTTTTCCAACTCTCTAGTACTAAGAAAATAATTTTGTTTTAAAATTATGAGTTTTATATATATTTTTTTCTTTTTAAAAGTGAATAGCTCTGTAGCATCAATTTATGTAGATAGTTTATGAGACTAGTTCAAAATGTCTCAGCTCAGCATGCCAGAGACTGCTTCCTCTGCCAGCCTGCTGGCAAAGAGGCGGTTCTCTGTGAAAGCATCTTCAAAGCCCCTGCCTGCTCAGGCCCAGAGCTGCTCTCCTGCCTGGTCTCTGAACTCCAAAATGCTGCCCCTTCTCTTAGCAGCCCTCTCACCAAAATCTCCATTTCTGCAGTTGCCTGGTGTTAGTTGTTGACACAAAGGAAACAAACAAAGACAATCTGTACTTGTTCAAAAAGGAAATAATATAAAACCATGGCCTATGGCCTTATAGCCCAGCAGTTAAAATCCTAGTGTCACCACCATGGAGTACATTGACAATCTACCTAGATCCCAGCTTCTCCTTTAAGAAATTGAAGATAGCAAATGTAATTGCCTCTTGCAATAATTATGAGGAATAAATTAATTAGAGTGTGTAAAACTAGACCACAATGTGGTCTGAAGATACAGCCTGCAAACCCTAAATTAAGGATAAAGCATGTAGAGAAATGAACACTGAATCTAAAATTTAGTCCAGACCCAGTCCATGTGTGAAATGCTATTATTTATAACTTGCAGAACACTGTGTAATTGTTGACTGTCATAACAATATCTCTAACCATAAAACCTAACATGTTGTACAAGAACTTTATAAGATTCAGTTTTGATAGAATATGTTATTTATGGATAATGCATCAGTCCTGGTAACTTACAGAAACTGAAAACAGGACAGCAGATTCAGACAGTGGGGAGGGCTGGTATCACTGAAGCCTTAAAGTGACACTCAAATGATGCAGAAATCATCTATTTTTGCTCCCATTAAAATAATTTTTGTACCAGCATGTACCTACAAGTTTAGTTTAATTAAAACCTTAAGGACATTCAGTGCAAAATTCTACAGAAATTAGCAGCTCTCCTGACAAATAGCAGCCAGGAGTTTATGTGGCATTAACATGCTGCTCAGTGGTTTGGGCTACTCAGACATCTGGCCCAAATGAAACAGCTGGGAAAACATCCTGTTTACTTTAAGCTCATCAGGTTCCAGCAGAGAAAGACCTTATAGTCAAAAACTTCATACCATACCTAAAATCAAAGAAGCACTGTCTTCACCAGCAAGAACAGCAGATGAAAGGGAAATTAAATCAACATATTTTCTAAAACTATGAATTTTTTGTTTATAGAAGAGCAAAGTGAAGCATGGACACCTTGTGCAAGTTGTCCACAATAACATATTTAAACACAGCAAATGATGAGATCAGAACCCCAGCAAAGCCCTCCAAGTCTATCAGATTATAATCTTGTCCATAATATTTTCATCTGATTTAAACTGCACCCCTCTGTCGGCCTGCTTGTCCCCAACTGCCTGTCCCCCAGCCTGTTCACCCCCAACTGCCCTCCCCTCCTGGCCTGATCTCCCCTAACCGCCTCTGCCCTAGACCCTGCCACCATTGCTTTGTCCGGAAGGACATCTGGAAGGTCTCCTGGTCTAATTAGCATATTGCCTTTTATTAGGATAGATATAGGTTTTTTTTTGCTTAATTCTTTTAACTTTTTCATCCAACCACCAACACCCCTCCCTCTGACAGCTATGTCACCCCAAAAAATTCCATAAATTTTTTTAAAAAGACAAAAAAAAAAAAAAAAGAAGGAATGGTAGGTATTAAAACTTTGAATGTTTTGCAGAATTCACCAGTGAAGCCATCTGGTCCCAGATTTTGTTTTTGAGGGAGGCTTTTTTTTTCTTTTTTAATATATTTTATTGATTTTTTACAGAGAGGAAGGGAGAAGAATAGAGAGTTAGAAACATCAATGGAAGAGAAACATTGATCAGCTTCCTCCTGCACACCCCCTACTGGGGATGTGCCTGCAACCAAGGTTCATGCCCCTGACTGGAATTGAACCCGGGACCCTTCAGTCAGCAGGCCAATGCTCTATCCACTGAGCCAAACCAGTCAGGGCGTTGAGGGAGGTTTTTTATTATTGTTTTCATTTCCTTACTGGTGATCAGTCTATTTAGGTTTATCTATTCTTCATAGTTCAGTCTACAAAGATTATATATTTTAAGAATTTTTTAACATTTTCTACATTATCTAATTTGGTGTCTTGCAGCCTTTCACAATATTTTTGTATAATTATTTGTATTTCAGTTGGGTCCATTGTAACTTTTCCTCTTTAATTTTTAATTTTTTAAACTATATTTTTATGGATTTCAGAGAGGAAGGGGGAGGGAGAGATAGAAAAATCAATGATGACAGAGAATCATTAATCGACTGCCTCCTACACACCTCCTACTGGGGATTGAGCCCACAACCCTGGCATGTGCCCTGTCGGAATCAAACTGTTACCTCCTGGTTCATAGGTCAACATTGTATCACTGAGTCATGCTGGCCAGGCTCATTTTTAATTTTATCCATTTGAGTCTATTTTGTTTTTTCCTTAGCAAGTCTAGCCAGAGATTTGTCAATTTTATTTATCCTTTCCAAAAATCAGCTCTTTGTTTCCCTATTTATTTCTGTTGCTTTGTTCTCTACTTCATTTATTTCTGCTCTAATTTTTATTATTTTCTTTATTCTATTGACTTTTGGTTTCATTTAATTGTCTTTACCTAGCTTTTTAAGGCATAATGTTTGATTTTTTTTTTTTATTTGAGATCTTTCTAATTTCTTGAGGTGGGCCTGCATTGCTCTATACTTCCCTCGTAGTACCAGTTTTTCTACATTCCCAAAATTTTGGTGTCCTATTTTTTCTCAATGTACCTTTTAATCTCTTCTTTTATTTCTTCTTTGCCTCAATAGTTATTGATTGACATGTTTAATCTCCACATGTTAATAGTTTTTTCAGCTTTCCTCTTATAGTTAATTTTCAGTTTCAGACTGTTGCTGTCAGAAAATATAGTTGGTATGATTTAATCTTCTTTAATTTATTGAGACTAGTTTTGTGCACCAACTTATGGTCTATCCTTGAAAATGTTCCATCTTTACTTGAGAAGAATGTATATTTTATTATTTTAGAATGGAAAGTTCTATAAATATAGATTATGCCATTTGTTCTAATGTGACATTTAAGGCATGTATTTCCTTGTTGACTTTCTTTTGGGATAATCTATCCATTACTGTCAATGCAGTACTCAGGTCTGCTACTATAATTGTATTTTTGTCAGTTTCTCTCTTTAGGTCTGTTACTAATCACTTTATATATTTTGCTGCTCCCAGGTGCAGGGCGTATGTATTGATGTGTTATGTCTTCTAGATTAATTGTCTCCTTTATCATTATAAAATGTCTACCTTTGCCCCTGATTACCTTTTTTATCTTAAAAATCTAATTTCTTCTGATATCAGTATAACTACACCTGCTGTTCTCTGTAACTATGTGCTGGGAGTATCTTCTTCCACCCCTTCACTGCAAGCCTATGTTTCCTTTACAGCTGAGATGAGTCTCCTGAAGGCGACGTATAGTTGGCCTTGTTTTTAATCTATTCTGCTGCCCTGTGCCTTTTGATGGATGAGTTCAGTTCATTTAAATTCAGGGTGATTATGGATATATGAGGACTTGCTATCAGTATTTTCTCTTTTTTTCTTGTTACTCTGTATCTCCATCATTTCTTTTCCTCTTGTGTTTCTGTCTCCTGTTTTAGTTTGGTGTTTTTCTACGAATGTTATATATCAGCTCTAGGTTTTTGTATTGTGATTACCATTAGCTTTATGTAAAAAATATATGTTTCCTACCTACAAGAGTCCTTTTTTTCTGATTGCACCTTATTGCCATTCACCTGTGCAAGGTCAGTCCTTTCCCTCTTCACCTTTCATGTTTTTGTATTACAAATTATTCCTTTTCTGCATTTGTTTCCAAATTATAGAAGTTATAGTCATTTAAAAATGTATTTCCCCTTTTACATATATGTTATACTTAAGTGTTTAATACCCTATTCAGGAATAGAGTTACAATTTTTGCTTCTGTCTGAGTGCCATCTTATTCACATGCTGTACATGTTTGTCCTTTGCTTTAGGTGCAGCAACTCCTTCGCACATGTACTGTAAGGCAGGCTCTGTGATGGTAAATTCCCTCAGAGTTTTTATTAATTTATTTGTTTTTCATATATAAAATACAGCATTCCTGGCTTTATTATTCTTGGCTTTTCCTTTCTCTTTTTCAATATTTTGAATATTTTATGTCATTCTCTCCTGGCTTATAAGGTTTCTGCCAAAAAAACCCGATGATAATCTAGTGGTGTTTGCTTTGCTGCAGTCTCTCTCTCTCTCTCTCTCTCTCTCTCTCTCTCTCTCTCTCTCTCTTCTTTTTCTTCAGTTCCTTGAGAATTCTTTCTTTCTCATTAACTTTTGACCGTTTTGATACTGTTTCTTGAGTAATGTGTTTTTACATTGAGGTAATTAGGTGTTTTATTGGCTTCTTGAAATTAGAGAGTTCAGTTTTGTCCTCTTCCCTGGCTCTTCTTTATACCTATTATTCTGATTCTTTTTGATAGAGTCAGGCAATTCTGGCAGAAATGTTTCCCTTTTTAAAATTCAATTCTCTCTCTTCTTCCACTTGAGTTATTTCTAGATCTCTGTTTCTGAGTTTACCAATTCTCTCCTCCATCCAGACTACTCTGTTTCCAGTGCTCTCTAAGCTATTCTTCATCGCATTTATTGAGTCCTTTAGCTCCAGAATTCTTGCTTCGTTATTTTTTGCAGTTCCTATTTCATTTGTTTGTTAATTTTATTCCTGACCTCATTGAGCTCCCTTTCTGAGCTTTTTGTATCTTGAGGTGTGTTTTTTTTTTTTCTTTTCATAACTGCAATTTTGAATTCTATTAATTTAATCAGCCTTCCGGGTCTTTGAGTTTGCAGGGAAGAATTTTGTGTGTGTCTTACGGCTGTTTCCCAGCTCTAAAACAATATGCTGCACAGAAATCACTCAATGATTAACTGTGTATAAATAAAAATGAACAAATAATAATTTAATGGATTACTGAGCTTTTATATCATGACCAAATTAATTGTATACTAGGATTGTTGTGAATAAAATGATAGACTAATTTTTTTAAACCTCTTTATTTTGCTAAAATCTGTTAGCTTTTGGCATTTATCTGTAATTCATCAAAATTACAAAATGGTCATTATGGTGAAATTCTTTGAAGCAGTTTGAAATCATAGGGTTTCATTGGTCATTCATATAAACCTTAAAATTAGATTGATGTAATACTGTGCATTCATTTGAATCTAGTGTCTCTCCTGGAACCTCAGAATATAGAAAACAGTTTTCATTAATTTCCAGAATAACAACACTAAAACACATGGGTTGCACAAGTCTGAAATCCTTTAGATTTTAATCTCATTTGAAGCATGAGCTTGGTTTCACTAAACACTAAGGAAGGATAATGCCATACTCTTGACTTGACTTGACTAAGAGGGTAAATAAAACAACTGGAAATGTTTTATAACATCCTTATGTCCTCTATTGATGTTTATTTTGATTTGAGTAACTTATTGCTTCAAAAGTTTCAACTAAATGTGGTTTCACATCATCTTTCTCCTCAAGGAGAATGAAGGCCATGTTTTTGAGCCCTGTCTCAGTTTTTCCTAAATCTGTGACAGGACATCCTGTGTAAGAATGTGGAAACTGGCTCCGTGATGGCGCTTAGTCTGTATGGAGCAGAGGGAGATTTTGATGCATAACCTCTAAACTGAAAACCACTTTCTCTGAGAAACTTGGCGAATGTTTTTAAGAAATATGGTTCCCTGGTGATCCTCCCTCAAGAACAGCTGAAGTTAAGCATTGCATTGTGGAGAAAGCATTAAATGATGACAGGTAAAGGGCACAGTAGCCATGCTTTCCTGAGGCCCAAACACAAAATGTGTGTTGACCATGTTTTTTTATGGCAGGAGATCATAGTGCAGGATTCTTATCAAAGGCAGGAAAGAAAAAAAAACAGTAGTTTAATTTCTCTGGAAGATATTTCCACCCCTTTGCCTTTTGTGTTACATTTGCCTAACTCTTTTAACTCATTAATATACATGATAACGTTTTTTTGTTTGTTTGTTTGTTTTTATTCATTAGCACTCAAAATAAAGCCTTTTCCAGCACTTTAAGATACAGGAAATACGAATTGTACTTTAATCTCCAAATTCGTAGAAATAGAACAACTGGGAATCCTCATCCTCCATCATAGCAGAGACATTATTACCGCCCTGGCGGGTGTGGCTCAGTGGTTAGAGTGTTACCCCTTGCACTAAAGGGTAGCGGGTTTGATTGAAAGGAAACAACTATATGGCCAACTTGGGTAGCTCCATGGCAAGCCACTGCATTCACCTTTGCCAGCACAGATCTCTCACTTTTCAGCTCATTTAGGCTAGGTCCCGCTCTCAAAGCCCCGTTTATTGACAAGTTCCCTGGCGAGGGTATGGAGAAAAGGAACCCTCTTGCACTGCTGGTGGGAATGCAGACTGGTGCAGCCACTGTGGAGAACAGTATGGAGCTTTCTAAAAAAAATTAAAAATGGAGCTGCCATTTGACCCAGAAATCCCACTTCTAGGAATATATCCCAAGAAATCAGAAATACCAATCAGAAAGGACATATGCACCCCTATGTTCATAGCAGCACAATTTACCATAGCTGCACTCTGGTGGTCAGTGCACTCCCACAGCCAACCTCCCACAGCCCCTCCCACCCCCCGCCAGTTGCCCCCTTCCTCCCCAATAGGCCTCAATCACAGGCCAGGCCAAGGGAACCCACGCGTGAGTGAATCTGTGCACCGGGCCTCTAGTATTGAAAATAATGTTAGATTCATAAAGTTCCTTTCTTGCATCCTACTAATATATTTTTTAACCTTTATTGTTGCAAGTATTACATGTCCCTCTTTTCCCCCATTGACCCCTTCTAACCCGCACCTTGCCACTGCTCCAGGCCTTCACCACCATACTGTCTGTGTCCATGGGTTATGCATACGGTATATGGTTGTTCTCTCCCCACCCACTCACCCTCCCCTGCCTTCCCTCTGAGATGCCAGTATGTAACATGCTTCTATGTCTCTGGATCTATTTTGTTCATCAGTTTATTTTGTTCATTAGATCCCACATTTTAGTGTATTGCTCTGACTGGCTTATTTCGTTTAGCATAATACTGTCCAGGACCCTCCATGCTGTCTCAAAGGGTAAGAGATCCTTCTTTTTCACTGCTGCATAGTACTCTGTGGTGTAAATATACCACTGCTTTTTTATACACTCATTTACTGATGGGAATTTGGTCTTAGCTATTGTAAATTGTGTAGCTATGAACATAGGGCATGCATTCGTTCTGATTGGTATTTCTGGAAGTGGTATCACTGGGTCAAATGGGAATTCCATTTTTAATTTTTTGTGGAAACTCCATACTGTTTTCTATAATGGCTATAACAGTTTGCATTCCACCAGCAGTGTACTAGGGCTCCCTTTTCCACACATCCTTGCCAGCACTTGTCATGTGTTGACATGGTAGCCATTCTGACAGGTGTGAGGTGATACCTCATTGTTGTTTTAATTTGCATCTCTCCGATGATCAGTGACTTTGAACATTTTTTCATCTGTCTCTTGGCCATCTGTATGTCCACTTTGGAGAAGTGTCTATTTAGGTCCTTTTCCCATCTTTCAATTGGATTGATTGTCCTCCATTTGTTAAGTTGTATGAATTCCTTATGTATTTTGGATATTAACCCTTTATCAGATGTATCATTTCATTCTACCATACAGTGGGATCCCTTTTCGTTTTCTTGATGGTTTCTTTTGCTATGCAGAGGCATTTTATTTTGATGTAGTCCCATATGTTTATTTTTTCCTTAGTTTCCTTTATCCTAGGAGATGTAGCTGTAAACATATTGCTACAAGAGATGTCTGAGATTTTGCTGCCTATGGTTTCTTATAGGATTTGTATGGTTTCACAACTTACATTTAAGTCTTTTATCCATTTTGAGTTTATTATTATGTATGGTGTAAATTGGTGGACTAGTTTCATCTTTTTTGTATATATTTGTCCAATTTTCCCAACAACATTTATTGAAGAGACTGTCTTGACTCCATTGTATGCTCTTGCCTCCTTAGGGAAATATTAATTGAGCATAATAACTTGGGTCAATTTCTGGGTATCTGTTCTATTCCACTGATCTAATTGCTTGTTCTTCTGCCAGTACTAGGCTGTTTTCATTACAGTGGCTTTGTAGTATAACTTCATATATGTTATTGTGATCCCTTCAACTTTTTTCTTTCTCAAGATTGCTGCATCTACTTGGGGTCTTTTTTTGGTACCATATTTTTGGAGTATTTGTTCAAGATCTGTGAAATATGTCATTGGTATTTTAATAGAGATTGCATTGAATATATAGATTGCTTTAGTTAATATGGTGATTTTAAAAGTTAATTCTACCAGTCTTTGAACATGGTATATTCTTTGACTTGTTTACATCTTCCTCTATCACTTTTTTCAACGTCGTATACTTTTCTGTGTGTATAAGTCTTCTACCTCCTTGGTTAAGTTTATTCCTAAGTATCTTAATTGTTTTGTTGCAATGGTAACTGTGATTGTTTGATTAGTTTCTCTTTCTGAGAATTCATTACTGATGTATAAAAATGCCATCTATTTCTGGGTATTAATTTTGTATCCTGCTAGGTTGCTGAATTCATTTATTAAATCTAGTAGTTTTATGGTGGAGTCTTAGGGTTTTCTATGTACTAATCATGTCATCTGCGAATAACAGTTTTACTTCCTACTTTTCAATTGGTATTCCTCTTATTTCTTCTTCTTGTCTGATCGCTGTGGCTGGAACCTTCAATACAATGTTGAATAAGAGTGGTGTAAGTGTCCATCCCTTTCTTGTTTCTGTTCTTAGGAGAAATTATGGAATTTTTCCCATTGAATCTGATGTTGGCTGTTGGTTTGTCATGTATGGCATTTATTATGTTGAGCTATGTTCCCTCTATTCCTACTTTTCTGGGAATTGTTATCAAAAGAGGGTACTGGATTTTGTCCAATGCTTTTTCTTCATCTATTAATATGATCATGTGGTTTTTAACTTTTAATTCATTTATGTCATGTATCACATTCATTGATTTGTAAATATTGTACCAGTCTTGTATCCCTGGAGTAAATCCCACTTGGTTATGGTGCATGGTGTATGATCTTTTTAATATATTGCTGGATTTGATTTGCCAATATTTTGTGGAGAATTTTAACATCTGTGTTCATCAAGGATATTGGCCTGTAATTCTCTTTCTTTGTAGTGTCTTTTCTAGCTTTGGTATTAGGGTAATGCTTGCCTCATAAAAAGAGCTCTGAAGTGTTCCTTCCTCTTGGATTTTTTGGAATAGTTTGAGGAGTATAGGTGTCAGTTCTTCTGTGGATGTTTGGTAATACTCCCCTGTGAAGCAGTCTGGACCAGGGCTTTTGTGTGCTAGGAGGTTTTTTGTTTGTTTGTTTTTTAATTATTGCTTCTATTTCATCAATTGTTATTGGCCTATTCAGGTTTTCTGATTCAGTTTTTTGGAGATGGTATTTTTCTAGGAATTTGTCCATTTCATCTACCTTGCCCAGTTTGTTGGCATATAGGTGTTCATAGTATTTTCTCATAATCCTTTGTATTTCTATGGTCCGTTGTTACTTCTCCACTTTTGTTTCTGAATTTATTTATTTGGGTCCTCTCTTTTTGTTTCTTGATTAAGTCTGGCTCATCAACCTTGTTTATCTTTTCAAAGAATCAGCTCTTGGTTTCATTGATCCTTTGTAATTTTTTTTTTTTTAGTCTCAATGTCATTTATTTCTGCTCTATCTCTATTATTCCCTTTCTTCTACTTACTTTGGGCTTTTCTTGTTATCTTTCTAATTCTTTAAGTTGTAGGGTTGAATTGTTGTGTTATTAATTTTTCTTGTTTTTCACGTAGACCTGGAGTGCTATGAACTTCCTTCTCAGGACTGCTATTGCTGTGCCCCAGAGATTTGGGTTGTAGTGTGTTCACTTTCATTTGTTTCCAGGAAGTTATTTTTTTAAATTTCTTTCTTGAAATTAAAACCCATTCATTGTTCAATAATATGCTATTTAACCTCAATCTGTTTTTACTGTAGTTGATTTCAAATTTCATTCCATTACAATATGAGAAGATGCTTGATATGATTTCAGTCTTCGTGAACTTGTAGACTTGTTTTGTGTCCTAACATGTGGTCTTTCTTTGAGAATGAGCCATATGCACTGGAGAAGAATGTATATTCTGCAGCTTTGGGATGAACTGTTCTATAAATGACAATTAAATTAATTTGATCTAGTGCGTCATTTAGAGTCACTGTTTCCTTGTTAATTTTTTGTCTGGAAGACCTATCCAGTGAAGTCAATGTGGTATTCAAGTCCCTTACTATGATGGTATTGATGTTGATCTCTCCCTTAAAGTCCCCCAGAAGGCATATATATATATATGCCTAATATATATATTGGGTGTTCCTATATTGGGTGCATATACGTTTATCATGGTTATCTCCTCTTGTTGGATTGATCCCTTTAGTATTATGTAGTGACCTTTATTGTCTCTTGTAATGGCCTTTATTTTGAAGTCTACTTTGTTAGCTATGAGTATTGCTACTTCAGCTTTTTTTTCCCATTTATACTTGCCTCAAAACCTTTTTTCATCCCCTCATTCTAATTCTGTTTGAGTCTTTGGTTCTGAGGTGGGTCTTAGACATCATATATTTGGGTCATATTTTTGTATCAATTCAGCTACCATATGACTTTTGATCAGAGCATTTAATCTATTTACATTTAAGATTATTATTGATAGGGGCTTATTTATTGACATTTTAATTCTTTATGTCTATGTTTCTCTCAAATATATTTCTTCTTCTCATTACAGGAGTCCCTCTAGCATTTCTTGCAAGTTTTCTATGTTTATTGATAGCCTTGCTGGATATAATAATCTTGGTTTCAGATCCTTGCTTTTCATTAACTTGAATACTTAATGCCATTCCCTTCTGCCCTGTAGAGTTTCTGATGAAAAATCAGCTGACAAACTTATGGGATGTCCTTTACAGGTAACAGTTTGCTTATCTCTTGCTTCCTTCAAGATTCTCTCTTTGTCTTTAATTTTTTGCATTTTAATTATGATGTGCCTGGGTGTGGGCCTGTTTGGGTTCTTCTTGCTTAGGACTCTCTGTGCCTCTTGAACTTGACTTTTTCCTTCACCAGTTTAGGGAAGTTTTCTGCCATTATTTCTTCAAACATATTCTCTATTCCTTGCTCACTTTTTTCCTCTTCTGGCATTCCTATGATGCAGATATTGTTAAGTTTCATGTTATTCCACAGCTCCCTGAAACTATCCTCCTGTTTATTAATTGTGTGTGTTTTTTTTTTCTTTTTGGTTCTCTGATTGAGTGATTTTTTTCTACCCAATCTTCTAATTCACTGATCCAATCCTCAGCTTCCCCTAATCTGCTGTATATTCCTTCTAATGTGTTCTTTATTAGTGCCATGCCATTCTTCATTTCTGACTGGTCTTTTTTTTTTTTAGATTTACTATATCTTTTCTCATCCTTGTCATCATTTTTTGAGCTCTCTATCTGACCAATTTCTTTTTTTATTATTATTTTTTCTTTTATTTATTTTTATTGATTTCAGAGAGAAAGGGAGAGAATGATAGAAACATCAATGATGAGAGAGAATTATTGATCAGCTGCTTCCCACATGCCCCCCCCCTGGGGATCAAGCCAGCAACCTGGGCATGTGCCCTTGACCAGAATCAAACCTGGGACCCTTCAGTCCGCAGGCCAACACTCTATCCACTCAGCCAAACCAGCTAGGGCTGATCAATTTCTTATTTCCATTTTATTTATCTATTCTTCTGAACAATTATCTTTTTTTTTTTTTTTTTCATTTGGGACTTATTTTTTGCCTGCCCGTTTTGACTGCCTGTTTGGGATGGGTCAATGTATTAGGAGGATCTGCTGTAACACCCAATCTCTAGTTCAGGACAATTTCAGATGCTGTGTGTGTGTGGCCTTGAGTAGCCTGTTATTAGCTATCAGCAATGCACAGCTTGTGGCTCCCTCTGCTGGGCCTGGATGACTTTGGAAAGGACCAAGATGTGCACCAGGGCCTGCTTTTCTTAGCCCCGGGCCCAGAAGGAAATCAGGCAAAGACTCAAAGCCTCCAGAGATCTGCCTCTACCTGCTGCTGATTTGACCCTCAGTCTTGAATAGCCCCAGGCTGTTGACCACAGGGTGGGGGGAGAGGTCTTCAATCTGGGTAAGACAACTGTTTTCCCCCACTTCCCAGGCAAAAACCACCTGGATAGCAAAAGTTTGCCAGACAAAGATGTCCTCCACAGCGTGAGGGAATGACCCAGCACAGGAAACTGGGGTGGCTGCCTTCTAAGCTCCAATCCCAGAGACCCCATTCCTGGACTCTCCTCACACAGCTCTAGTGCACTCTGGCCTCCCTCTGCAAGAGTGCAAGGTGAGTGGCTGCACATGAAATTGGCCCTTTACGAGGGTGCCTGCATTTCCAGCCGTCTCTGGCTGTGAAATTCTGCTGCTTTTCACAGCCAGATGTTCTGTGGGCTCCTTTCTCAGTTTTAGTGCTCTGGGCTGGGGAGTCCAGCTTGGGGTTTAGACTCCAGAGTTCTTAGTGGGAATCCCCCACCCCTGAGCTATCCCTCTGGAACTTCTGTGGGAGCCCGGCCAACCTGGCCTCCGCCTTTCCTGCCAGTCTCTATGCGGTTTCCACTCTGTCTTTGGTTATCGGGTTCTCTCCAGCTAGTGTTCAGTTGATTTTTTAGGGTGGTTTTTCTGTATTTCAGTTGTATTTCCAGTTTGGTCCTGGGAGAGTGTCAGTGTAGCTTCCACGTATTTTGCCACCATTTTGGAATCTCTGCCCTGCCACTAGTGATATGTTTTTAATCATTTAAAAATTCATGTGTGAGTGGGTGGGAAGAGTTTAACCAAAGTACTTGTATGCATATATACATAACCCATGGATACAGACAATAGGGTGGTGGAGGCTTGGGGTGGGGTGCGGGGGCAGGCTATAAGGGATCAATGGGTGAAAAAAGGGGACACATATAATACTTTCAACAATAAGTATTTTTTAAAAAGAAAAGAAAATGTGGCATCTCTTCTTAACAAAAGTTATGATATTATATTGTGAAATGTGAATCTAGAGCATCAGGTAATTTGTAATTAGCTTCCAGCTCCCATTGAGTGAGAGGAGTTTGGAAATGAACTATCTACAATTAGACCACCTGGAATCATGAGGTAAAAATCAGCCTTTCGGTATTTGCATTCTACTCTGAACTACATTATACTTCTAGTACTTAGAGAAATGAACATAAAACTAAGAGATGTCTATTACTGCATGCAAGCATAGTCTACTGACCTTTACATTATCACTTTAACACTGTATTTAAACATTCAGAATAGACAAAGACCAAATTTCCAAAAAATATATGAAGCAAGTAAAAATATTTACTCTTTTTTTTATTTATTAGGTACCTACTGTTCATAAAGATGTTAAAAACTTGGAATACAACAGTAAATATTTTAAGAGGGACTAATGACTAATGGGGACTTAGAGTGAATTTAAGGACTTGAATTATGATCGTGCTATAATTTTCTAGTTTCAAAGTGGTTGTTTATTTAAACTATGCCTAAATGTTTCCTTTAGTAAATGTAAATGTAAAGAAGACTCTATCCTTACTGTGATGCACAAGTTATACTGAATTAAGCATGCCCCATTTGTGCATATAAGATCCATATAATTGCATCTTCACTTACAAATGGTTACAAAGACCAAAAAAAAATTTGTGTCATATCCACAAGGAATCACATTGTAATCTGAAGCACAAGTTGATTACCTATCTCTTCTGTTGGAGTACTGATCATTATTGCAATGAAGGAGGTACCTATGTCATACTTAGAAACTGCTGGTCTCTTTCCCTACTTACAAATTACAGAGCTGATTTCCCAAAGCCTCATCTTTATCAGTGGCTCTTAAAAGAGTGCTTCCCAGCTAACAGCACTGGTATCATCTGGGAACATGTTAGAAATGAAGTGAAGGGCCTCATCTACACCCATTTGAACCAGAACTTCTTGATGTGGGGTTCAGCGATTTGTGTTTTAACCTGCTTTGCAAGTGATTCTGGAGCACATCCAAGTTTGAGGGTCATAAATTCAATCTGAAGTCATTCCCGTGGATTGGTGTTTCTGATCCTGGTTTCACACTTCCTAGAGCTGCACAGTCCAATTTGGTAGTTAGTAGTTAGTCTGTGTATTGGTCACTTGAAATGTAGTTAACGCAAATTGAGATGTGCCGTAATGATAAAAAGAGTTTGGATTTCAAAGAGTTTATAAAAATGTAAAATATTTCAATAATATATTTTGGTTAATAAACTATATTTTTGAAGCAGTTTTTATGTTCATATCATGATTGAGAGGCAGGTACAAAGGTTTCCTATATACCTCTTGCCCCACACATGCATAGCTTCCTTCTTCCCAGTTACCAACATCCCTGCCAGAGTGACGCGTTTGTTACAACTGATGAATCTGTGTTGACACATCATAACTCAAAGGCCATAATGTACATGAGGGTTGACATTTGGTGTTGTACATTCTAAGGGTTTGAACAAATGTAAAAAGACATTTATCCAACATGACTATAATATATAGACTAGTTTCACGACCTAAAATACCTCAGCTCCACCACTGCATCCTTTCTTCTCCTCTAAATCATGGAAACCACTGATCTTTTTACTGTCGCCATATTTTTGCCTATTCCACAATGTCATATAGTTGAAATCATATAGTATATAGCTTTTTCAGATTATCTTCTTACATTTGTATTATGCAATTAAAGTTGCTCCATGTATTTTCTTGGCTTGCTCACTCATTTCTTCTTAGTGCTGAATAGTATTTCATTGTCTAGATTATCACAATTCATTTATCTATTCATCTACTGAAGGGTTTTGGCAATTAAGTTTGAAGTTGCTATAAACATCCATGTGCAGGTTTTTGTGTGGACAAAGTTTATAATCCATTTGGGTAAAAACCAAAGACTGTGATTAAGAGTATATATTAAGAGTATGTTAGTTATATAAGAAACTGCAAACTGTCTTCCAAAGTATCTGCACCATTTTGCATTCCTACTAGCAATGAATCAAAGTTCCTATTGCTCTACACCTTTGCCAGCATTCGTTGTTAGTGTTGTGGATTTTGGCCATTCTAATTAATGGGTGTAGTAATACCTCATTGTTGTTTTAATATGGTGTAGACATCTGTTCATGTGTCTACTTGCCATCTGTATATCTTCTTCAGTTTAGGTGTCCGTTCAGGTCTTTAGCCTTTTGCTTATTAGGTTTTTAAGTTTATCATTGAGTTTTAAGAGCTATCTTTAAAAATATTTTGGAAAACAGTTCATTGCCAGATATTTTTTTGCAAATATTTTATCCCAGTCTGTGGCTTGTCTTCTATCTTAATTAATACAATTTTTAATATTGGTTTCATATTGAAATATTTATTTTGATATATTTGATTAAATAAAATATATTACTAAAATTAGTTTCACTTTTTTTTATATTTACTTTTCTTAATGTGACTACTAGAAAAGTTAAAAGTTCATATGTGGCTTACATTTTTGTTACATTTCTATTTATATTTATATTAGACAACACTGTCCTTAAGCCTTACATTTCTCTCTTGAACAATCACCCATTTCAAGGTAAAGCATAATACAGAAAGCAATGGTGTCAGGAGTTCTGAAATAAATATTATAATAAGGAAGTAAAATGAATTGTGAAAACTGTGGAAAAGGACTTACTGAAAGAATTCTTTTAGGTTACTGTAGTCAAGAAAAATATACTCAATGTATTTTAAATCAAATATCTATTACTAGAGGCCTGGAGCACGAAATTCATGCATAGGGGGTGGGGAAGGGTCCCTCAGCCAGACCTGCACCCTCTCCAATCTGGGACCCCTCGAGGGATGTCCGACTGCTCATTTAGGCCCGATCCCAGCAGGATCGGGCCTAAAGAGGCAGTCGGACATCCCTCTCACAATCCAGGACTGCTGGCTCCCAACTGCTCGCCTGCCTGCCTTCCTGACTGCCCCTAACAGCTTCTGCCTGCCAGCCTAATCACCCCCTAACTGCCCTCCCCTACAGGCGTGATCACCACCAACTGCCCTCCCTTGCTGGCCTGATTGCTCACAACTGCCCTCCCTTGCAGGCCTGGTCCCTCCCAACTGCCCTCCCTTGCTGGCCATCTTGTGGTGGCCATCTTGTGTCCACATGGGGGCAGCCATCTTTGACCACATGGGGGCAGCCATCTTGTGTGTTGGAGTGATGGTCAATTTGCATATTACTCTTTTATTAGATAGGATGATTACAGCTTCATATCAGGAACTGGATGTCAAACATGGCTTTCATTTCAAAACTCATATGTTTTACTCTTTCTTAAAAATATATTTTGGCTTTCTTCCTCAGAAGCTCTTGGACTTGTCCGTTCCTCAGTCCCTGGTCCTTTGCTTTGTTGGCAGCTGTCACTGCTCATGCCCATGCTCTCTGTGGAAGATCCAGAGGCTCTGGCTCCTCCTACCACTGGATAATTGAATGAAGAACCACACCCTATTGGGCTGGGTCTTGCTTCCCAGGCAGCTGCCTGCATAGCCACGTGAAGCAATCAGAACCAGCGGGGGTTGGCCTGGGATTAATTTTGATCAATAGGAAACAGAAAAGGGCAAGCACACACAGATACTTCCTTTCTTCCTTTCTTTTCTCCTCCAGCAGAGCCCTGTGGAGAGGTCTTTCACATGTGCTTTTGTGGGACTTCAAAAACAGAGGCTGGTTGCCATAGCCACCTCCCTGGCACTACATTCCTGCCTCAAGTGCCTGCTCCCACAAACATTGAACTCCAAACCTGGGATGTGAATGCTAGGTGGGACAAAGGGAGAATGGAAACCACAAGAGGTTAATGGACCATGAAAAGTGACCAGGATTCTGAATCAGAGTCCTCATTGCATGGGGATAATGTGTGGTGTGAGCACAGCAAAACCCGTTTCTTCAGGTTGCTTTTCTTTTTTAAATGTTTATTTCAAATTAAAGGTCTTTTTTCATTGCAATCTTCCATGCAAAATCAGGAAGATTGACTTTCCAAGGGTTATTTAAAAAATACAGTTAACCTAAAATAGCTTCTGTAAATACCGGTTGGCCCATTTTTTTTATTATATATTTAGAGGTAAAATAAAGTTCCTCCAGTAGAAAGCTCTTCTGACTTGTTCTTCAGTCATCTCCTGCTACTTGTGAATGTGATGGGAGAGCTAGCTCATCACTGCTCTTTGGAGCTTGTGTGGGAAGACTTAGCATCTTATTTTACTTTGCTGTTTGACATTTTCTCTGAAATGTGTAATCTAAGGAAAGAAGCTCATCCTGCTCAGTGGGGAGTGAAGGGATTGCTAATGATCTTATGGTGAATACAAAAGTAGTGTAACATTTGGTTTGGGTATTTTGCATATGGCATTAATGAACACCCATTCCTCAATGTGGTGATATAAAGGTGGAATGTCTACTGATACCTGCCTTATATTTATTTGTACTGGGTCTAAAAATGGAACACTGAGAAAACATTCCTTCAAACATTGATAACTTTTTGGGAAACAGTACTGCCACATTTCTTTGGGAGCAAACCTAAGTGAAGATTCTGAGAATCCCAGAAAGGCAGGAAAGGAGGTGATATACCAACAGGACAGACTCTGAGCTAAGACAAGAGTCACAACTTCAGGCTAACCTAGCCTAACAGGTTTTCTTAAGCTTATTCATTGTTTTTATCAAGTGAATTAGTTACCAAACTTTAAAAGTTGGCAGGCTGCACACACACATGCAATCCATATTTGTGACTTCCTTTTAATAAGAATGTGATGTAGCCAACTGTTCCCACCTTCCACGGGCTTCTGTTGGAGGAAGCAGAGGAGCATGGTCTCCCCAATTCACCAATGTCCCCCCCTGACCTGCTTCTCACTCACTATACCTGCTTGCACCTGAAGCCATTTCTGTTTGTGTTTTCAGTTAAGAACTTCTTTATATTTAATTACATCTGACCTGACCCCTTGGAGAGTTCTCAAACCTGACCACACATGAGAGTTACAAATAAAGCTTTAAACACTATTATGCTTAGGCCATACCCCATTGCAAACTACATTCTCATTGGAAGAATCAGCAATAGGGGGAAAAGGTAATTTTCTTCCCCATCCTAGCACCAGAAATTTTGAGAGCCTGACCAGATGAGGAATAAGCATGCTTTTTACTGTCCAAAGAGACAAAGTTGAATTCAGGAAAACAGGAGACTAACAAAATATATATATGGAGATAAAAAAATATCTACTGTTAATCATTATCCTAGGCTGGACTCTCTTACTCCATAAAATTTGCTCAAATTTGGAAATAGTATTTTAAGTCATGCATGTAAATTGTATCTCAAATTGATAAAAGCAACAATTCTCAAGCATCCCCCCAGAGTGCCTTCCACAGTGGTAGCTACATATCCTTGATTTTCTCAAAGTCATTTGTGGATTGGGCTCTGTGACAGTCAATAGATTCTAAAGATGGCCCCAAATTATTTCCCATTTGCTATGTTCTTCTTAAATCTTGACTTTATTGATATTAGAATTAGCTCACCTCCCCCAGAGTCTGGGCAAACTGATGACTTGTTTGTAAGCAACACAATGTGTACATGTGGTTCTGCTATTGAGGCAAGAAAGTAAAAAGTGATGTCGCTTCCACATTCTTCCCTCAGACATTTGCCTGAGCACCATGAAAACAATGCAACAACCTCCGTGGGAGGAAGCACAGCCAGTCAGCACAGCAGAAAAGACTGTGCAAGACAGGCTTGGCCAGCTCTGTGGCTCCAGCTCCAAACTGTCTGATCAGATCTGACAGAAAGACCATTAGCCAGAGTGACCCAGCTGACTTCCTGGAAAGATTACCAACAGAACTGTGCTGTGAGTTACAATAATAAAATAATACTTGTATTTTAAACCACTGAGATATGGAATGATTTTTTAAATCTAGTAATAGTAAGTGAAACACACTTTGCCCCATTGTTTATTCCTCAGGTAAGGAAGTTCCTACTTGATTATTGTTTTTCCGGTAAATGTTAAACTACCAGCTCTCCAGAGGGAGCCCTGATTTATACCACAGTGACAGGTTCTAGGGGACTGCAACGGTAGGTTAATGTAACCACAGTTAAGTTCCAATGGCATATTTCTGGTCACAAAAACATCACCAAAGTTTAAATAAACATCCAAAGCATATCTAATGTTAAAGATTGAAATAAATGTGTGCTATACATACATTGAAGACAGATGAATGAAAACAAGATCATTCTTTCCAACCAGCTTATTCCAGCTCAGGGTCGCAGCTGTCAGGAGCTATCTGGCAGGTCAGGGTGCCAGGCACAGGCACGAGCCCACCCTGGTCGGGACCGCTCACACATCCACACTTATCAGCCTGGCCAACATACGCACGTGATTACCTAGCATGCACATCTCTGGGATGTGGGGGGCGGGGGGACAGGAAGCTGGAATCCTGGGAAAACCCAGGCAGACCTGGGGAGAATGTGTAAACTCCACTCAGACAGTGGTCCTAGCTGGGAATTGGTTTTCTTTTCCTCATCAATATTACAACCAAACAATATATAATGAAATAACGTATTTGAGGACCTGCTGCACTTGCTGATTGCCTGGTATCATTTCAAGCTACGAACGTGGTATGACTGAAAGTGGAGTTGTCAGTCACACAGCGGCACAGCGTGGGAGGTTCTGTACCAGGCGGACACAACACCAGCAGACGCAGACGGCCTCAGGGCATAGATAGTAATGCACTGTAGATGATAATTCTAAGAACGAAAACTTTATGTTGGTTTATCTTTGTTTTGAATATAATTTACTTCGTTTTAAATGTATATAATTTAATATTTAATAATGTCAGCATCTAAGAACCTAGCTCACAGAAGTCCCTAAAAGGTGGCGATTCACCCCAGTGCACCGCTGCGCATGCTCTTCTCTGTGGCGCTGTGCTTCTCAGGCTGCTGTAGACATGCGAGCTCAGTGGCACCACTTCCAATAACAGATGAGGTCCCTTGCACTGGCTGAGTGTCACACCAGGACCCATCCATTCACTCTCCCAGCTTCTCTCACTGACTCCTAGGGCTTAACTGATCTTGGGCAACCTGATTATCCACAATCATCAAATCAAAACCCACGCTGCCTATCACTTCACTAGGATTTAGTATTAATATGCCCCATAAGTAACTCGCATTCAGTTAATAAAAACGGAAGTCAACATCTTTCCCATTGCCCCTTCCCTTCTTGTATCTTCTTTATTTTATTTAGTAACCGGGTCCCTGAGTATACTTGAATTCCACTCTCTCTTTATGTTCAGTCATGAAAAAAATCTGGTTATTCCATCAGGTGACTCAACTCAAGTGTACTTCTCTCTACTTCAGATGTGACTGTCATATCCCCATACGGATTCTTTATTGATAGATCATTTCTCAAGCAGCCTCCTGACCTCTGGTCATCCAATTAACATTCTTTACCCTGACCTCAGGGTTACCTTCCTAACCAGGCTGTTCCTCCAGGCTGTTCCTTCCTTCCCAGGCCGGAAGATCAGCAGCCCATCCCACAAGCACTCTTCCCACATCACTGCATCACAGGTGGAGACTGAGGGCCCTCTCAGGGTTCATATAGGCCGCAAATGTACAGTGTCTTCACTCAGATAATAGACTAGTCTGAGAAACACGCTGGATTTTCCTTTGACCAGGGTCTTCTTGACTTGTGGAATTTACCTCAGCTCAGGTCATTTAAATTGTTCATTGCTCATTTCAAAGGTGCTTCTTCTTTGTATTTCTGTGTTCTAGCTAACCTAACCCACGGGAACTGAAGTCTATCTGAGAGCTACCTGCTACTGTTTGGAGATTAGCCCCATTTTTTTCTCCCTGGCTACCATGGGATAGAGCTATAGAAGCACAGGTATGGGAACTAACTGAACTCTCAAGAAAGATTTCCCAAGGAGGTGTGTCACTTTGACCAACCTCAATTTATAACAACAGAACCATGTAGGTCCGATTGTGTGGCCATCAAATTAAAAAGGAAATCAGTACGTGTACCTATGCTTCACCTCTGAGTTGGAGCATTTTATTTAAGCGACAGTGGCTATGCAATAAAAAAAATATATTGGTTTTATTTTTATTAACCTAAATTCAGATACTCAGTATTTTAATCTTAATCTTAATGTACTTAGATTCAGCACAAACTGCTAAAATGAATACAATTCATTGTATCATAAAAGAAGATAGAAAAGTTAAATGATCTGAAGTACATTTTATATGAGACTGTCATTTTTCAATAAAACTTCAGCAATATGCCCATATCCTACAGTAAAGAATATATTACCATCACATTAAAGATTTCAGTAAGTTCTGATGTTCACAACAGATTATTTGGATGTTTATAACTGAAAGGAAATGTTTTTCGTCAAAATCTGCTGAGTTATGTTTTCTAGGGAGATTTTTCCACTACAATTTCATATAGTAGACACACAAAAAGAGCTTTAGGAAAACAATCTATTTTAGAAAGGATAACATTTTACTAAAAGATCTTCATGTTTTAATTCCTATATAGAGAGCTTTACAGCTCTCTAAACTCTGGCTCAATACAAACAGCAATGCATATGAGTCATTTTCTTTGTCACGGGCCTAAGGACTGAAGCTATTTTGCACCTGTCAACCACGCCCCAGTGCTGTCAGTCTCCCACCTATCAAGGTGCAAGTGCTTACCCTGAAAAAGAAAAGGTAACATTTCCACACAACTGCCCTGAGACTTGTTATGCCACTTTGTTTTGATTGTCCCTCTTACAGAATGGGATGAACTATTTCAGAATTTACTTAGATTCCCATGCTGTGTTACTTTAACAATAACATTTATTTATTTATTCACTACCCAGTCATGCCTCCATGAAACATTTATTTTAATAGTGGTTGAAACTTATTGAGCATTTACTATATCCAGGCCCAGTGCTTAGCAATTCATCTATTACCTCAGACATTTTCCCCTACAGCCATATAAGGCATCGTTACCATTATTATGTCTTTTGCAAAGGAAGAAACTGGAGTTAAAATAAGGTTCATGTGACGTAGATTTTTTTCCCTCTACTTCCCACCATCAGCTGTTAAAAATAAATATTCAGTCCTAAAATTAATAGAAAAGGTGATTGCCAACATCTGTATAAATACTGTTACAGATTTAATAAATAAAAATATGCAATGTAAAGATGATGTATCATAGAAATGCACTGGACACCTATGTAATTTAATTAACTGATGTCACCCTAATAAATTTAATAAAAATAAACAAACAAATAAATAAAACAACAAGTAAAAATACAGTGTGCCTATTTGGATTTGAATTTCATATAGAATGTGTGTGTGTGTTTAATATGCCTCATACAATAATTGGGACATATTTATATTAAAATTATTAATTGTTAATAACATTAAATGGGCCTTTTGTGTTTTATTTGGAAACACTACTTATAAAGCTAGTTCAGGCTCCTAAAGTTGGATGCCATCAATATCCTACCTAGGCAAGGTTTCCTCAGACTCCCATAGGTCTGAACCCAGCCAGTCTGTGAGACACAGGGTAATGCATGTGTCCCTCTTACACCTCACCGCCATGTCCTGCAAGTCCCCAGCTGAGGGCGCCTCTCCTGCCTGCTCCTATGTGTCCCTTACCCTAGTACTGTGCTTCTGCTGTTATCTGCAGTGTTAGCTCCTGACCCGTTTGACCCTCCTGTTGACCTGCCAGGCATTTGTGCCCTTCTGGCTTGCAGGCTTGGTAGACTCTGCATGCATTCAGCCTGCACCAGGTTCTGCATCTCACCCATGGGCTGTGAGACACCATTTTTGTTATTTCCTCATCTGACTGAGAAAGACATGAAGTCTGGGCACTGAAGAGGCTAAAGTGAAGAACTCAGCAGGGACAATGGCAGATTTAATGTAGTCAAAGTAGAAACACAGAACACAGTGGGGACAAAGGCAAAAGGAATGGGAAGGATGGACTTGGGCACAAATGGATGAACGGAGGTTTTGGGTCAGTGCTCAGGACAGTGACAGATGAAAATGCATATCACTCTCTGCAGCTGGTCACGGCCTGCATACCAGTGTCTTGAAAACTCTGGGATGAAGTCCCCTTGGACAGGCCAGGGGTATGTTGTGTCCTAGGTACCTTGCTTATAAATCATTATTTTAAAAAATATTTATCACTGCTTTTTTCAGTAGGTATTTAACCATTGTACACGTGAGGTAAGCAGGGTATCTAGGACACAACATGTAAGAAGACTCTTGATGGTAGGGGTCACCATCTTGCACCTGAACGGCCCTGAAATGAACTGCTTCCTTAAAGATTATGCCCTAAGCCCCTTTCTTGCCTGCCTAAGCCTCAGCCCTGTGGTAGGACTGTCTTCTGCTCTGCATATATGAAGATTTCTCTGAGATCCCCACTGAATCTTAACCATGTAAAATGAACATATATTGAAATGTATTTAATTCAAAGAAGAGCACTATCTCATTTATCAATCAGAATAATGCAACTGCACAAAATTATAGTTCCTAAATGTCAGCACTGATCCCTAACCTGGTGTTCACTTATTCTTTCTGTTAAAAGTAAGGTAGAATATATCCCATTTTGAAATCACAGAGTATAGGAGCGTGGGTTAGAAAAAACAGATAATTGGACTCCAGGGCAAGCCCCACAGCCTGCTGTGTAACCCCGCATGGATAAGTTCATCTCCTTGAGACATTTTCTCCATGCATGCAAGGGTTAAATACCTACTGAAAAAGAGCAGTGGTAAAGATTCTTAAAAAATAATCCTATATAATAAAGAGCTAATATGCTAATTAGACCAGATGTCAGAACAACCTTCTGGAACGACCTTCTGGAATGACCTTCAGAAATACCAGTAGATGGGGGGCGGGGCTGCGGGGTCGCAAGGCAGCCAGTACCGCAAGGCAGCTAGGGCCATGAGGCAGCCAGGATTGCAAGGGCCAAGGCAACCAGGGCTGTGAGGGCAGAGCCCCTTGCACAAATTTCATGCATCAGGCCTCTAGTGATTTATAATTGACTTAGGCTTAGAACACTCTTAACAGATAATGGTTCTCTTACCTCTTCTGCTTTGGCAATAACTTCTTTCATTTGAGGTTAATTAAGTTTTAAATTCTTATATAAGACTAGTGGCCTGGTGCACGAAATTCATGTGGGGCGGGGGGTGTCCCTCAGCCCTGCCTGCACCCTCTATAATCTGGGAACCCTTGGGGGATGTCTGACTGCTGGTTTAGGACCAATCCCACAACCGGCAGTTGGACATCCTTCTCACAATCTGGGACTGCTGGCTCCTAACTGCTCACCTGCCTGCCTGCCTGCCTGATCGCCCTAAACCACTCTACCTGCTAGCCTGCTTGCCCCCAACTGCCCCCCCAGCCTGATTGCCTTTAACTGCCCCCCCCGCTGGCCTGCTTGCCCCAAAGTGGCCCCCCTGCTGGCCTAATCACCCCTGACCACCTCTGCCTCGGCTCAGCCAACATGGCTTTGTCTGGAAGGATGTCCAGAAGGTCTCCTGGTCTAATTAGCATATTACCCTTTTATTAGTATAGAAGATAGAGGCCTGGTGCATGGGTGGAGGCTGGCTGCTCTGCCCTGAAGGAGGTCCTGGATCAGGGTGGGGGTCCCCTTAGGGGGGCAGGGCCGGCCTGAGCAAGGGGCTGATGGCCATTTGCAGGCTGGCCATACCCCATCGAGGTGAGGGTCCCTGCTGGGGGGCGTGGCCAGCCTGGGCAAGGGGCTGAGGGCCATTTGCAGGCTGGCCACACCCCGGGCTTTGTCCAGAAGGATGTCCGGAAGGTCTCTGGAAGGTCTCCTGGTCTAGTTAGCGTATTACTTTTTTATTATAATAGATAGTATGCAAATCTTTTTCTGGAAGACCATCTGTATTTGACAGAGGAGAACGCACACTAGAGAGGCAGCCAAGAATCTGGGATCCGCGTCTTAAATTGACCAACACTCTCAGGTGAAATCATTTAACCACTCTGAACTGGCTTCATCATCAGTGCAAAAAAATTGTGCACGTAAAAAACCCATTTTTTCACAAATATTCCATTCATTATCCTGTGCCAAGGCTGCTAGAAAAACAACTCTATCAGATCTCATTGCAATAACATTTGTAAAATGGCTTTGATTGTATTTGTCATAAAAATTTTGAGGATTTTTATTTTTGAAATAGATTGTTCAACACAACTATTTGTGATCATCAGCAAGAGAATGAAGCCAAGACGAATCAAAATAAAATAGAACAGCCAAGTCAACAAGGTATATTTAGACTCTTAAAAATATAATAAATGGCTATTTTTATGTGTTTAAGTCTGATATAGTTTGCCATGCAACAATTGCTTTGTGATACATTTTCCTTTAAAGTATTTTTTATTAATTTCAGAGAGTAAAAGAGAGGGAGAGAGAGAATCATTGATCAGCTGCCTCCTGCATGCCCTACACAGGGGATCGAGCCTGCAACCCAGGTATGTGCCCTTGACAGGAATCGAACCTGGGACACTTCAGTCCAGGCTGACACTCTATCCACTGAGCCAAACCAGCTAGGGACATTTTCCTTTAAATTCTGGTTCTTCTCCTAATGATTCTTAAGTAATGTCCTTAATTCTCCTGGTCCCCATATGGAAAATATATATTTTTTTATTGTTTAAAATATTACCTATGTCTCCTTTTTCCCCAATTGATGCCCCCCCACCACCACTCCCACCCTCCAGGACAAGCCCCTACCGCCCAGGTGTCCGTGCCCATTGGTTATGTTAATATCCATGCATACAAGTCCTTTGGTTGATCTCTAACCCCCCTGTCCGCTTTCCCTCTGAGGTTCGGCGATCTGTTCAGTATTTCTTTGTCTCTGGATCTATTTTTGTTCATCAGTTTATGTTGTTCGTTATATCCCACATATGAGTGAGATCATGTGATATTTATATTTCTCCAACTGACTTATTTTGCTTAGCATAATGCTCAGAATAAATAATTTTGAAAACCACTGAAAAAAAAAAAAAAAGTAATGCCCAAGAGAGAAGACAATAATGTATGTGTGTTTGGGGTAGAGGAGGGATTCTTTTCTTTTCTTTTTTTTTTTTTTTTTAATGATTTTCTTTCAGTTACAGGTGACATTTGATAGTATAATAGTTTCAGGTGTGCAAGATAATGATCCCACATTTATATAGTTTATGAAGTGATCACCCTGACAAGTCTAGTACCCACCTGGCACCACAGATAATTATTACAATATTATTGACAATTTTCCTTATGCTTAATTTTACATCCCTGTCATCATTTGAAACTGCCAATCTGCACTTTCTAATCCCTTCTAATGGAAAGATTCTTAATCCTTAGCCTCTTTTCTCAGTATTCAGCCCAAAAGAAATGTTTTAATTTATCACTATATAACACTGCCTAAGTTAATTAGTTTTCTTTCCATTCAGCTAGAATTATAGGTACTAACGGTGTTCACACTGTTGTTTCATTAAAACGAAAAGTTTAGAACTATTGGTTATATGCACTTTTGATAATTTTTTTTTTTATGTTTGAAAGACATTATGAATACTGAATGTGTTAGAGGACAAATAGTAAATGGGAACCTTCTTGCTAAAATGCAAACAAATGACCCACATATAAGGCTTAAACATTTAGAATCTGTGGCCACATAAAGTTACCTAATAATTTAAATTGTTATCTCAATTACTTCTCTTCAATGGAGGAAAAAATAAGTGGTTTCTGAGAGAGTTACCTCTGCCTGCTTCACAATGACTATGGCACCAAATACTCTTTTCTATGTTTTTATTTCAAGGTTCTCAGACTCAAATTACCTACTGAATTCTCATAACACAGTTGAGGGTTCATAGATGCAAACTGAGACAGATGAGATAACTGAGACCCAGGAAGGCCAAGAGGGTTTAATAAAATCAGAGAATTATTAAATGAATGGCTTTGAGCTAGAAAGAACTAGGGTTTTAACTTGGCAAAGGCAGTTCTTGTTAACACATGCTGACTCAGCTTAATCTGCACTGATAAAAGAGAAATATGCAAATTGACCATACCTCTGTGACACCCACCAGCCAATCAGGAGTGACTATGCAAATTAACCAAACAAAGATGGTGGGCTAATTTGCATATGAAGGTGCGGAGCGAATACTGAAGGCTCCAGCCCGAGAGAAGACTGAAGACTGAAGAGGCTTGGCTTCTGCACTGCAGCTGGAGCGAAGGCTTGGGTCCCAGGTGTCGGAGGAAAACTGGTGCCGGCAGCGAGGGGAAGGAAGGTCTATTGAACGAATTTCATGCAACAGGCCTCTAGTTTTTAATAAAGCCTCATCCTGAAAGGGAACTGGACAAACCCTTGGTAAGCCCAGCTGGAAAATGTACCCCTGAGGCCAGTGCCCTACCTGCTCATTGCACCCAGTGCCATGGCTGTTCACCCAGTGCCATGCCTGTTCACCCAGTGCCATGCCTGCTCACCCAGTGCCATGTCTGTTCACTGCATCCAGTGCCATGCCTGCTTACCAAGTGCCATACCTGCTCACCCAGAGCCATGCCTGCTCACTGCACCCAGTGCCATTCCTGCTCACTGCACCCAGTGCCATTCCTGCTCACTGCACCCAGTGCCATGCCTGTGCACCCAGAGCCATGCCTGCTCACTGCACCCAGTGCCACGCCTACTCAGTACACCCAGTATCATGCCTGATCACTTCACCCAGTGCCATGCCTGGTCACTGCACCTAGTGCCTTGCCTGCTCACTGCACCCAGTGCCATGCCTTCTCACTTGACCCAGTGCAATGCCTGCTCACTGCACCCAGTGCCATACCTTCTCACTTCACCCAGTGCCATGCCTGCTCACTGCACCCAGTGCCATGCCTGCTCACCCAGTGACATGCCTGTGCACCCAGAGCCACACCTGCTCACTGTACCCAGTGCCATACCTTCTCACTTCACCCAGTGCCATGCCTGCTCACCCAGTGCCATGCTTGCTCACCCAGTGCCATGCCTGCTCACTGCACCCAGTGCCATGCCTGCTCACTTCACCCAGTGCCATACCTTCTCACTTCACCCAGTGCCATGCCTCCTCACCCAGTGCCATGCTTGCTCTCCCAGTGCCATGCCTTCTCACCCAGTGTCATGCCTGCTCACTGCACCCAGTGCCATGCCTGCTCACTGCACCCAGTGCCATACCTTCTCACTTCACCCAGTGCCATGCCTGGTCACTGCACCTAGTGCCTTGCCTGCTCACTGCACCCAGTGCCATGCCTGCTCACTGCACCCAGTGCCATACCTTCTCACTTCACCCAGTGCCATTCCTGCTCACTGCACCCAGTGCCACGCCTGCTCACTGCACCCAGTGCCATACCTTCTCACTTAACCCAGTGCCATGCCTGCTCAGCCAATGCCATTCCTTCTCACCCAGTGCCATGCCTGCTCACTGCACCGTGTCATGCCTGCTCAGCCAATGCCATTCCTTCTCACCCAGTGCCATGCCTGCTCACTCCACCCAGTGCCACACCTGCTCACTGCACCCAGTGCCATGCCTGCTCACTGCACCGAGTGCCACGCCTGCTCACTGCACCGAGTGCCACGCCTGCTCACTGCACCCAGTGCCATGCCTGCTCACTGCACCGAGTGCCATGTCTGCTCACTTCACCCAGTGCCATGCCTGCTCACTGCACCAAGTGCCATGCCCTGCTCACTGCACCTCACTGGTGTAGATTATCTACTCTTTCAGGAGCTTAGGGTCCCAGCTTTCTCTGCTGCCTAACACAGAGGAGTTAATTCCCATGTGGCGACAGCCACCTCTCACTCATGAATCTGCTGTTTCAAATTACTATCGACAGCAGTAATTTCTCAGACATCATGCTAAGTGATGACCTGGAGTTTATTTTATTATTTTTCTATCAGTGCTTCTCTCCAAAGCTACAGGCTACAAAGTTCTAAATTACTTCTTTAATTGTGTATAAAAGATAAAAGAACTGACAATTTCTACTCACTGAATAGTTTAATAGTTCAACTGAGTTCCATTCAACCGATTGCATTATTAATAAATATAAAGTGTTTTTATTAGGCATTCAAAGTGCTCCACTTTATTTTGGTATTTTCTTTAAAATTGAAATTGAAATCCCATGTTTCTTGTGAGCACATCACCTCCTGCTTAGGCGTCCAGGAGGAAGGTCGCAAGCTGCACATTAGGTCCATCGGGGTCTTACTTGCCTCGGGCCAGTGCGTGGACATAGCAAATGGACCCCAGTAAGCCAGTCTGCAGTTGTTAGCAAAATGAATACAGCTGAAGACAAAATCTCTTACCTGTGATAGTGCTTCATGTTTCTTATAACTGTTTGAGTACCTAACTTCCTTGAAATATAAACAGGCCAGATGCCACCCAAAGTCCATGGATACAGAAGCTCGGCGCCAGTGCTACAGTCAACCTGATCAGCAAGTGCAGCCAAAGGTCACATGAACCAGAGCCTGGGATGCGCACTGAGTCTGCATGTGGATGGACAACTGCCCATTAAAGCGCAGGTCCCTTTACTTATTCTCTTATCTCTATTTTTTTTTTCAGTCCATCAGGAAAAAATATTGGGTTCTACTTTTGCCCAGAGAAATAAGGTGTAAGTCACTCAAAGGCAAACACTACCTAGTGAGAGCTGTGAAAATGCCCCAGGTGCCCAGAGGTCAGAAAAGGATCAGGCAGCATGAGACGATGGAGCACATCAGTTAGTGGTGTGAGGAAGCATGGCTGTGGAGGCCAAACTAACCTGCAGAGTCAGTATACCTGGCTGTAGGGGCTGTCGGCTGCGTAGTGTGAGTGATCAGGGCAAAACAGTTTAGGGATGACTCAGAGGAGGTCCGAATTGGGAAGCCTGCCTCTGAGAATAAAGGCTTGTATGAGAGGGAGAGCGACAGGCAAAGGGCCCAATATTTCAGAGGGTCAGTGGCCTGAGATTCAATCCCAAGTGTCACTCCTCACTGAGACCCCAGGTTAGCATGAATAGCTGGATATCAATAGAGGAAGGTAGCAAAGGGAATCGGAATAAGCAGCGCAATCAAGTGGGGAGCATAGCCTGTTTCACTGGGAGGCTGTAGCATTCATGGCTCCCCGGGGTACTGCAGCATGGTCCCACCAAGTGGATAACACCCTTCCCTTCCCCTATGTAGGCAGCAGCCTGCCCTCTGGTAGGGATTGCCAGGGAACAGGGGAAGGTCAGTGCCCCGTGCAGAAGGCAAAATGATGCGGGGGAGGTACTTCCATAAGAAATGAGCGTAGGAGCCAGAGGGCCAGAGGAGGCCTGGCAGTCCAGCTTGGAGAGAGGGTGGATGGGTTGGAAGGTGGACTCTGTGCAAACCCATGAAGGCTTGGGAAGTGGGTCGGTTATTTTGAAAAAAGCTCCTGGCCCTTCCCCTGCCGGACAAAATATAACCTGAGCCAGACAAAGACAAAGCCCTTCTTCCCTCAGCCGCCCAGTACCACAGGCTCACCCCATTTGCTCACCCCACTTGCTCCTCACTCTCTCTGTAGCAGCTGGGAGGGCTCCAAAGGACGAGCTTTGATGTGGAGCAGGAATGTGGACACAGGCCTTTGTTTCAGGCTTGATGAAGACAAGACTGAATACTTTCCAGGGCAAAACAGATGGAGATGAGCCATTGGGAGCCCAGGGCCAGCCTTCTACTTCTACCGGAATGAATCTCCGCACCGCAGTCTCAGGTCAGCTGGCCCATGAAGCAAGGCAATTTCCACTGGCAGCACTTGGAGGCAGTCAGGTAAAGCAGTCAACACCCAGCTTGGCACATGGTAGTGTGCCAGGGAGCAGTAATAGGATTTTTGTTGTTTGTTTTTCATTATGAAGCATTGTGAAAAGTCCAGATCAAGTCTAAGAGCCAGTCAGACAGGGGTGGGTCAACAGTAAGAAGTATAAAAAACACAACAGAGGAAGCTAAGCTGGCGGAGCAGCAGGCTGGGAGAGGAAAAGCAGGAGCTATTGGGGAAAAGTTAGAAGAGGCACAGTGGGAACCAATGGTGCCCAGGAGTACCCCCAGCACACAGATGCTTTCCCCTCCTCCCCACATAGATGCAACAGGGACCTGTCAGGCCCAGCGGCAGCAGCAGTGAGGCCTCGCACACTGTGGGGGATCCTGCAGGGGAGGCCTTCACACTGTGGGGGATCCTGCAGGCCCAGTGCCTAGGGTTCTGCAGCAACTGCCTTCCATGGCATGGGCTGGTGACTCACCCTCAGCTCCAGGCACCAGCTGGTCTGAGGAGACAAAGCAGCAATTAGAATAATTAGGACAAATCGTCACAGTGAATTAATGAATCACCACCCTCCCCTTGAGCACTATGGAGAGTTTAAAAGACTAACTCCTAGATGTGCTGCTGACAATAAATGTTCCTGAGCTGTAGCTCTGCCCATTCAGGGGACAGCTGCTTAAGAGAAAAGCAACTTTCCCTCCTTCTAATTTGGCTGATCTGGTCCATTTGGACACTGGCTTAACTGAGGTTTTTAAAATAAGATTCTGCAGTTTAGCCAGTGTGACAGCATGAAGGCATTCCAAATGCAATTATTATGGTCCAACCACACAAATGCCTTCTTCCTCATTGAAGGAAAATGAAAAGAGAAAAATACGATGGTGTCCATTTCCCTTCACTCTGCATCCTGGACTATAGGAGCGATTCTGGGATTCGGGACATCACGTTCTGCTGTGGGCATATCCCAGGCCTCAGGGAGCTCTGGATGCAAAGCCTGAGAAGGCAGGACTCACACCTGTGACGCAGACACCGTGCTAGGTATGCTCTACAAGTCATTTCTCTGTTTAATATGCACAGTAATCACATAAAGTAGGTATTACCTCCAGGCACCTGAGAACTGAGAGCCGCTGATTGTGCAGCTTGCCTGAGAGCACAGCCTCCGCCCTGAGCCTGCCCGGTGAGGAGTCAGCAGGCATGGCTCCTCTGCTGCTGTGAGCGGGTGCCACCTGCCTCAGCATACTCGCCTTCTCCCCTCCTGCCCTCTGAATTCCAGAAAGTCAGACTCTGAGTTGCTGGCATTCAATTAAGAAAATTAATTCCGATGAGATGAAAAAGAAACCCTTATTTTTTCTAATGGTGTACACTGTTGAGGAGGACCAAAGTTCTGCCACACCAAAAAGTAACTTTTGGTGTATTGATTTTAAGCTGGTTTTAAGAAACAAAAGACTCAAAGAGCCGAAACCGGTTTGGCTCAGTGGATAGAGCGTCGGCCTGCGGACTGAAGGGTCCCGGGTTCGATTCCGGTCAAGGGCACGTACCTTGGTTGTGGGCACATCCCCAGTAGGGGGTGTGCAGGAGGCAGCTGATCGATGTTTCTCTCTCATCGATGTTTCTGGCTCTCTATCCCTCTCCCTTCCTCTCTGTAAAAAATCAATAAAATATATTTAAAAAAAAAAAAAGACTCAAAGAGCCTTTGACCTTCCCCCTTATCTACCTGAAGAAATTCAGATAGAAACACCTGCTTCAGGAAGGGAGCAGCGCCCCACATACTCCCCTCCGCACATGGGAACCAAGCCTGCAGACGGGGAAATCCAGCAGTGCTGGTCCCCTCCGTGGCCCATGTTCCTGGCGGCCAGCGGGGTTGTTTTCCACATGGTGGCTCTTTCTCACCTGCCTGGCATGTTGGCTCTTTCTCACCTGCCTGGACATGGCCTACTTTCCCTTTGAAGCCCCAGCCCCGCCTCCCTCTCCTTAGTCCAGAATGGCACGTGAGCCTCACTGCCCAATGGACCTGGGCCTCCTATTCTTATGTCACTCTCACATGTACTCGTACATCCATATACATTTTGGGCATTTCCTCCTTAAGCTGTCTCACGGTAATTTGATTATTAGCCTACCAGTGGTCGGCAAACCGCGGCTCGCGAGCCACATGCAGCTCTTTGGCCCCTTGAGTGTGGCTCTTCCACAAAATACCACGGCCTGGGCGAGTCTATTTTGAAGAAGTGGTGTTAGAAGAAGTTTCAACTTAAAAAATTTGGCTCTCAAAATAAATTTCAATTGTTGTACTGTTGATATTTGGCTCTGTTGACTAATGAGTTTGCCGACTACTGGCCTAGCCAAGCCAGAAGAACCTAGAAAGGTGTCATCAATTGTATCTCAGATCGGCACCAATAAATGTCAACAATGTTGGAAGTCGATGTGGAAGAAAGAGCCTCCAGAAAGCTCAGCGCAGGGGGACAATTGCTGTGGGGCCTGCTGGTGCTCGCAAACCGGGGACAACGCCACACAAGGAGCCTGCAGAGGCTGGCACAGGTGCTATTCCTCCTGGGCAGGAGCCTAGGCTCTGTGATCAGCCAACACAGGTGTGTGAAAACAAGCTAAACACATAACTTCTCGTTCCTCACAACCTTGGGGAAATGGCATAATTACCCTTCACACCGTTTCCTCTCAAACTCCAAAGATTTTGTGATCAGATGATGACATCCATGTGTTCCTCTTATTTTTCAGGCAGAAGAACCAGCATTTACAACTTTTCTCATTTACCTCCTGTTGGCTCCGAGCTCTTCTGCCAGGGTCCAGACCTATCAGGATACCAGAAATTGAAAAAAATCCGAGCAGCCATAGGTAGATGGGTCATTTTTTATTTCAGACAAAGCAGCCAGTGCCAACACCACAGCCCGACCAAGCAGCCAGCCACTGGCTGGTCAGCAACACATTTTATACCAACTCAGACTAAATAGGCTTCTTACCAAATGGTGGCATCCGTGTTACATACGATGAAGGTGCACCCATGCAGTACATGCAGTAACACTGTTGTGTCATTGCCCTTGCACATGTGTGTGGCACATGGGCCTTTAACATCCGGAGTATTCTGGTCAGGGTCCCCACACATCCTATTCAACATTATAAAGTAGACAATATATAGCCCCATTATGAAGAAGGAAAATATACTCTGGCAGTATAGAGCAATACTAGTAAGGCCACAGTCAAAAGCTGTCAGAATTGGGATTCAAATTTGGACTTGATAGAATTTCAGGCTCTGGAAAATGACTGTGCGTATGTTTCTGTGTGTACATGTGCATGTTCATCCTATATAATAAAAAGCTAATATGCTAATTAGAACAACCATCCAGACAACCTTCCAGACGGCCATCCAGACAAAGCTGGGGCTTCGAGGGCCGAGCCCCTTGCATGAATTTCGTGCACCAGGACTTTAGTGTATATATATATATAATTTATACTTTGAAGAATGGAATAATGTCTGTGCTTTTCAAATCACACTGCATCACTATGTCAAATTTATGATGTCACTTCCCAGCTACCATCTTGAAATGTGACTTTTAAAAATATAATTGACAGTGGAATTTTAAAACTGTAACAGAGCTAGAGAACATATTAGCCAAATTATTCTTTATTTTATACAGAAGGACTCAAAGCTCCCAAGTGGTACTGTTACACATAAACCACAGCAAGCTATTGGCTGAGCCAAGACTCATCAAATGGGCTGTGTTCCACTCAGTGTCTAAGCTGCTCTCAGTGCCCTGCTCTGTAGATGGCAAAGAACACACACACGCACGCACACACACACAGGCACACACATGCACACACGCACGCATATGCACTCACAAACACATGCACACACACACACGCACAAACACACGCACACATGCACACGCACGCACACAGCAGTCAGTGGAAGCTGTCTTCCACTCCAGATTACAGTTCTCCTTACTGAAATCCCTACTAATTTTTCTCCTGGGGCATCCAGGTACTCACTTAGTTAGCACCCTTGCTGGGGAAAAAGAAGAGCTGATTAGACACAGAAACTGGAGGAAGAGCCAAGAAGTTCCTCCCCTGCCTGTGGCTCTGAAAGCCCACCAGCTGCCCTCCACCTCCTTACTCCCCTGTAGTCCTCCTTACACCACCACTCCCTCCTTGTCTACCGAGGGCTTCCACCCCCTGGCCTCCAGAACTCCCTGTAGCATGGCCTGAGGCTGGCGGTGTCCCTGGAGGGAAGCGCCCTCCTGGAAAAGGGGGGCTGCTCGCCTTCAGGGATCTGTGGAGCAGCCTGTGTTTTCTGCTCTTTTGGCAGCACAGCCTGGTGTGTGATATGCAGCCTGTGAGCCTGCTTGCTCTTAGGAGAAAGTCAGTTCCAACAAAGCTCCTGGCCAAGGAGGCTGGGGCTGCAGGCTAAGGAGGCTGGGGCCCTGAGCTAAGGAGGCTGGGGCTGTGGGCTAAGGAGGCTGGGGCTGCAGGCTAAGGAGTCTGGGGCCCTGGGCTAAGGAGACTGGGCTGCAGGCTAAGGAGGCTGGGACTGCATGCTCAGGAGGCTGGGGCTGCAGGCTAAGAGGTTGGGGCTGCAGACTAAGAGGCTGGGGCTGCGGGCTAAGAAGGCTGGGGCCCTGGGCTAAGGAGGCTGGGGCCCTGGGCTAAGGAGGCTGGGACTGCATGCTCAGGAGGCTGGGGCTGCAGGCTAAGAGGTTGGGGCTGCAGACTAAGAGGCTGGGGCTGCGGGCTAAGAAGGCTGGGGCCCTGGGCTAAGGAGGCTGGGGCCCTGGGCTAAGGAGGCTGGGCTGCAGGCTAAGGAGGCTGGGACTGCATGCTCAGGAGGCTGGGGCTGCAGGCTAAGAGGTTGGGGCTGCGGGCTAAGGAGGCTGGGGCCCTGGGCTAAGGAGGCTGGGGCCCTAAGGAGGCTGGGGCTGCAGGCTAAGGAGGCTGGGGCTGCAGGCTAAGAGGCTGGGGCTGCAGGCTAAGAGGCTGGGGCTGCAGTTCTGCCTGCAGATGAGGAGAAGGCAGATGCCTCAGGGGTGCACTGCTACCCCACCCCACCCCACCAGGACGAGGGGCTGCCCCTGGTGCACAGAGGGGACCCTGGCCACTGGGAGCACAGCACCTTCGGCCAAGTTGCTTCCCTTTGGAGCTCAGTTGTCTCCTGTGTCAAATGAATATTTGGTGAAAGGAGGTTTTTAGAAACATGAAACCCGTTTCCAAAGAAAAAAAAAACATAAGAAGTCTGCACATAGAACAAATAAAGCCACTCTGGTGGGAGCAGTAGGAAGACAGACCGGATGCGAGACAGGACACATTGAAGGGCCCTGGAAAGCACTGGGCCCCGTCACAATGAGGAGCTTGTTCAGAGACTGTGAGAGGGCCTCTCTTCCTATGGATTACACTATACTCCTGACGGAGCAGAGCCCAGGGAAGATGCAGCTTTGTAATCGGCCTCAAAGAGCAAGCAGTGGCAGGCCTGGCCTCCTGAGAGCTTTCACATATAACTCTTGATTACTGATGCTGGTCAAGGAGGCATTCTCCAACCACCTGAGGAAAATACACAGCCATCCCCTTCCCCCCCGAACTCCAATATAGTTTTCTTCATTGTACTTATAGCTGTCTGATAGCATTTTGTGCACTTACTTGCTTATGTGTTTATTGTATATTTCTCTCATTAGGGGATTCAGGACTCTGATTTGTTTAGTGACTATGTTTCTGGCACAGAGATTAATGTCTGGAACATAATAAATATTTAGTGCCTAGCCGTCTTGGCTCAGTGGTTGAGCATCGACCTAGGAACCAGAAGGTCACGGTTCAACTCCCGGTCAGGGCATATGCCCGGGTTGTGGGCTTGATCCCCTATGGAGGCCATACAGTAGACAGCCTATCCATGATTCTCTCTCATTGTTGATGTTTCTATCTCTCTCTCTCCCTCTCCCTTCCTCTCTGAGATCAATAAAAATAAATTTAAAAAATAAAAAATAAAATAAAATAAATATTGAGTGACTACATGTCTGCATTTCCCAGAATTTGATTGCAACTCTCTTTTGCTCCTTAAATTGCATAGATATATAGTCAACTTAAAGTCTGAATAGTGAGGTGAGCATTTCTTTGCCTCTCAAATGAGTCATTTCTTTGAGAGAAATAAGACTTTTTAAAACAAAGCCAATACTACACATTTTGTTCTACTAAAAATAATCATCCTCTTCATAAAAGTTTTAAAGCAGAGGGGAGTGTCAGCATGTCCCCCAATAGAAGGGCTGAGGAAGGTGGAGCAGCAGCCAGTGGCTGTCAGGCAGCTTGTTGGCACAGGGTGGCATGATGGGAGCAGAGCCCAGGGAAGATGTAGCTTTGTAATCAGCTTCAAAGAGCAAGCAGCTGCAGGCCTCGGCCTCCTAAGAGTTTTGATTGCACCCACGCATAGCCTGCAAATTTGGTGATAGTGAAGAAGATAAAACGGAATAAACATTGCTAGGAGGGTCACTTTCAATAGAGCCAGGAGGCTATTAAGAAGCAGGGCCTCAGTGCTCAGGAGCTGCTCTGCTACACCTGTTGCTAAACTCAGCCAAGGCTGAGCCATGAGCATCCTGGAACAACACTGTTACACAGACAACTGAACTTTACATCCTTCCTTGTAGTTTTTGCCTCCCTTGTTTGCATATTGGAACTAACCAGTCCCTATCGACTTAGTCAGAATCCTTCATTTGTTTGAAAGAATTATATTTTGTTGATTTTGCTTTTATATATCCTGTCTTTCTTTGTTCTCACCAGAGCACACTTTGGGTTGCTACATGAATCTGTACCTCTCAAATTGCAATCTTTTTGCTTTAAATAATGCTCCTTGTTCTTTATTGTAGCCTGAAAATCTTCATTGGTTAACATTGGAAAAGTGTAAGTTGCTGGATTTCTAACCATCATTCAAAACCATCTGGCTGCTCTTAGAGGATTTCTGTCTGCTCCCAGGTGGGCTGACGTTCCCTGCGTAGAAGTGTGCCTTAGAGCTGTGGCAAGCCCAGTTTGATGCATTTGTTCTTGGTGCTTCTTCAAAGTAGTAAGCTGCCTCTGTAACATAGGGCTAGGCATGGCTCCCTCTTAGGACTCTGGATAAATAAAAATGATATTTATAAGGCATCCAGAGCATTATTACTTTTCACCAATTAATACTATAGACAAGGAAAAAGTTGTCATGTCTTAAATTAAATGACAGCAGTCCAGAGAGTGCGAGAAAGAGACAAGTTAATTAGTTAACAGATGTGGGTAGAAACCAATGAAAAACTACTCGCGTTTCTGAATGTATGTTGAACCTGAATGAACTTTCAGGCAGCATCCTAGAAAGAATGGCCAACCCCCAATGTCCCAGCATCCTGCTTACCCATGAACTCTCTGCGTACAACCAATCCAGGAGCAACAAAGCCTTCTTCCCTACAGATGCTGCGACCTGTTTCTCCTTTTCATGACCTCTTCATCTACAGCCAATGTAATTCCTTTAAAACAACTTACTTCTTTCTCCTCCCAGCTGGTTGTGTGTTTACTTTTTGAGCCTATTCCAGGAAGATAAGTGCATGTTTTCCCTACCTAGCCCTGCTGCCGGTGGCTTAGACTGCACACCTTGGGACCTGTCCATTTTTTGGTTAGTATATGGCTCAATTAACTTTCTTTCAGGACAACTTTTGATTTATATGTTAATTTCTAATAACATAAATAGGCATTCCACATGATCATAATACAACACAAACCAAGAATGAACTGGAAACCCTGTAAAAAGTGAATATAGATGTTATTGCCTATCACAGCGATTTTCAACCAGTGGAGCACAAGAATTTTTAAAACATGCAATAACTGACTAAATTTAGTCAGGGGCACTGACCTCTTTTCCCTGAGATGGAATAAACATTGCTAAGAGAGTCCCTTACAATAGAATCAGGAGGCTATTAAGAAGTGGGGAATAGAAAGTGTTCTTCCCAGGAAACATACATTATAGGAGTTAAGAACTGCAGTAAAAAGCCAATAGACTTGGCTTCATGCCCAGGTCAGCCATTTAGGATCTCTCTCTGCAATAATTACTTAATGCCATTAAGCTTCAGTTGGTTCAACCATAAAATGAAGTTAACAACACCAACCTCACAGGGCTGTTAGAGAGATTAAATTTAAAAATGAATATAATATGCTTGGCACAATAGCAGAGCTAAGAGTAGAAATTTGATCTTTGTCCTATAAAATGACACTTGTAAAGGCGATAGCATGAACTTCAGAGGCAATGTGGTGCAGTATATTTTTTAGAAAAATGATACATTTACTGAAAACTAGACAAAGTTGAAAGCTATTTAACAAATGATGAATAGAAAATAAACATTAACACTAAATATTACATACATTCTAGCATGAATATGAAAAACAGTCCATCTCTCTTACAATATTTTAATCCTCTTAGTGATGGGTTTGGTTGTCTTGCTCTTGGCAGGGTAGTTATTATTTTTGTTTTATTTTGTTCACTAAAAGGTTTATATATCTGAAACAGTGAGATTTAAGATTTCACTTATTTTGCCTTGCATTTTAGTATCTACTGAAGAACCCTTAACACAAATAACAGTCACATTATAGTAGTCTTCCCTTATCCACAGGGGAGGTGTTTCAAGACCCTCAGTGGCTGCCTGGAGCCATGGCTAGTTGCACACTAGGTATATTGTGATTTTTTTCCTATACATATATACCCATTGTCAACAGAAATTCCAGAAGATAATGTTGGGAGGCAAAAGAGAGTTTAATCCATACAGGGTTTGCAAACTAGGCAGACATAGCCTTTGGCAAAGACCAAAAGTGCTTTTAGAAGAGGGAGGGTTAAAAGCAGAAACAGAGAGCTGATCTTTAAGGGCATGTGTTGAGGCAAACAGCCAAACTGCAAGTATGTGCAAGAAGGATGGAGATTGGTCAGGACTATGGAGCATCTTCAGTTTCTGGCGACTCATGGTCAGCAGGTAGAGTCATGAGATATGACCAAGGTTGGAGGCATAAGACATGGTCAGTGGGTGTTACAACACATGGTTAGTAAGGGGGTGTTACAGGATAAGGTTACTGGTGAGGATGGCAAGGCATGGTCAACAGGGTGGAGTCACAAGGTGTGGGCCAATGCCAAAGTTTCCCTTGGCATCTGCAAATTAAATCGGCAAAACTAGATTTGTGGATAAAGGAACAATTCAGAGAGTGCAGTTCATTACATAGATTCAGAGTTCAGACTGCAAAACTGCTTAGTCACTAGAGCAAGACCAGAGATCAAATTACAGAAAGGTCTAGATATTTGGTCACAAAATTGTGATATTAGAATCCTCACTATTGTAAAGTTTAATTTATAAATTAGGTACAGTAAGAGATTAATGACAACTAATAATAAAATAGAACAATTATCTATAGATATATATAAAAGCCTGAGCGACCAAATGACACTCACTGACCACCAGGGGACAGACACCACACAGGATCAGGCTCCCTCCTGTCTGGATTGGGCCTGCGGGGATCAGGCCGAAACCATCTATCTGACATCGCCTGAGGGGTCCTGGATTGTGAGAGGACACAGGCCAGGCCAAGGGACCCCACCAGTGCACGAATTTGTGCACCAGGCCTCTAGTAAGAATATACTCTAGTAAGAATATACTGTAATAAGTTTTGTGAATGTCATCTCATTCTGTAACTACTCATACCTGAGAGTGCTACTAACAAGTGGGATGCACATGCAGCAGGGATATACTGGACCAAGAGGTGATGCATGTCTGGGTGGGCCAGAGCAGGACTGCAGTGAGGACACAGCCAGTTTCCATCACAACATTCATAATGACACATAATTTAAAACTTAATTTTTTTTCTGAAACTGTCCATTTAATATTTTTGGACCAGGGTTTACAATGGGTAACTGAAACTGAGGAAACAGAAGCCACAACAAAGGCACCGTGGCACCTGCCAGTGCTTCAATTTTTTAAGAAATGTGCCCTGACTTTTGCTCCTTCAGTTGTTGCCCTAAAGTTAGTCCATTCAGTTCCTCCTCTTATGTCTCTGGCATTCTTTGAGCTGCTATCACTGCACGGGATCTTAGAGTGAGTGAGTCGGTGAGCAAGTGAGTCTATGCATGGGCTCTAGCAGCCCTGTCTTTCTTAATGCAATTCCTACTATTTCTCTCTTTTTTTTTAATCATCTCCTGAGGATTTTTTTTTTTTTTTTAGAGAGAGAGAAGAAGGGAGAGGAATAGAGAGAGAAACATTGATTGGTTGCCTCCCAGACAGGGTATCAAACCCACAAACTTTTGGTGTACAAGATGATGATCCAAACAACTGATCCACCTGTACAGGGCTTCATGCAATTCCTACTGGCAATGGCAGCCAGATGTTACGGGTGCTGCTCTTCTCAGCATGACTGCCCTGGGCTAGAGAGCCATGTGTTGTGCTGGGCCCTCACTTCTCACGGGAACTCTGTAGCTGAGACATTCCCCATTATTCACCTCCACACCATGGGTGTGGGGCATGTTCCATCTGCATCTCCACTTGTCCTACCAGACTAGAGGTGACCTTTAGTCATAGGGATTCTGTCCAGGTTGTCTAAAGGTAGTTCTCAGTTATGGTTGTTCAATAATTTAATTATAATTTTGATCTGATTGTGGGAGGAGATGACCTAAGTTTTCCTACTCCATCATCTTAACTGGAAGCCTCAGACAAGGGAATATATTTTAGTTTTATTGCATGGTAAATAGGGCTTGCAAACAATCACAATTTTTGTGAATAATATTTGTTCATTTTTGTGCACATATATGTATCTACACTAATAAAAGAGAAATATGCAAATTGACCATCACTCCACTATGCCTACCAGCCAATCAGGAGTGAGTATGCAAATTAACCCAACAAAGATGGTAGCGGCCACGGAGCTGGAGTGAGTAGGAGGCTTAGGTTGCCCCTGGTAATGGAGGAAGCCAAGCTTCCCGCCCACCTTGGCCACCACTGAAGGAGGTGATGGGAGCAAAGACTGCAGGGGAGTGAAGACTGCAGGCTTGGCTCTTGCCCAGGAATGAAGACTGCAGGCTCTGGCCAGGAGCGAAGGCCTGGGTCCCGGGTGCCGGAGGAAAACCAGTGCCAGCAGCCAGGGGAAGGGAGGCCTATTGCACAAATCTTCATGCAACAGGCCGCTAGTATCTATACTAATAAAAGCCTAGGTGGCCCTCACACATGACGTTGCCACCAGATGGCTGCCATAAGATGGCTTCCACAAGATGGCCAAGTGCACAGAAGAGGCTGGCCCCAGAAGCCACTTTGTGTGGTGAGGCCTGGGGGTCCCAGCATCTCCTCTGCCTCACACAGAGGAGGCGGGTCCCGACAGAGAAGGCAGGTTGCGGCAGGGGAGGGCAGTTGGGGGCGATCAGGCCAGCAGGGGAGCAGTTAGGTGTCAATCATGCCTGCAGGGAAATGGTTAGGGGGTGATCAGGCTGGCAGGCAGAAGCAGTTAGGGACAATCAGGCAGGCAGGCAGGCAGGCAGGCAGGCAAGCAGTTATGAGCCAGCAGTCCTGGATTGTGAGAGGGATGTCCAATTGCCGGCATAGGCCCGATCCTGCACATCCTCTTAGGGGTCCCAGATTGGAGAGAGTGAAGGCCAGGCTGAGAGACACCTTCCCCCCACCCCTGTGCACGAATTTTGTGCACTGGGCCACTAGTATATATATATTTCCTACATAATAAAAGCCTAATATGCAAATCGACCAAATGGCAAAATGACTGGTGGAACGAACAGTTGCTATGACACAAACTGAGCACCAGGGGGCAGACGCTCAACACAGGAGCTGCCCCCAGCCCGCAGGCCCCAGGCCAGCCAAGGTGGGTACCAGCAGGGGCCCCCCGATTGCCCCGCCGGTCAGCTCCTGCAGAGGAAAAGCAACTGGTGGCAGCAGCAGGGAAATCGCCTCCTGCAGAGGCGGCCGGGGCGGGGAATGGCAGGGCAGGTGAGCGGGCGGCACCAGGCTGGTGGTGCGGTGGCGGGTGCCAGTGGGGGCCCCCCTATTGCCCTGCCGGTCACCCCACTAATTGCACTAATTGGCCCTAATCACTAGCCAGGCCTAGGGACCCTACCCATGCACAAATTTCATAGATCAGGCCTCTAGGATATATTATATATATATATATATATATATATATATATATATATATATATATCACTGTATATGGATATGGCACTTATTAAATAAAAAGCAGTATTCTAGTCATCACTGAGTTATTCCAGGCTTGAATTCTCAATCATATGTCAAAGTATGCAAATTGCTTCTCAATTTCCAATGAACAATAAATAAATTAGCAGGTATTGTAAATGATACCTCATAGAGTAAAACCATGCTGAAAAAATGGTTACAGCTGGAAATAGATTCAAGATGATGATATGAAGTGCAGCATAAAATATGCTCAGAAGCATAGCTGAGAATGACATAAAACAGCAGATTGGAAATGTTTATAAAGTATTGAGCAAAACAAAAGAAAATTATAAAACTATTTGTGTATATTGGCCTAAGGAATAGAAATGTTTGAGTACTCCTAGGCTTGTTGCTACAGTATTTAGAATCATGCTGTATAATAATTACAGGGCCAGGATTAAAGAAACATGGTCGTTGGCTTTTGGCCTGCCCCTGACTACTGAGAAATAATGACATTCCCTGCCTGGCATCAGTTTCCCCCTCCAAAACCTGAGAGAACTACAGCCACCTTCCAGAGTTCTATTGGGATGTTATCTAAATAAGGATGCCTTCCAACTTGTAAATTATATTATGAATTTCAGTAATTAAAATCATCATGTTAGTTTATATAGAAAGGCATGAGACAATATAATTTTATGCATATATGCATTTTTCACATAAAGAAATAAAACTCACTGAGGTTATAGTCATAAAGTAAATATAACAAGTAGAGCTTAATGAATGTTGTAAACTATGGTTCTTGGTTCTTTATTTAATTAATCTTTATAATGATTGTACAAGATGGATTACCTAATTTCTGTTCTATAAATGAAAAACCTGAGGCTTGAGGAGTGAAATAATTTCCTCAAAGTCAACCAGCTCATAAGAAGTAAAGATGAGATTTATATCCAAATACATCTATTCTAAGCTTATATTATCACCACTATATTTCAATGCATTAACATCATAATTACGTGTCTTCCTACATGCAAGAAACTACATGAGCCTAAAAGGAGAAGATACAGGTCACAGAGGATTTTTGCTCTGTACATCTATAATGTTTCACAAAAAGAATCTGAAGTTGACTAAGCTTGGTCCAAGGCCCAAAGCTTGGGACTATCTGATAGCCATAAGGAGTAAGTTGAAGCCAAAGTCCCTAGAACTCCAGAGATCAAAAGCAGGGAAATGAAGCTCAGTCATCAAAGACCATATACAAGCCATAAATTTAGATTTTAAAAAATTCTGTCTGATTAAAAAGGACAACAAACATATGATTTAACTCATATATGAAATATAAAGCAAAAAAACTCACAAACAAATCATTAGACAAAATAAAAGAGACAAACTCATAAATACCAAAAACAGAAAGGAAGTTATTAGATGGTAAGGGGGGTAAGGAAATGACAAAAGAGGTAAAGTCAATTAAATAGATGGTAATAGATTGAAACTAAATTTTTGGTGATGAGCTCTCCGTAGAATATACTGATATCAAATTGTAATGGTGTACACCTGGAATTTATGTTATTAACCAATGTTATCTCAATAAAAATTAAAGTAAAATATGTGTCATGTCTAAATTTATTACAATAAAATAACTATAATAACAATGTTAAAAGATCTACTGGAAATTGTCAACAACATAGGTAAAGAAATAAGGAATTCAATAGAGATGAAACAAATTTAAAAAGAACAGATGAAAACATTAGAAGTAAATAAAATACAATAAATAATTATTTTGATGGCTTAGCAGACTGTACAGAGCAGAGAAAAGATCAATGAATTTAAAAACACATCTATAGAAACTATCAAAACTAAAATACAAAGCTAAAAGGAATGACATAATAGAGACACAGTACCAGAAATCTGAGCTATAACATCAAATGTCTAATGCAAGATGTTCAGCTCTATTTGCTCTAACCCATAACTCAGGCTGGAAAAGCAGTGAGCATTGGTCAAAAATAATGCAAGCCAAACTAACAACCCTCAAATGCTTGAGCAAAAGATTACAAAGTATACCATTGGCCATATAAGGTCCAGAGCAAAAGCTGGGAGAGTTTCTTTTGGAAATTAAAACTTTTAGAAGTAGCCATGTCTGCTGGGGATTTTAGAAAACCACATGCATGCCCAGAGAAAAACATGCTCAGAAAAGACCTGGGAAGACTAAGCTTCACCATGGGTTGCTGCCTGGGTCAGTACACACCTGGATACGTGATCAATGAGGACACCAGCTCTCTCTCTCTCTCTCTCTCTCTCTCTCTCTCTCTCTCTCTGTCTCTCCTTTCTCTCTCTCTTTTTGTTTTGTTTATTTTTCTCATTGCTTTCTTTGTCTTCTGCTCTTTCAGAATCAGTGAAATAAAAATTGTTTTTTTAAAGAACAAAAATTGGCATATATTACACAGATAAAAAGAGGAAATAAAAGTAGGGACATTACTACTGACCGTACAAAAAATAAAATCCTATATAATAAAGAGGTAATATGCAAATTGACCATCACTCCAACACACAAGATGGCTGCTCCCATGTGGTCAAAGATGGCCACCCCCATGTGGACACAAGATGGCCACCACAAGATGGCCAGCAGGGAGGGCAATTGTGGGCGATCAGGCCAGCAGGAGAGGGTAGTTGGGAGGGAACAGGCCTGCAAGGGAGGGCAGTTGGGGGTGACCAGGCCTGCAGGGGAGGACAGTTGGGGGTGACCAGGCCTGCAGGGGAGGGCAGTTAGAGGCAATTGGCCTTGCAAAGGAGCAGTTATGCATTGATCAGGCTGGCAAGGGAGTGGTTAGGGGGTGATCAGGCTGGCAGGCAGAAGTGATTAGGGGCAATCAGGAAGGCAGGCAGGTGAGCGGTTGGGAGCCAGCAGTCCTGGACTGTGAAAGGGATCCCAGATTGGAGAGGGTGCAGGCTGAGCTCAGGGACACCCCCCATGCACAAATTTTGTGTACTGGGCCTCTAGTGTATTATAAAATAAAATAAAAACACATACCATCAAATTTTATAGCCTAGATCCGTGGTCGGCAAACTGTGGCTCACGAGCCACATGCGGCTCTTTGGCCCCTTGAGTGTGGCTCTTCCACAAAATACCATGGCTTGGGCGAGTCTATTTTGAAGAAGTGGCATTAGAAGAAGTTTAAGTTTAAAAAATTTGGCTCTCAAAAGAAATGTCAATCGTTGTACTGTTGATATTTGGCTCTGTTGACTAATGAGTTTGCCAACCACTGGCTGAGATGAAATGAAAAAAATATATATTACATAAACACACAGATTAATAAGCTGACTTATGAAATTGAAAATATCAGCAGACTTACAAGTAAAGAGATTGAATAAGTAATAAAAAACCTCTTACCATCTAAGAAATTCTATGAGCACGTAGCTTTATTATTAAATTCTACATTTAAATAATAATTAACAAAAATTGCCCCCTAATTAATAAAAAGTAGAAGGTAGAAGTCTTCTTATTCATTTTATAAAGCAAACAATCACCCTAATATCAAAGCCAGATAAAGATGTCACAGAAAACTACAGACTGATAGTCCTCATGAATATACACTTTAAAAAACCAACAGAATACTAGCAAATTGAATTCAGAAGCATATTAAAAGAACTAAGTGAGATTCATCCCAGAAAAGTAAGGGTGGTTCACATCTATACTAATAATCTATACTAATAAAAGGGTAATATGCTAATTAGACCGTGTCAACTGACAATCTTCCAGACGTCCGACTTCCTTCTGGACAAAGCCATGGTGGTGGGGGCCGAGGCACAGGCAGTTAGGGGCGATCAGGCCAGCAGGGGAGAGCAGTTAGGGGTGAGATCAGGCTGGCAGCGGAGGGCCATTGGGGGCAACCAGGCTGGCATGGGAGGGCAGTTGGGGGCATTAGGCAGGCAGGCAGGCAGGTGAGTGGTTAGAAGCCAGTGGTCCTGGATTGTAAGAGGGATGTCCACAGGCATCGGGCCTAAACTGGGAGTCAGACATCGCCCGAGGGGTCCTGGATTGGAAAAGGTGCAGGCCGGGCTGAGGGACACCTCCCCCCTATGCATAAATTTTGTGCACCGGGCCTCTAGTATTAAAATAAAAATTTAATATACTACATTAATGATACAAAGGAAAGAACATAATTATTTCAATTGATGTGGAAAAGACATTTGAAAAAAATTAATAATCTCTCATAGTAAAAAAATTAGAATTCCTATGTAATAAAAACCTAATATGCAAATTGTCCCCTCTACCAGGAGTTCGACCAGTTCAACTGCTCGCTATGATGTGCACTGACCACCAGGGGGTGGCATGGAACATGGCGGGCATTGGCCACATGGCACTGGCAGTGGGCAGCTTGGGGATGCTGCTGACCCTGATGAGAGCAGGACCCCAGCAGGATGGTGGAACAGGTGGCGCCAGGCCAAGGAGGGTACGAGCGGGGCCTGATTGCCCCACTGATTGCCCCACAGACAGCGGCCAGTGGTGGTGGTGGTGGGCGGGGCCATTGCTTGGCTCCCAGGTGCTGAGGGAGCTGTGCAGATCCCAATGATTCAGGCAGAAGGGGCGTGTGGGGGCCCAGGGCCTAGGTGCAGCCCAGGGCCCAGAAGTCAGCTGGGAACTGCCCTTCCACACAAGATGCTTACACTTCAATCGCTGGCCAGGCCTAGGGACCACATCCATGCACAAAATTCCATGCACCGGGCCTCTAGTCTATGAATAAAAAGTAACTTTCTCAATATGATAAAGGGTATTATAAAATACCCATACATCATATTCAATAGTGAAAGACAGAAAATTTCACCCAAATATGAGCAATAGATATTCTATTCATAGCAATTAAACAAACAAAAAAGGCATTTCAATTAAAAAGAGAAATGTGAAACTACTTCTATTCACAAATTATATGATTCCATATACATAGAAAATTTTTAAAAATACAAGAAAACTAATAGAGTTAATAAAAAAAATTAAGCAAAGTTGCAAGGTATAAGACGTACAAGATCAACACACAAAACTCACTGAAATTTCATATATACAAATAAGCAATTTTGAATAAAATATTAAAAAGAAATTCTAATTATAACAGCCTCCTAACTAACTAAATACATAGGAATGAGTTTAACCAATGAGATGAAAGATTTGTATACTGAAAACTGAAAATAAATAAATGAATAAAATGTTGATAAATGAAATTTAAAATGACCTAAGTAAATGGAAAGATATTCCATATTCATGAATAGGAAGATCTAGTATTGTTAGGATACCAATACCACCCAAAGTATCTACAGATTTAATACAATCCCTATCAAATTTACAAAAGTCAGTTTTCAGAAGTAAAATAATTGTCAAATTTATTGGCAAAGGAAATTAAAATGGTCCCCGAATAACTAAAACAATCTTGAAAAAGAACAAAAGTTGAGGTTCACACTTTCCAATCTCAAAACTTACTACAAGGCTATAGCAATCAAAGCAGTGTGCTGTTGGCATAAGACCTGTGGAATGGAACTGTTAGTCCATAAATAAACTCATATCTCTATGACATACATTTTTGTCAAAGGTGTCAAGTCCATTCAATAAGAAGATCCCTTGCAGCAAATGGTGCTAAGAGTACTGGGTTCCACATAAAAAAAAAAAATGTAATCTTAACACAAACTGGATCTGTTACCTAAATGTAAGAGCTCAAAGACTATGAAACTCTGAGAAAAACACTTAGGGATAACTTTTCATGACCTTGGGTTTGGAAATGGATTCTTATATATGACATCCAAAAGTACAAGCCTCAAAAGAAAAAATAGATAAATTAGACTTCATAAAAATTATTTTTTCTTTGTGTAGCAAAATATATTTGCAAGAAAATGTGTGATAGTTGGCCAGAAAAGTAGAAAATATTTTCAAATTATATGTTTCTTTTAGTTTTTTTTTGGTATATTTTTATTGTTGATAGTATTACAGATGTCTCCTGTTTACCCCCCTTTACTCCACTCCACCGAGCCCCTACCCAACCCCCAAACCAACCTAATTAAAAAAATAACTGAATTTGAATGCATGTTTCTCCAAAAATATATACAAATGACTAATAAGCACACAAAAATGCAAAATAGTATTAATCATTAGGAAAATGCAAATAAAAAACACAATGAGATACCAATTCATATCTATTAGGATGTCTATAATTAAAAAAACAGCAAACAAAAAAAATAGAAAATAAGAAGTATTGTTGAAGGTGTAGAGAAATTGGGACCTTGTGAATTGCTGATGAGAATGTAAAATGATGAAGCCACTGCTGGTGGGAATGTAAGATGATGGAGCCACTGTGGAAGAAAGTTCAGTGTCTCCCTCAAAAAGGCACAGGTAGCATTATCATATGACCCAGCAATTCCACTCCCTTCTTTGGGACCTAGCCTTTCTAAAAGTTTGGACTTCTAACCTCCAGAACTGTTGATAAAATAATTTTCTGTTGTTTTAAGCCACCGAGTTAGTAGTAATTTATTATGGCAGCCTTAGGAAAATAATACAGATTTTGACACTAAGAAGTCGATTCAATTTATGAAACATATAAAGTTTGTATGTCATTAAATATATAGTATTAGTTTAGAAATATAGGTTGGCTACAATAACAGGTGATAGGTTTATCATCATACACCTCTCTTGATGTAGGCTAATTTTATTTTCTAAGAGTACTGTGAAGAAAATAATGTTAGGTGATGAAAATGTTTGCTCCAAACAGAAGTGTCTTTTTATGGTCAAGGCTAATTTAGGAATTATGGTGTATCTGACTTAGATCTGATAAGTTCTTACAAAGTTCTGTCTCATAGTGACTAATTGAGAGAACTTAAAAGTAGTTATAATTACTGCATTATAAAGAAAATAGAATAAAGAAAACAGGTCAGAAGAATCTAACTTTTGAAAATAGGTTATTCATTTTTGTAAAAGAATTCATGACATTATAAAAGACACTGGCTATAGGATTTCTTTGGCCCTTTTATGCATGTGAAATTATTTGATTAACAAAAATTCAGCTTTCATAATATTATGCAAACTTATCTGTACTGTAAGTACATGTTGCCTACCTTTCAGCATGAACTAGATATTTTTTGTTTGTTTTGTGTTTTTTTTTTTAGGCTATCAGCATTAAAAATGAAAATAATAGATGATGCTTCTGATGTTAAAACTTCTATCAGGGGTGGATTTACCATGAATTTAATGAAACCTCAGAGACCCCTCACTTGCACAGCATTCTACCTAATTTTGTATTTCTAAGGTCTGTACCTAATTTTGTATTCATAGTTTCATATTCTTTTTCTTAAAGAGGGCCATCAAATTGTATAAGTTTCAAACCAACAAAAATCTGATTTGGTACTTTTTAATTGATGATATTTAGATGGATTTTGGTCTTAGAACTGATGCTGTAATGGGTTAAGACTTTGGGAGAAGATGGCATGAAATGAATTAATTTTGTACATGTGAAGGACAAAATTTTGGGGGGCCAGAAGGTAGACTGTTGTTTGTTGAATTGTATCCCCCTAAAAGATATGTTAATGACTATAGTCTGACCATAATTTGAAATGTAATTTGCAGATGTAATTATTTAAAATAAGATTGTACTGGGTTAGGCTAGGCGCTAAATCCAATCACATTTTTTAAATAAAATAATATCATGTGAAGACACAGAGACACAGACACTCAGACGGAAGATGGAGGGGAAAGTGGAGAGAAGCAGCGACAGGCCAAGGAATGACAAGGATTACCAGTGAAACCTGAAGCTGACAGATGCCAGGAGATCGTTCTCTAAAACTTCATGTGAGATGGTCCTGCTGACACTTTGATGTGAGGGTTTTAACCTCAGAATTGTGAGAGAGTAAATTTCTGTTGTTTTAAGCCATCCAGCTTTTGGTAATAATTCAAGGAGCACTAAAAATCTAATACAGCTGCCTACAAGAAACACTATTTAATTATAAGTACATAAATATTTATAAAAGGAAATAATGGTAAAAAAAAATAGAAGTCATGATAACACTAGCCAAAAGAGACTGAAGCAATATTAATATAAATAGTAGATGTAAGCGCAAAGGAATAAAAGTCATTTCATTAAAATGAAGGACTGAATACATCAAGAGAGCATAATCGTTTATAATGTTTATGCACCTAGTAGCAAAATACCTGGAGCAAAAATTGACAGAAGAACATGGATAAATAAGAAAATTAACAATTATTGTATGATATTTTAATGCATTTGTTTCAGCAATTGGAAAAAGAAGTAGACAGAAAATTAATAAGAACATTGATATGAAAAACATTATCAATCAGCTTGATATAATTAATGTGTATAGAACACTCCATGCAACAAATGTGGATTACACAATATTTTCAAATGTACATGGAAATGTTTTAAGTTAGATCATATTCTGGTCCATAAAACAGTTCTCAATAAACTTAAAGGGATTCAAGTTGTAAAAATTTACTGCCTTCTCACAGTAGGATTAAATTATAATCAAAACCGGAAAAGTCTCTGGAATATGTTTGCATAATTGGAAATAGAATAATAGACTTTTAAATAAACATCAACATGGAAAATAGAAATTCTTTAAACTGAAGTATAACGAAACACAATGTATCAGAAGGCGTGGGATGCTGCTACCACAGTATTCGGGAGAAACTTGTAGCACTAAATCTCTATATTAGGAAAAAAAATAGTCTCAAGCATGTCATCAATATCTACCATAAGAAACAATTTTATTTTTTAATTTAAAATAACCAGTGTAAAAGCATAAAGCAAGATTCAAATTCCAGAGATTATTCCCTTGACGATGGATGCATGACTTTCATGCACCCTAGAGCTAGAAATTTAAAGTCAAGACAAAAGGAAAATCTATTTTAAACAGTAGGAGCTGTAATAAAAATCACAACTCTGAGCTAAACTTATGGGTTAATTTTATATTGAGAGATTGGAATGATGGATTTCATTATTCTCAGGCTCTTGCTGGTTCCTAATATTCCATAATTCCCTCCCAATATACCTTACATCTGGCAAAGAATATGAGTTAAGATCTTTCTAACAAATGTGCAACTATCCTAATATTGAATGTAGTTAGCTGCAGAAATCTGGAGAAATTTTAGGTAAAATCTGGCAAGGAAGGGAAGAAATGGCAGGAAAATAGGAGAGTCCAAGAAGTGCAGTGTGAGCAGAAGCTCACAGAAGGAACACTTGGGAGACAAAACAGGTGTGAGTGGGATCCCAGCTCCCAGCGGGAAATAATCCACGAACATTGGTGCTCCTGCCCTAGGACTTTCAGACTGTAGTGCCCACCCTGTGGCTGTACAATTATTCTTGGCAGATTTCTTGACCAGACTAATTTTTAATTACTAAATATTATTTTTAAAAGCAAGGGATCACATAGGCCACCAAGCCAGGTTCTTTTTATTAGCGGGTTATGTGAGGAGGTCAAGATAAAAGGAGGGACTTTGAAAACACTGTTTGAAATATCGTCCTAATTCTAATGAAGGTTCCCGGGAAGCCATGTCTGAGCTCATTCTGACTGTATTTCCTCAGGTACCTAATAACCACTGGGTATTTGTACTTTATTTTTTAGTTTTTTGACTTAGTGTATTTTTTCTTTTTATTGAATTTATTGGAGTGATACTGGGTAACAAAATTATAGAGGCTTCAGGTGCACAATTCTACAACATATCATCTGTACAACGTATTGTGTTTACCATCACAAGTGAAGTCTCTGTTCATCACATTTATTCCCCCTTTACCCTCCTCCACTTCTCACCACCCACCTACCCCTGGCAATCACCATACTGTTGTCCGTGCCCATGAGTGTTTCTCTTTTTTTTTTTTTTCTTTATTTGTTCAATCCCTTCACTCCTTCCCAAAAACCCCATCCCGCAACGGCTGTCAGCCTGCTCTTTTGAGTCTGTCTCTATTATGCTTGTTAGTTCATTTTGCCCACTAGTTTCCACATATGAATGAAATTATATGGGACTTGTCTTTCTCGGCAAGCTTATTTCACTTAGCATAATGCTCTCCAAGTCCATCCACGCTGTAGCAAAGGGTAGGATTTCCTTCATTTTTACAGCCGCACAGTATTCCATTGTGAAAACATACTGCAGCATTTGTATCCACTCATCTACTGATGGACACTTGGGCTGCTTCCAAATCTTGGCTATTGTAAATAACACTACAATGAACATAAAAGAACATATATTCTTTCAAATTATTGTTTTGCGTTTCTTCAGGTAAATTTCCGGGAGTGGAATCACTGGGTCATAAGGCAATAGCATTGTTAATTTTTTTTTGGTAACCCCATACTGCTTTCCAAAGTGGCTACAACGATCTGCATTCCCACCAGTGGTGCATGAGAATTTCCTTTTCTCCACTTCCTCAGCAACACTTGTTGTTTGTTGATTTGTTGATGATAGCCATTCTGACAGGTGACATTGAGCAACTTTTCATGTGTCTTTTTGCCATCTGTATGTCCTCTTTTGAGAAGTACCTGTTTAGGTCCTTTGACCATTTATTAATTGGGTTATTTGTTTTTGTTTTTGTTTGTATTGAGCTTTATAACTTCTTTATAAATTTTGGATATCAACCCCTTTTCACATCTGTCATTGGAGAATATGTTCTCCCATATGGGTTTTCTTATAATTTTGGTGATGTTTCCTTTGCTGTGCAAAAACTTTTTAGTTCTATGTAATCCCATGTATTTACTTTTTCTTCTGTTTCCCTTGTCTCAGGAGATATATTGAATAAAACATTTTAAAATGTCTTAATTACTCCCAAAATAAGTAGAAAAAAGACAATAATAAGTATCAGAATAGAGAGAAATAAAATATAAATCAGAAAAAAACAATAAACAATTCAAACAAACCAAAAGCTGCTTTTTTAAGATCAATGAAATTAATAAAAATTTTAGACAGATTGGTAAGGAAAGAGAGAAGGTACAAATTACCCATAACAATAGGAAGAGAATTACCACATATTCTGAGATATTTTTAAAAACTATAAAGAAAATATGATGATCACCTTTATGTCAATATATTCTACAGTTTAGATGAAATATACAAATTTCTTGGAATATATAAATCATAAAAACATACTCAAGAAGAAATAGATAATTTGAATAGTCATAAACGTATTAAAGAGATTGCACTTGTATAAAGAACACTCCAGACCCAAATGATTTCATTGGCAAAGTATATGAAACTCTTAAGAAAATTAAGGAGTAAGGGAATATCTGTCAACTCCTAATGCCAATGAACCACAGAATTACTCCGATATGAAAACCAGAAATAGATATTACTAGAAAAGGTAACTAAAGACCAATATCTCTCATAAATATAGATGTCAAAATTATAATCAAATGTTTATAATAGTAAGTAAATGGTTTCAAGCAATAAATAAAAATGCTAATACATGATTAACAAGTAAGTTTTTCCCAGGAGCACAAAATGTGTTTAACATTTGAAAGTCAAACTGCTTAACAGCTACTAGACACAACACTAATTTATAGAAATTAATTTTATTTTTTTTAATATATTACTTTATATTTAGTATCACCTAATTATTTTTTTAAAGAAAGTCAATCAATATATTTCACTGTCTTAATAAACCACACCAAAAATTTAAACAAATGGAGAAAAACATTTGAGAATTCTGATAGTATCCTAATATATTAAAACCCTGGGTCCATCACAACCAGAGGCTCGACCAACTAGAAGTCAGTCCTGCAGTCAGCACTGGGTTGCTGTGGTGACCCAGCACTGACTGCTGCAGCTGCAGGCGCAGTGACCCAGCACTGACTGCTGAGGGAACTGCGAATCAGGCCTGGAGAGAGGCCTGAAGAGAGAAGCAGGGTCTGATCCATAGTCTCTGTGGCAGCTGTTGATCAGCACTTGCCTCTCTCTTTCTCTCCAGCAGCCGCGCCTCCATTTCTCTCCAGGCCTCCACCGGGGATGCTGATTAGCCCCGCCTTTCTCATTGGGCCCCGTTGATAGGCCCAGAGACACTGACTGGCATAGAAACTGACCAATCAGGACAAAATTGGCCAGCAGAGGAGGGCAGTTGGGGGCAAGATCAGGCCTGCAGGAAAGGGCAGTTAGGGTGATCAAGCAGGCAGGGGCAGCTAGGGGTGATCCGGCTGGCAGGGGAGGACTGTTGGGGGTGATCAGGCCAGCAGGGGAGAGCAGTTGGGGGCAAGATCAGGCTGGCAGGGGAGGGCCGTTGGGGACGCAATCAGGCCAGCAGGGGAGGGCAGTTGGGGGCAACCAGGCCAGTGGGGGAGGGCACTTGTGGGGGACTAGGCCTGCAGGGGAGCGCAGTTAGGGTCCATCAGGCTGGCAGGGGAGGGCAGTTGGGAGTGATCGGGCTCGCAGGAGAGCAATTAGGTGTTAATCAGGCCAGCAGGGGAGCAGTTAGGGGGTGATCAGGCTGGCAGGCAGAAGTGGTTACGGGGCAAGCAGGTAGGCAGACAGGCGAGTGGTTAGGAACCAGCAGTCCCGGATTGTGAGAGGGATGTCTGACTGCCGGTTTAGGCCCGATCCGGGATTGGGCCTTAACAGGCAGTCAGACATCCCCTGAGGGGTCCCAGATTGGAGAGGGTGCAGGCTGGGCGAGGGACACCCCCCAGTGCACGAATTGTGTGCACCAGATATCTAGTCTATATATATAAAACCCTAATATGCAAATAGATTAAATAGCAGAACAACCGAACAACCAGTCACTATGACATGCGCTGACCACCAGGGGGTACACACAGAACATGGCAGGCATGGGCATCAGGCAGCAGAGTGTGGAACATGGTGGGCATCAGCCATGTCAGGATGGTGGAGCAGGTGAGCAGGGGCACCAGATCAAGGTGGGGCACCAGTCACTGTCATCGGGGTGAGCTTCTGGTGGTTACTGAAAATTCTTTGCTCCCATGCACCACGGTCCCACCCAGTGCTCATACTTGCTGCCAGTGCCCCACTCACACCCGCAGCTGGTGCCAGAGCTGCCATTCGCACCCTCTGCTGGCACCCGGCGCCAGTCCTGATTGCCTGGTGCCATCAGCAGGTGCAAGCAGTGGCTGCTGGCTCCAATTGTCCCTGAGGGCTTCTTCACCCCCCTGCTCCTGAGGGGCGATTGGGTCTGGCAGCCACCTCTCTCACCCACTGTTGGTGCCTGCCCCCATTGCTCAGTGCTGTCAGTGGATGCAAGTGGGGCCATCATCATCAGTGTGTGGGAGTGGTAACAGCAGGAGCAGGGCTTCTGACAGACAGGAGACCTGGGCCATGGTGGGAGGGGCCAGGAGGGGGCGTGGAGGATGAGCTGAGACTTGCCCCTGTGCCCACTGTCACCTTGCCACCCCACAGTTCCTTTCAAGGTGCACAAATTTGTGCACTGGGCCCCTAGTTTCCTAATAAAAGCTCCCAGCAATCCCAGAATATAAGTAGAATTATTAATCTAGTAAAGGATACATAAGAAAAATTCTATACTTAATAATGACCTTCATGGTAAAAAAAAGTAATGCTTTCTTCCAAAGGTCAGGAGTCAGAGATTTCTGCTTTCACCATTCTCTTTAATTGTACTGAAGGTTCTAGTCCAATGGTCGGCAAACTCATTAGTCAACAGAGCCAAATATCAACAGTACAACGATTGAAATTTCTTTTGAGAGCCGAAAACCAACTTCTGTTTGTGGGCCATGAAGTTTCAATTGCACTGTACGTGCACGCCTGCACGTGGTATTTTGTGGAAGAGCCACAATCAAGGGGCCAAAGAGCCGCATGTGGCTCATGAGCCACAGTTTTCTGACCACTGTTCTAGTCAATGCAGTAAACAAGAATAAGTGACATCACAATTGGAAGGAAAGAAAGAACTGTCTGTAATCAGTGATGTCTTCATCTTTGTAAAGTCTAATGTAATCCACAAGAAAGCTACTTGAATTAATGTTTATCAGTTTCAATTCATAAATAAAAGCATACAAAATGAAAATTTATTGCAGAAACCGGTTTGGCTCAGTGGATAGAGCGTCAGCCTGCGGACTGAAGAGTCCCGGGTTCGATTCTGGTCAGGGGCATGTACCTTGGTTGCGGGCACATCCCCAGTGGGAGGTGTGCAGGAGGCAGCTGATCGATGTTTCTCTCTCATCGATGTTTCTAGCTCTCTATCCCTCTCCCTTCCTCTCTGTAAAAAATATCAATAAAATATATTTTAAAAAAATAAATAAAATAAAAATTTATTTATATGTGCTAGCAGAAAATAATAGAAAATTGAAAAAATTTAAAATATCATCTACCATTCAAAACACATCACATAATTAGGAGTAGGTCTAACAAAATATATGAAGTAACTTTATATTGGAAGCTACAAAGTACGTATAGAAGCAAATTAAGGAGACTTAAAAAAGGCAGAAATATATCATTTTTATAATTAAAAATACAGAGTATTAAGATGTCAATTTTCCTTAAATTTATATATATATATATATATATATATATATATATATATATATATATAATAAAATAGTAATATGCAAATTGACTGTCACTCCAACACACAAGATGGCTGCCCCCATGTGGTCAAGTGGGCTGCCCCCATGTGGACACAAGATGGCTGCCACAAGATGGCCAGCAGGGGAGTGCAGTTGGGAGGGACCAGGCCTGCAAGGGAGGGTAGTTGGGGGCGATCAAGCCTGCAGGGGAGGGCAGTTAGGGGTGACCAGGCTGGCAGAGGAGGGAAGTTGGGGGCGACCGGGCCTGCAGGGAAGGGCAGTTGGGGGGGACCCAGACCTGCAGGGGAGAGCAGTTGGGGGGGGGACCAGGCCTGCAGGGGAGGGCAGTTGGGGGTGATCAAGCCTGCAGGGGAGGGCAGTTAGGGGTGACCAGACTGGCAGAGGAGGGAAGTTGGGGGTGACGGAGCCTGTAGGGAAGGGCAGCTGGGGGGGACCAGACCAGCAGGGGAGAGCAGTTAGTAGTGATGAGGCTGACAGGGGAGGGCAGTTAGGGGTGACCGGGTAGGCAGGAGAGGGCAGTTGGGGGGACCAGGCCTGCAGGGGAGGGCATTTAGGGGTGACCAGGCTGGCAGGGGATGGCAGTGAGGGGCAATTGGGCTGGCAGGGGAGCAGTTAGGCATCAATCAGGCTGGCAGGCAGAAGCAGTTAGGGGCAATCAGGAAGGAAGGCAGGCAGGCAAGCAGTTGGGAGCCAGCAGTCCTGGATTGTGAGAGGGATGTCTGACTGCCTGTTTAGGCCCGATCCTACTGGGATTGGTCATAAACGGGCAGCCGGACATCCCTCGAGGGGTCCCAGATTGGAGATGGTGTAAGCTAGGCTGAGGGACACACACCCCTGTACACAAATTTTGTGCACCTGGCCTCTAGTATATATATAAAATTCAACAGTGATGGAATAAAAATCACAGAAGTTTTTATTATAGATATTAGAAAGCTAATTCTAAAACTTGTGTAAATAGCAAAGGAACTAGAATAACCAAAACAAATTTGAGAAAAAAAATTTGAAACTAATATTATCTGCTTTCAAGACTTATGTATTAACTAAGCCCATTTGAATTGGTGTTTGTGCTGATAAACAGGTCAATGAAAAAGATTAGAGATCACAGAAATGGGCTCACATTACTGAAGTTCATCAAAATGCAAAGGCTGTTCAGTGGAGACAGAAGGTCTTTTCAACAAATGACAGTGGAGCAATTAGATATTCACATGCAAAAGAAAACATAACCAACCGAACACAAAACTCAAATCCACTCCTTGTGCATATACAAGAATTAACTCAAAATGAGTACCAAGTCTAAATGTAACAATAAAAAACTACAAAAACATTAGGAGAAAACATGAAGATAAATATGTGTGCCTTTGAATTAGACAATTTTTAAAATATATGTTACCAAAAGTCCAGTTGATAAAAGAATGATTGGTTACAAGGAATTCCTGAATATTAAAAATTTCTGCTCTTTGCCCTAGCCAGTTTTGCTCAGTGGATAGAGCATCGGCCTGCTCACTGAAGAGTCCCGGGTTTGATTCCGGTCAATGGCATATGCCCAGGTTTCAGGCTCATTCCCCAGTAGGAGATGTGCAAAAGGCAGCCTATCAGTGATTCTCTCTCATCATTGATATTTCTCTCTCTCTCTTCCTCTCCCTTCCTTCTGAAATATATATATATATATATATATATAAAATATATTTCAGAAGGAAGGGAGAAGAATATATATATATATATATATATATATATATATATATAATGAAATATATATATATATATATATATATATATATATATATATATATATATAAAACCAGTGGCCATAATGACCATAATGACTGTTTACTATGACACCCACTGTGACCAGCGAACCGGTGGGGCCACCAGCCAACCTCACAACCCCTCCCCACTGCTGGCCTGGCCCTGATCAGACTCTCCCACCCCAATCAAGAGCTGGCCACTGGCCAAATGCTGCCTCCCTTCCCCCCGCCAGCCCCGACCCGATCAGCCCACCCCACCACAATAGGCCCACAGCCCCTCCCCCCATCCGGCCCACCCCTGATCACATTGCCCACCCCAATAGGGGTCAGGGCTGGCCAGCCAACCTCCTGAAGCCCCTCCCCCTGGCTACCCCATCCCTGATTGCATCCCCCACCCCAATAGGGGGTGGGCCTGGCCTGCCAACCTCCTACAGCCCCTCCCCATGCCCAGTCCCACCCCAGATCGGCCCCCCCACCACATCAGGGGCAGGGCTGGCTGGCCCACCACCCACAGCCCCTCCCCATGGCCAGGCCTACCCCAACTGGCCCCCCAACCCCAATCGAGGGCAGGGCTCTCTGGCCAATCACCCACAATCCCTTACCCCAGCTGGCCTGGCCCTGATTGGGCCTTGATTGGGGCAGGCCAGCTGGCCAACCTCCCACCATCTTCTCCTCCCAACAGGCCCAGCCCCAATCCACCCTGATTGGGGCCGGGTTGGACGGACCCCACCCATGCATGAATTCATGCACTGGGCCTCTAGTATTTAATAAAATATAATAAAAATTTCTTCTCTTTGAAAGACACTGTTGAGATAGTGAAAAGACAACTTAAATACTGGTAGACAATATTAGCTGTCTGTATAAAAAAGTGTTTATATTCAGAGTTACCAAGAAAGAACAAATATAATAAAAAACACAAAACAATTAAAAGACCATAAAAAAAGCCATTAAGATAATTAATAGGCATTTCACAGACTCAGAATATAGTTCACAGTACATACATTTGACAAAGCAGTAATGTTTAGATACTACGAAGAACTCCTACTTATTCACAATAAATTGATGAACAACCCAATAAAAATGGCCAAAACTGCTCAGAAAACTCACAAAAGAAGATATATGAGTAGACAATAAGCACCTGAAAAGTTGCCAAATTTTAATTATCAGACAAATACAAATCATAAACCCAATGAGACACCATTTTATATCCACAGGAATGTCTCCTGCACCAATATAAATAGTTAACAAGCACAATGTTGACAAGAATGTGGATCAGCCATACTCTATGACAGTGCTGGTAAAAATGTGAAATGGTACAAATACTTTGGGAAACATTTGAGCAGATTTTCATAGAGTTAAACATACACCTATCATAAGGGTCAACATTTTTACTCCTAGGTATTTTCCTAAAAGATATAAAATATATGTTCACAATTATTCCTACAAGATTAATATGCAGCTTCATCTATAATAGACTGACGTGGAAATGACTCAAATGCTCACTAACAAGGGAGTGAGTGAAAACATGGTGATATTACTAAATATTAATTTGATGGAAAACTACTTAGCAATACAAAGTTGTTAACTAGTGATACAAAAGTATGAATATACACTATGCAAACATTATGCTGACTAAAAAGTGTTAGTCTTACAAGAGCTCATATTTCATAATCCCATTTAAATGAACTTCTAGACTAGACAAAGCTAACACATAGAAGAAGGGGTTGCCTGGGCAGGAATTGACTGGAAGGAGACGAAAGGCATGAAGGGAATAAAGAAAAGTATTTTTGATAGTGTTTTAAGTGGCAGTAACATAGATAAATGCTATTAAAGAAACTCATTAAACTGAACACTAAAAAAATATTCATTTTATGATATGTAGATTATACCTCAAAAAATAAGATAAAAATGAGAGATGTGTGTATGAATTATCTGGTTTAATAGCAGTGTTGAAAAGTATAATTGTTTCTTATCTCCAACTGGTAAAAAATAAAACTGAGAACTACTTTGAGCTGAAGTATGATATGAGGAAGAATTAACCCTTTCCTCCTCCTCCTCCTCCTCCTCCTCCTCCTCCTCCTCCTCCTCCTCCTCCTTCTCCTCCCTCTCCTTCAACTCCTTCTTCCAGCTTCTCTCTTGCTGCTTTTAAGATTCTTTCTTTGTCTTTAACCTTTGATGTTTTAACCTTTGATGTCTTGGTGTGTGCCTCTTTGCGGGTTCCTCTTGTTTGAGGCTCAAAAAAAAAAAGAACTATAGCTGCTTTTACTCAATGAATAGAGCATTGGCCGGAGGACTGAAGGGTCTCAGATTGTGGGCTTGATCTCCAGTGTGGGACATGCAGGAGGCAGCTGACCAATGATTCTCTCTCATCATTGATGTTGCTCTCTCTCTCTCCCCCTTCCTCAATAAAAATTATTTTTAAAAAATCTACACTAATAAAAGAGAAACATGCAAATTAACCATCACTCCGCTATGCCCACCAGCCAATCAGGAGGGAATATGCAAATTAGAAGGAGAAAGACGGCGGCTGCCCAGCTGCTCCAGGCATGGAGTGGCCGGGTGGGGCAGGATGCCTGCTATGAGAGGTTGGGCGGGGGGGCAAAGGGATCTACAGGAGGGCACTCTGGCTGCAGCAAAGACAAAGATGGCAGACTCTGGTCGGAGTCTGCAACGAAGATGGCAGACTCCAGCCAGAGTCTGCAGTGAAAATGACAGACTCCAGCTGGAGTCTGCAGCAAAGCGAAGGCCTGGGCCCAGGTGTCAGAGAAAAACTGGTGCTGGAAGCCAAGGGAAGGAAGACCTATTGCACAAATCCCTTCATGCAACAGGCCTCTAGTATGAACAATAAAATGAATATATATATATATATATATATATATATATATATATGTGTGTGTGTGTATATGTATGTATGTATATATATATATATATATATATATATATATATATATATATACACATACATATACACACACACACACACACACAAACACACACACTAGAGGCCCAGTGCATGAAATTCGTGCACGGGGGCGTGTGTCCCTCAGCCCAGCCTGCACCCTCTCCAATCTGGGACCCCTCGAGGGATGTCCGACTGCTCGTTTAGGCCCGATCCCAGTAGGATCGGGCCTAAACGGGCAGTCGGACATCCCTCTCACAATCTAGGACTACTGGCTTCCCAACTGCTTACCTGCTTGCCTTCCTGATTGCCCCTAACTGCTTCTGCCTGCCAGCCTGATCACCCCCTAACCACTCCCCTGCCAGCCTGATTGATGCCTAACTGCTCCCCTGCCAACCTGATTGCCCCTAACTGCCCTCCCCTGCAGGCCTGGTCACCCCCAACTTCTCTCCCCTGCAGTCCTGGGTCCCCCCGAACTGCCCTTCCCTGCAGGCCCAGTTGCCCCCAACTTCCCTCCTCTGCCAGCCTGGTCACCCCTAACTGCCCTCCCCTGCAGGCTTGATCGCCCCCAGCTGCCCTCCCTTGCAGGCCTGGTCCCTCCCAACTGCCTTCCCCTGCTGGCCTGATCACCCACAACTGCCCTCCCTTGCAGGCCTGGTCCCTCCCAACTGCCCTCCCCTGCTGGCCATCTTGTTTCCATATGGGGGCAGCCATCTTTAACCACATGGGGGCAGCCATCTTGTGTGTTGGAGTGATGGTCAATTTGCATATTACTCTTTTAATAGATAGGATATATATATATATATATATATATATATATATAATCTTTCAGCAAACAAAAAAACTAATGAAAAAAATAAAGTGATGAATAAAATAGAACCAGAGACATAGGAACATGGAACAGACTGATGAATCTCAGAGGGAAGAAGGGGGGTGCGGGGGGCAAAAAGAGATTAACAAAATAACTTCTATGCATATATGCATTACCTATGGACACAGACAGTAGGGTGGTGAAGGCCTGGAATGGGGTGGGAATGGGGTGGAGGGGCAAGTGAGGGAATAATGGGGACAAATGTAATACTCTCAACAATAAAGATTTTTTTAAAAAGAAAGTCTAAAGAAGAAACATAACTTGCATAACTCAACACACCCGTAATTACTGAAATTTTAATTTTCTGCATAGTTTCTTCTTTTATACTTAAAATATTTCTTATCCTACCCTGAATGGTATATCACATATTATAAAATCTTAATATAAAAGGTATTAAAATATAAAGCATTTAAATGCTTCATATTTTAGTGCTCTATTTAAGTATAAGAATATGTCATTTCAATGTTATCTTTAACATTAGTTTTCTAGAGCAGTGCTCTTGACATTATTTTTAAACATAGAAAAATAAAAATATTTTAATTTTTAATTTACTTCATAAAATCAGTTAATTAAAAAAAAAGACTACATAGTTTTATGGTGTTTCAGAAAATCTGTCCCCACCTTTATACTAGTGTATGGGTTAGTAATGGGAATTTTGTAATTAAAGAAAACATGATAATTTCAAGAGAAACATCAGAAGTGCTTTATTCAAGTAATGTCCATAGTTAGCTACACATTTCCCCATCTTTCAGGTAATTTGTGGATACCATCCTAATAGAACTTTACTTGTTTTGAGGCAAACCATTTGTAGATACCAGCCAAATAGAACTTTTCTTGTTTTGAGGCAAACCATTTGAGGAAAACCAATTTTCCACTTCTTCATACGTTTTGAAGTGCTGCTCAGAAAGTGCGTGTGCCATCGATCAGAACAAATGGTAATCTGAAGGAGCAAGGTCTGGTGAATATAGCGGGTGGGTTAATACTTCCCAGGCAAGATCTTTTAACGTGTCTTTAGCTGGTTTTGAAGTGTGTGATGGTGCATCATCATGAAGCAAAATTACTTTGCTGTGTCTTCTGGCACCTTCTGGTCATTTCACAATCAAAGCATGGTTGAAATTGATTATTTGTTGTCAGTAGTGATAAGTATTAATGGCTTCACCTGGTTTTAGAAGCTCATAATACACCTTCCTGATCCCACCAAATGCAGAGCATTGTCTTCTTTCAAAGCGATTTGGCCTTGCAGTCGATGTTGATGGTAGACCTGGATAAACCCATGATTTTGTGTGTTTGGGATTCTCAAAATAAATCCACTTTTCATTGGCAGTCACAATTCAGTGCAAAAAAGACTTTCATGCCATTGAAGCAACATTTTACTGATGACTTTTTGGTTTTCCATTTGTCTTTAGTTCAGTTGATGTGGCACCCATTTTCCTTCCTTTAAAATCTTTCCCATTGCTTGTAAACGATCAGAAATTGTTTGTTGAGCAACATTTAATCTTTCTGCAAGTTGTTTTTGAGTTTGATACGCATCTTCATCCAATAATGCTTGTAATTGTTGGTCTTCAAACTTTTTCAGTTGACCTGGATGTTCATTGTCTTTCACATCAAAATCATCACTTTTAAAGCATTTAAACCAGCATTCACAAGTATCTTGAGATGGAGCATGTTCCCCATAAGCTTTCTGAAGTATACAATAACTTTCAGCAGCACTTTTCTTCAAAATAAAGTCATGAATTAAAACTTGCTGCAAATGCTTTTTGGCATGAAATTCGACATTTTTAAGCATAAAAATATCTATGATGTTAACACCTTCAGAAAATTTGACATATGAAGTTTTGGAGCTTGCTGTCAATACAACAAAATTGCATACATATCAAATTGCATATATATCAACAGATGTGTAACTCCATCTATTGAAAAAAACCTGCATTAGTAACTGGTAATCTGATTCAGAATTCAATGATGTAAAAAGCATGTATACAGAGGAGCGATTCTTTATTATTTTATGTTTCAAAAAGTTATATAATATGTTTTATATGTGTACATATAGTACAGATGTATATGTTATATGTTATATATTATATGTATGCCTCATATTTATATATCAGGTGCAACAGAGAGGCTTTATATATGTCTAATACGGTTCTTAGTAAGAAAGTCTATGATTTCTATTAAAAAAAATCAACCTTTCTTGTTGTAAACCTCTAACTTTTTTTATTGTTTGTTACTGAGGCATAACTAAGTAAACAGATGAAGTCTTATTTGTTCTAAGACAAATTACCTTCCTATTTCTGCAGTTTTAAAGGCCTCCACCATCTTCCAATGCTTAAAGTATGAAATGCATCAATTACTTATAAGGCCTTTTTATTAACTTGTTTTGTTGTGTACGGTTTTATTTTTTGTAGTAAAATTCCACATGGAGGAGGACAACTGATAAGGATGACTATGGAAATTAATGTTGAATAGCTTATGCTTTTAAAAAAAGTAATGTCTGAGGGTGGCCATGGCTGCAAATGACAAGTCTATTGTTTCAGGCTGGGAGGGGGGTTGGGAAGAACCAATCTCTATTCTGGATTAGTGAAGGTTAGAGGAGGAAGAGGTCTTCCTAAAATCCCCAAGCCTTCTCTCATCTTTCACTCCCAGGAAAATGTTGAGTATTAAAATTGGAAGAAGGAAAGAAAATTGTAACTAACAATTATAGACTCAGTATTATGTACTTCGTATTTTGCAAGATGCTTGAATACATTTCACTTAATCTTCATTAATCTCCATTTAAAACTACAAATTATCCTATCTAATAAAGAGGGAATATGCAAATTGACCATCATGCCGTATCAAGGTGGCTGCACACACAGCGGAGGCCAAGTTCTCGTAACGAGCCTTAATGAGCAATCAGCAGGGACCTGAGGCTGCGTGGCGCTGGGCCAGGGCAGGGGACCTGAGGCTGTGCCCCTTGCCTGGCAGGGCTTGACAGGGGACCTCAGGCCATGCCCCCTGCCCAGCGGGGCTTGACAGAGGACCTGAGGCCACACCACCCACAATGCGGGGCATGATGGGATCTTCAGGCCACTCTCCCCCCCCCCCCCCCCCCGCACATGGGGCTTGACAGGGGACCTCAAGGTGTGCCCCTTGCCCTGGCCCAGGCTGCGGGACCTCAGGCCATGCACCCTGCCCTGGTGCCAGGCCAGGCGACCTGAGGCCACGCCTCCCACCCAGCGGGATTTGATGGGGGTGGGGCTGGCCAGGTCTGGATCTAGGCCAATGGGGGTGAGGCCGGCTGGGTCTGAGTCTCTTGCAATTTCAAGGCGCCCATGGGTGGGCGGGGTCTTGACTGTGTTTCCTGTGGAATACCACAGACTCTGACAGGAGTAAGATTTTCATATACATTTTAATAATTTTCTTTCATCTCTGACACTTCTATTATAGATAAAGGGCAAATAGCAAGATTAAAATATCTTCTCTAATTAATTCCCTTTTAATATGCACGAACTTTGTGCACTGGGTCACTAGTGTGTTATAATTTCTGTTTTAAACATGAAGAAACTGGGGCTTCTGAATTAATGAATTTGCCTATATTTCAAATATCTCTGCAACACCCTGGTCAGTGTGGCTGGGTTAGTTGGAGAATAGTCCCCTACACCAAAAATTGGATGTTTAGTTCCCTGGGTGAGGGAAATAACTATGAGGCAAACTAACTGTTTCCTTAACCTCTATAATATAGCCAGTCTTCTTACAAATACATCCCTGTATTTGGAAGTAAGTTGTGTTCAAGGTCAAGAGAAGGCAATCTCTTAGAGGAGCCTTCCATCTTTGATTACAGACATATAATCAATAACTTTACCAATCACCCATCAAATGAATTAATGAGACTATCTTACTCTTCTTTTTCACTCTGCAGACCTTGCACTTACTTTCCTCATGTAGCAAATTTCTGCTTTCAGCTACATAAAGACAACATGACAAGTTTGCCAGCATTTACAACATTACAGTCGGATTCTTGTCATTTAGATTTGTCTTCAGTCTCCTGGTCACTAACAGACCTGATCAGTCTCTGTTCAAATTCTATTTTGTGTTTCAAATTCCAAAAAATGTTGGCCCTTGCTCCAAAAAAGATTAGAATAAGTATCAGAAATTAGAAAGAAGCAATAAAAATGAACATTCCACTTTGATCAGTTCATTTCAAATATTTTGTGATGCAAATAGAAAACAGTGGAAAACGAAGTGGGTTTTCTTCAAAACAGCATTTTAATAGTGTATGATGGCCAATTACTGAATCTAGCTCAGACTTTCACACTTTTTACTTCAAATGAGAATATAAAAGAAGCAGCATCCCAATTCATAGCTACCTTCTTTGATGAGAATACTTACATATTAGCACTGGAAAAATAAAATTGTAACTGAATTATATAATTCACTATCCCTGCTTTTCCTGAAGCTATTTGATCTAGGTGTTATTAAATATTCAGGCTGTGCCTATATATATATATATATATATATATATATATATATATATATATATACTTTAAAAAGTAAAATCTAAAAATCACATGTTGCAAATATTAAATATTTGAAAAGTACCTAGGTGAATATCAGAAAGAGATAATTTACACTGAGTTGGAGACAAAATAATAAAATAATAGCTCCACCACAAATTTATTTTGGAAGATAACTCATTTAGAAAATAATTGATAATCATCTTTCAGTAGAAGTTCAGACCCTAAAAACAACAGCCAAGAGCATACAAAAGATGGATAAGTAGTACTATGCAAGAACATAAGTGGAAAGAGAAAAAAGAAGGAGGGATGGGGGAAGGAAAAGGGAGAGAACCAAACTAGGACATGTTCTGAGACTAGGGATATGATGACATGGAAAAAGTACCCACTGTGGAATGGCCAACAGATTTTAAAGATCACGTTTTATCAACCACTTGAAGGATTTTAGTTATCTCTTTATAAACATCACCTCTTCCCCCCGCTTCTTTTAATAAATCTCTTATGAAAATGGTAAAATACAAATGCCTGTGAGTGAAGACTTTTTGCTAATATTTTAAAAGACTGAATTTTTATATATTTCTATCACAAACCTCAGGCATCACAATAAAAACAATAAATTAATAAATTAAAATCTGCAGAAGCCAGATTCTGATCCAAAGTTCACCATAAAAACACAATCCTTCCCTTACTCTACTTCCCTATACTGTCATTATTAAAAATCATCACACAAGAAAATAAAACATGGGAAGCTATCACTGAATATAAAATGAGAGGTGAACATTAAAATATTTTAATATTGCTCTTAAGTGCTGAGAGGTTCCTCAAGTTATTTGGCTTATGCTGTCTTGGACCTGACCCAGGCAAGTTTAATTTAAACTCTCTCTATACCTATTGGCCTAGATAAAGGCATTGCTACAGACACAAGGCCCATCTGGACACCTCCCAAAGCCTTATATACTCTGAAGGAGAGTCTAGATGGGCAAAACCATTCCTTTACTGGCAAGAGGATTAACCCTTGACCCATGCCTGAAATGGTTTACTAAATGAGATAAAACATAAAATCCTCACCTAACTTTGAGAGAAACATTGATAAAGAAACAAATTTATGTATTTTTCAATATAGATAGATGTAAAATTAACTTTCTCTGGTGGTCATTTATTTCTTAACTAGAGGCCCGGTGCATGAAATTTGTGCACTGGAGGGGGGAGGGTGCACTTACCAGCCCTGAGCTGGGCTTCTGGCTGAGCGGCACTCCCCCTGTGGGGGCGCACTGATCACCAGGGGGCAGCTCTGCATTGAACGTCTGCCCCCTGGTGGTCAGTGTGCATCATAGCGACTGGTTGTTCTGCTGTAACAGTCACTTAGGCTATCTGTACTAATAAAAAGGTAATATGCAAATTGGTCAGGATGCCCTCACAGTAATGACTAAACAGCAGGCTGCGTGGGGTGACCAGGCCGGCAGGGGGTTTAGTGAGGGACAACCAAATGACTGAACAGCAGGCTGCGTGGGGCAACCAGGTTGGCAGAGGGGGCAGTGAGGGGCAACCAGGTCAGCAGAGGGGGAGCAGTGAGGAGTGACCAGTCTGGCAGGGGGAAGGGAGTTGGGGGTGATCAGGCTAGCGGGGGTGGGGGTCAGTTAGGGGCAATCAGGCCAGCAGAGGGGGTCAGTGAGGGGTGACCAGGCTGGCAGTGGGGCAGTTGGGGGTGACCAGGCCGGCAGGAGGTCAGTTAGGGGTGATCAGGCCAGCAGACAGAGATGGTTAGGGGTGATCAGGCTGGCAGGGGGTGCAGTTAGGGGCAATCAAACAGGCAGGCAGGTGAGCAGTTAGGAGCCAGCAGTCCTAGATTGTGAGAGGGATGTCTGACTGCCGTTTTAGGCCCAATCCCTGGGATCAGGCCTAAACTGGTAGTCAGACATCCTCTGAGGGGTCCCAGATTGGAGAGGGCGCAGGCTGGGCTGAAGGGACCCCACCCCCACATGCACAAATTTCATGCACCGGGCCTCTAGTTATCCTATCTAATAAAAGAGTAATATGCAAATTGACCATCACTCCAACACACAAGAAGGCTGCCCCCATGTGGTCAAAGATGGCTGCCCCCATGTGGATACAATATGGCTGTCACAAGATGGCCAGCAGGGGAGGGCAGTTGGGAGGGATCAGGACTGCAAGGGAGGGCACTTGGGGGCAATCAAGCCTGCAGGGGAGGGTAGTTAGGGGTGACCAGGCCAGCAGAGGAGGGAAGTTGGGGGTGACCGGGCCTGCAGGGAAGGCAGTTAGGGGTGACCAGGCCTGCAGGGGAGGGCAGTTAGGGGCAATCAGGCTGGCAGGGGAGCAATTAGGCATCAATCAGGATGGCAGGGGAGTGGTTAGGGGGTGATCAGGCTGGCAGGCAGAAGCAGTTAGGGGCAATCAGAAAGGCAGGCAGGCAAGCAGTTGGGAGCCAGCAGTCCTGGATTGTGAGAGGGATGTCCGACTGCCCATTTAGGCCCGATCCTACAAGGCAGTCGTACATCCCTCTAGGGGTCCCAGATTGGAGAGGGTGCAGGCTGGGCTGAGGGACAACCCCCCCATGCACAAATTTCATGCACTGGGCCTCTAGTGTGTATATATATATATATATATATATATATATATATATATATAATTTTATGCACTTAGGCCAATGAAGTTACATGTTTAAAAAATATATTTTAAATTGATGACGGTCTACAGAATAAGTAGTTTTAAAGTAGTTTTAGTATCACCTTTATTTTATAAATACATTTATGTGCCACTTTATAATGGGAATATGTTCTGAGAAATGTGTCATTGTTAGGCAGTTTCATACTTATGCAGACATATCATTTCAGAACACACTTCTTCACAATGTATAGGGTGTACTCACATAAAACCTAAATGGTATAGACAACTACTGTTTTTGTATATACTATACTTTTATATGAATGGCAGGGAAGTGCATTTGTTTATATTAGCATCACCATTAACATATGAGTAATGTGTCGTGCTATGATGTTTTGACAGCTACAAGGTCATCAGGCAATAGGAATTTTTTCCATTGTAATCTTATGAGACCATCATCAACTGTGTGGTTTATCACTGAACAAAATGTTGGTCATGAGTGTAATGTTTATTTTCAGCTCAAAATTAGAGTGGTATAATCTAAACATATTTTAATTCAGCCTACATAAATCCTATATAGTAAAAGCCTAATATGCTAAGTGTCTGACCGCTGGTTCAACCTTTCAACCAGTTGCTATGATGTGCACTGACCACCACGGGGCAGATGCTTCAACCGGTAGGTTAGCTTGCTGCTGGACTGAGTGAGATGGGCTGGACACATCCTGGAGCCCCCCCGCAGTCCCTCCCAGGCCCTGATCATGCACCAGTGGGGTCCCTTGGCCTGGCTTGAGCCCTCTTGCAATCCAGGACCCCTCAGGGGTTGTCGCACAGCCAGTTTTGGCCCGATCCCCTCAGGCCAGGCTGAGGGAACTCACTGGTGAACAAATATGTGCACAGGACCTCTAGTAAAGCCATAAAAACACCTAACACAGAACACAGAGATTATTTGCCTTTGAGGACTATTTGCTACTGCTCACTAAAATGACTTGGTGACCCCTTTAACTTCCTCTGCCCCTTCAACTGTAAATGCCACAAGATGTAAAGTCCTTCCTTCTCTGCACCCACTGTACTGGCTGGACTGAACACTGTCTGAGTGGCAGCCACATGCCTTCTGCTATCCTTGACTGTCTGGGTCTTACTCTCTCCATTCTCCCATTGGATATAATTTGTGAGCCAGCTCTGGTTATGCCATCTAGTACTTCTTCAAGCTGAATTTTAGCTGTACAGTATACCTACTTGAACTCTGTTCTTTACAAATAAACATTGCCAAAGGATTGAAACTCATAAGTTTCTCTAGTGCATTTTCAAAAATAAATAAATTCCTTTGTTCTTTAATAAATAGCCAAAAACTTTAGCTCATTGATACTTCTATGTATAAAAACTAAAAAACATTTTTTAAAAAGCACCTAGAATGGAAATAAACTTGTTTTTTAGTCAAGTTGGCAAGTTATCCTCCAGGAAATTTCTATGTTCCAATGATTTACCAGTTACTACTACTCAGATAATAAAAACTTAAAAACAAGCACATTTCTTGTGTAGTCTCTAATCATTGGTTAATACCTTTCTCCAATGAACAATATTGGAAATGTTATTTTATATATTGTGGCAGTTATGTATTTCTGATTATTTTAATATAATAAAATAATTTTTGGTCTAATATAGCAACAAGCATCTGGATGAAAGCTTAACATTTAAGTAATTTAGCTCTATATTTTCAATTATCCTCATATTTGACATCTTATGGAGCAAATATCCAGATGTAACTCTGAAGATTTCATTTTTACCAGGTGTTTTATTATCTACTAGACATATTTAAATAAAAATATATATGTATGTATTGCTTTTACTTTTCTTAATAAATGAGCTTCTTCCAACCTTGGGTTCCAATTGTTCAATTCTGTACTCAGCAGAAAATCCATTGTTCTTGATGTTGTGTCTTTTATATTTATTTATTTGTTTGTTTATTTATTATTTATTTATTATTAAGCCCTCATTCTCTTCTCACTGGATCTTTTCTTTTCCAATCATGATAATGATTCTTACCAACAGATTTGTAAAATCTTCTCTGTTCTATGTTACAAAAAAATTGACTAGAAAAGATGGCTGCTAATAAAAGTTTAATTTATATCATTTCAGAACACACTTCTTCACAATGTTGAGGGTTCAAATCAAATATTTATTAGGAATCTACTTAGTTCAATGTTCTGTGACAAAAATGGAGGAATTTCTAGAATTATATGGCAATTTTACTTTTCACCACTGAATTTAAAGACAGCCATGTATTTAATTGGCAATAAAAATTGTCTTAGGATCATTACTCTTTGGTTGTAAAGACTAAAACCAATTCAAATTGATCCAAATACAAGGGTTTTTTGTTTTGTTTTGTTTTGTTTTTTGTTGTTGTTTTTTAAAGATTTACTAAAATGTCAACAAAACACAGAGCAGGAATTTCAGCTGGGTCTAGTGAGGACTGAAAACTCATTGTCTGCCCCCCTCCCACCCCCCGCCATTCTAATCACTCTTCTCTTTCTAGAAGTACAAGAATTCTGGTGACTTACATGTCTCTTGTCAAATCTGCTCCAATCTCAAATCTTCAAAATGATTCTTCCTGAGTTTTCATTCATGTTTCTGTCAACTATATTCATTTATTTCTATATGATATTACAATTCAATGAGTAGATCAAATTGTATTTCTCAAAAGAATTATCTGAAAGACTCAGTGTAGGTTAATTCTAGTCTCTGCCAGGTTCCCATCTTGGAGCAATCAATCATGACCAGAGGATTGGGTATATGTAGTACAATGTAACAGACCTCCAAGAATATGTGGAGCATAAGAAATTTCTAAGAAAGAAGCATGACTGGATAATCAAAAATATATTGGGTTCCCTCTCCATAGAGGCAAATGCTCCAAGTATTTTGTTCAAGATCAACAAACTTAAAAGCAACCTTAGAAACCAAATAGCCCAAATTCCCATAGGAAAAAAGACCTGTAAGAGAAAATAACTATAAAAATTAACTTTATTACTGATTTTGCTTAATAGTGTGCTAAGATTAAACAAAATGTTAAATATAATATATTAAAAATAGTATGTAGATTGTGAATATAATCAGAAACATCACTGGTCACATACTTTTATGATTCTATTTTGAAATATTTTATTTTGGAAATATAATTGTTAATTTTTATAATACAAAGAACTAGTCCATATAATTAATCAAACATCCAACTGTGACAAAGACTTAATGTTTTCTAAATTATCTACTATTTTCACATAACCTGTATTAAACATACCTCAGAAATATATATTAGCCTATGACACCAAGAGTCAGAACTTACCACTGTACCGCTAGGGTATGACTTTAAGCAATATAGTTATTTGTCTAAGTTTTATGATGGCTTTTTATATAGGATGAATTGAAATGGCTCTCCTTCAAAATGGTTATGACAAAATATGATATATCTACTGTATGTATTCAATAACGTATTATAATGTATTTGAAAGTGTGCCCCACATGGTTCAATAGCATATAAGTGCCTGAGGCTAGTGTCTATTGAAGAGTAGGAGTCATTATTAACCTCATTTGAACAACAGAAAATTGAGACTCAGAGAGGCTCATTAATATGTCCCAGAAAAACATTCAATTATGATGTGGTAAAATATGAACTTAAATGCAGATTTGGCCAACTCCAAAAACTGCAATTTTTCATCTACTTTGCTGCCTCTTAAAAGATCCTAAGCATGCCCTAACCAGTTTGGCTCAGTGAACAGAGCATCGGCCTATGGACTGAAGGGTCCCAGGTTTGATTCTGGTCAAGGTCATGTACCTTGGTTGCAGTCACATCCCCAGGAGGAGGTGTGCAGAAGGCAGCTGATCGATGTTTCTCATTGATGTTTCTAACTCTCTATCTCTCTCCCTTCCTCTCTGTAAAAGAAGAATAAAATATATTTAAAAAAAAAAAAAAGATCCTAAGCATATCTTATCTGCCTCTTTCCACAATGAGAAAAGAATGAGTCTAATATCAGGTAGAGGACAAAGAAAATTTACTTGCTGGCTTTCTGGGTGAAAATAATCCCAGAGAATCAACCAAAACAATCTTTGTATATGTTGATTGAATTTCTTTCTATTGATTTACATGAGAAATCTCCCTTGTTCCAAAGGAACCACATTTTATCTCCTTGGTTGCAGGTTTGATCCCTGGCCCCTGCAGGGGCAAGTGTGGGAGGCAACCAATTGATGTGTCTCTCTCACATTGATGTTTCTCTCCCCCTCCTCCCTCCCTTCCATTCTTTCTAAAAAGCAATGGGAAAAATATCCTAGAGTGAGAATTAAAAAATAAAAAAATAAAAATTATAAGATATTAACTAAAAGAATACAGCAAAATAAAAGCAGACAATAAATAAACTTCTCTTCACCAAGCCAACTTGTAAAAGCAATAATCAAAGCATATACTCAGAATTATTGGACTTAATCATTTTGATTTGGAGTTTCAATACTATAAATGAATAAATAGCATTGCATTACAAGAGATGAGGAGAAAGAACCTTGATGCTTGAAGACAATATGCTCTTTTATGATTTTAATTTATTGATGACAAACATGAATGTCCTTATTCTTCTTTCCATTAATGTTAGAAAACTGGTGTTGATTTTTTACGTTTACATATTCAGAATCTATATGGATGGCTTCCCAACATAATCAAAAGTGGATCAGAATAGAGAGCATTATTTTCCTTTAGAGTGTTGAGAGTATTTCCACAACGACCTTACATAGAATTTAGTGCATATAAATTATAGAAAAACCATGAATGATCAGTTGGCTTCCAATAAGCCTGAACAGGCATGGACGATACACCTTGCCGGAGAGAACTGAATGATGCGTCCCAAGGTCATCTGAGACTCAAAACACCTGCTCAGCGATTGAAGAAAAACCATGGTGTTATGCTAGAAAGCAGTGCCAAGAGTGAAGAAAAAGCTAGGGAAGGAATTTGAGAATGAATAATGATTTAGGAGGTTGTGATACTGGCAGTACAAATAGGAGGTAAGAAGCATCAAGACAAACTTCAGAACAGAGAATGTAAATGGAAAGATCAAAGTACAGTTTTCCTTTAACATAGACCAAGTGTATGACACTCGTGGGATGCGTGTACCTTATGGAACAACTACAGGAAGAGACACATCATGAAATGACATTTATTTACTAAATATATGCACATTACAAATGCTGAGAGATAGAGAGAAAGAGAATCTCTCTTATTGTTCACTTGTGTCTTTGAAGCTGCCAGGCATGTATGGGGAGTCAGTGGTCCAAGATCACTATTAGTACCTTTGGCTTTTTGCTTTTTCAAGATAAAATTATTTTACCAGTTTTGCAAGGTATTATTATTCCCTTTTGTGAAAAATAAAACTAGGTTTAAAAAATGGACATTTTAATGAGAAAACTCAAATGATGGGGCTATAAGCACTCACTGTTTCTATTTGCCCTCCCAAATAACTCTGCTTTATGTCAAACTTTTCTGTTATCAATCACTGAGTAGTGGGTCCCCCTTACACAACATCATCCTGAGTTCATAAAGTTAGGACTTGTGTATTATTAGAAGAGTTTTGCTTTTTAAGACTCACTGTTGTTCACTTATAAACCTTAATCTCATTTCCCATTCAAACTTTCCAGACATGACTACCCTTGTAGCTCTAGTAGGCTGGCAGAGAGGGAGCAGGGTCTGCTTTTCCACACCATTCTTCCTCCTCCTCATACTTTATCACCCTGGTGGGGCAGGTGCATGCTGAGAGGGCAGACCGGTTCTTACTCCATGAACTATGGCTCGGGCAGCTACTCTCCCTTTGTGCAATAACTGACTGTTGAGGTGCATGGGTTTGTAGTTGTTGCCTTCTCCATTAATAGCCATTAGCACGGAGGATCCAGTTTGTGCACATCTCAGCCCTTCATTGCTAGTTTCATGCAGTAAGCGATGCCATAGATATCAGCAAAGCAGCTCAGTCCTTAAACCCAACTCTTTTCCACAGCATACCAGGACCACACCAGGCAATGGGAACACAAGTGTCCTAACCCAGCTCGCACACCTTGCCTCCCTGCTCCAGCTGGTCTCCAAAGTCCAGAATCAGGCATTCTGATGGTCTAGGGTTCAGAATATTTAAGTAAGAGATTAACCAGGGCCCACTAGAATCACGAACTTGTCATGTTTCCATTCCAGAACACTAATTCCAAAAATTGTTACTAAGAAGGTACAAAAAAAAGAAATAATATATAAAATGTGAATACTTGTTTTCTTAGAATGGTTGCTTACAAATAATTTTTCAAAGCATATTTCAATATTATGTAAAAGTAAAAAATTTACATATAAAATATTATATTGGAGTATATGAGATCAGTGTGGGCTGGAGGTAGTAGAGTCAGAGTCACTGATTTTAGGAAGTGGAATTTATGTTGACCCTTGAAAGATAAGTTGGTATGTAGATAGCAAGAAAAAAAAGGAAAAGAAATTGGTGAATAGGGGTTGGATATTTTGGGGGAAGATACCAGAGAGGAAAGTACCTACTGTGAGTTTATCAGGGAAAAAAGACAACTCTAACCAGAGAGTCTTTTGGAAGTTAGTATTAAGTGCTGGTCCTTCTTAAAAACAAACTAGTAAGGCCCTGGCCAGTATACTCAGTGGTTAAAGCATTGTCCTGCACACGAAAGGGTTGCAGGTTTCATTCCTGGTCAAGGGCATCCACCTGGGTTGCAGGTTGGATCCCAGGCCCCAGGGCCTGTGCAGGAGGCAACCCATCTCTTCTCTCTCTCTCTCTCTCTCTCTCTCTCTCTCTCTCTCTCTTCTCTCTCTCTCTCTCTCTCTCCCCCTCACATGCACTCTCTCTAAAAATGCAATGGAAAAATATCCAGGAGTGAGGGTTAACAAACTCCCCCCAAAAAACTTGAAAGACAAAAGTAAATAATACCTTTTAGGAAGGTGCTCCCATTGATTTTCACCAAAGACTTAAAAACCATCAAGCACTTAACAAAGCTTTTGACTTCATCAAGGACCATTGCCAGCTATTACTTCTGAATAGTTAATTAAAAATGAAATTGAACTATTTGTGCATTCTTATTTCATGACATTTTATTTGTTAGAATTGACTTTATAATACAGTTTCCATGAATTATTTACTTATAGGATCCTTGTTTCATGACTTTTAAAATCAAGGAAGAGCAAAAGTGGACATCATTTCAACTGATAGGAAATGCTTGGTTTAAGTAAAATACATAAAACCCTGAGCAATCATTTTATTTTGGTGCTCACACTATTTTGATAGAGGTTTTTTGTTTGTTTTGTTTTGTTTTGTTTTTTACCATAAATGATCAGGAGAAGAGGGGTCACCATCACCACCAATGATAACCTAAATGTCATGGCTGTCAACATCCCCCACCTCAATTATTGGTCATGAGGTCAAGAACTTTTCCAGTCTTAAGCCAAAAACTTTGGAATCACCCTTGAATTCTTCCTGTCTCTCATCAGCAAACCTTGTCACCTATCCTTTCAAAATATATCCAGTATTCCATCACTCTGCTCCACCACGGCCACACTATCATCACTCCCAATGGAGATGATCGCTGCAATAACCTTTAATTAGCCCCCTGTATCTCTCAACATTCTTCCTCAGTACAGACATGCTCATTGTATGTTTACCTCTTAAATGAAATAATACCTCTCTCCTGCTCAAAGTCTGCCAGTGGCTTCCCATCTCATTCAGAGAGAAGGAGACTTTACTCAGTTGTCTTTTATTTGCTCCAGCCCCCACCATACTCCTCCCTGCCCCAGTGCATCTTGAACTTTATCTTCTTCAGCTGTCCAGCTTAGACACTGTTCAAGCCACACTGCCCTCTCAAAAGCAAACCCCTGTCTCAGGTTACCAGCTGTTTCCTCTGTCTGAAATATTCTCCTAAGTATTTACCCAGCCCACTTCCTTAGATGTCATCTATTAATAAGGCTGTCCTTGACTCTTGTATCAAAATGGCACGGAACTCATCATTTTTACCCTGTGTGGTAGATTGCATTGTTGTCTTCAGTTGTTTACTTCTTCCCTTAATAGAATAATGCATCCAAACCTTGGTCATATGATGCATGTTGCAATGTCACCCATGTGACTGGGTGCCTTCCCATGTGGCTTGATTTGGCCAATACATTGGGGATGTAAGCTAGAGTGTGGCAGCTCATTGCTGGACTTCCATTCAGCCTATTGTGTTTCTATATTTCTTTGTGAGGAGAGTATGCTCTGGGAGGCCACTAGTGCAAGTAGGATGAGACAGATTTGGGAAGATATAAACCTGGAAACCACCACAGTTACTTATTACAGATAATTATAGGCTTGTGAGTACAAGACATCAGTGTTTGTTATTAGAAGCCACTGAAACTTGAAGATAGTGTGCAGCCTTATCATAGCAGCAATGCTGATTGTTTACCGTGGTTTATTTATTCCAGAACACTTAACAACCTGTGACTACTATATACTGTTACCTCTTTTTCTATTTTATTTCTCCATTGTTGGCTATTGTTTTATTGTTAACACCTATAACAGCACTTAGGACATAACAGGCACTAAATGAGTATTTACTAAATGAATTAACAAACGACTAAATGTATGAATGGATTATAAAATATATAAATGGATAATAAGAATGTACCCTTTGAATAAAACCAGGGGAATTTCAACAGCATCACCACTTTGGGACTCTGAGAACAACTATTGCACATGAGAAAATTTTCATTACCAGATAATATGAACAGTGGGCATCCTAACAGTATCCCTGAGCTTGCTCCATCCCTAAAGACTGCTTGTCCAGAGGAAGTCTAAGTCTCCAACCTCAAGGAACCTACAGTCTAAAGAATTATTTTTTTTCTTATTACAAATTATTGTGCCCCAAAGAAAGTCCCACACGATTTTTGAAACCCACATGGATAGAGGGACGAAAGTGCAGTGAGGCTCTCAGGTGGGGTGGCGATGACATCAGTATGGGGTCAGATAGGACACAAGGGATGGGGATGTGATTCAGGTACACTAACAAGAACCTTCAAAAAGTGTGTGTTGCCCAGACAGCATGGCTCAATGGTTGAGCGTATACCTATGAACCAGGAGGTCACAGTTTGATTCCAGGTCAGGGCACGTGCCCCAGTTGCAGGCTCCATCCCCAGAGTGGGGCATGCAGGAGGCAGCTGATCAATGATTTCTTCTTTCTCCCTCTCCCTTCCTTTCTGAAATCAATTAAAAAAAGTTTTTTAAAAAGTGTGATAGTATCACAGCTTAAACATGGGAACAAATGTTACTTAGATTATCTGAATCAAAATGTTCCTGGCAATAAAGTGGCTGGTTCAAGATGGCTCAGTGACAATGACCTTGCCCTAGAGAAAATTTGAGGCCAAACAAGAGAAGTGTGTTACCCAGAGTCACACTGCCAGGCAGTGGAAGACATAGGGCTAAAACCTGCTCTTCTGACTTCAGTCCCAGTTTTTCAGCATGAAGAAAGAACACTAACGGGCCCCCACACATGGCTTTCAACTTCTCTCAGCTCTGCAATATGATGTTGTGGCTCTTCTCTCAGTTCTCACTCTGGCCCTCCATGCTAATTTTTATTCCTGCCACTGCTAGATAGGTAATATTATCTGAATACACTTAACATGACAGGTGGTTTGGATATATTATTACATCATGTTTGTGACAATTCATGAACATTAGATAGCATTACTCTATTTTGCAGATGAAGAAAGACTCTGGAGATCAGAGTTAGGTGAACTGGCTAATAGCTAATTGATGGGAAAGCCTGAATTCAGGCCCAGCCCTGCTTGGTGTCTTATTTTTATGATCATTTTACCAATCCATGCTGCCACCCTGTCGGCATGCTTCAGAATGCCCTGTCCACGTGTCTGCCTGCCCCTCCCCGCCTCCCAGTGATCATGCTTGTGATATACCTGTCCTGAGCTTCCCTAGGCAGGACTCCGACACCTCATCTCTAGACACTCAGCTAATATCTAGCTGCATTATTGTACCTAGAGCATATGTAGAGAGGGAGCAACTGCAGTGATCCCTGCTGTCTGGTCATCTGTGTGTAAACTTACTTCAGAGAGGACACCCAGCTTCATATGGAACCAGGGGCCACCAGATGTTGTAAACCCAACAGTCATTTACAGATTACTTTGGTGGATACTCTGTATCTTCCTGATTTCTCAAGGAAACCTGCATCTATTTTTGCTTAACCTTGTCATGTGCTATGCAAGCTTAGTATGTTTGCTTGGCTTCTTCAAAGATTTTTCTGTACGAAAGTGTCTTTTTTCCAAGATCTCCAGGATCGAGGTAACAGAACAGTTATAGAGGTAAGCCAAGGTGTGGGAGTGATCTGCCCCAAATACAGGCAATAAGGGTGTTCATTGTCTCTAGATAATTTTATAAAACAGCTAGAGATCCGGTGCGTGAAATTTGCTCACTGGCAGGAGGAGGTCCCTCAGCCCAGCCTGCACCCTCTCACAGTCTGGGAGCCTTTGGGGGATGTTGGATTGACAGCTCAAGCCGGCAGTCAGACATCCTTAGCACTGCAGTGGAGGCAGGAGAGGCTCCCGCCACCACCGCTGCACTTGCCAGTCATGAGCCCAGCTTCTGGCTGAGTGGCACTCCCTCTGCCGGAGGGCACTGACCAAAAGAGGGCAGCTCCTGCATTGAGCGTCTGCCCCCTGGTGGTCAGTGCACATCGTAGCAACCTGTCATTCTGCTGTTCAGTTGATTTGCATATTAGCCTTTTATTTTATAGGATGCTGCTGACTTAAATTTAGCCTGATTTTTATTACCATGATCCATCAATTATAAATAATTTTAATGAGAAAATACTCCTTTAAAATATATATGTAAGTTCTAAACAATTGTTAGAATTATTGCTGTTTCAACATTACACATGCATGTCCAATGAGAAAATTTTTATTAATAAACATTGAACTCTACATGGGAGTTAATTTAAGAAGTCCCAATTATACAATCAGCCCTGACACATACAAACTCAGCTACAGGTGTTTTCCGAGTAAGTTTATAGGAATCTGGAGTCGTTTGAGCTCAGTCTGCACACAGCTCACTCAAGGTGAAAGCCATATCTTCAATGCCTGGAGTGATGCATATTCTTGTGTTTAAACAGTAGAGTAAAAATAAACGAGATAGCCCAGGAACTGCAAAAAGAAAGAACTAGAACTTAACCTTAAGTGACTGCCATTCTGTTATTCATGTGACAATTTAAAATCTCTGTTTATTATGTTTGTTTTTATTTCCATTTACCTTTTCACCCTTTACCCATCCTCTTCCCTCTGGCAACCATCATTTCCTTCTCTGTTTCTATGAGTCTGTTTGTGTTTGATTTGTTCACTTCTTTGGTTTTGTTTAGATTCCATATGTAAGTGAAATTATACAATATTTGTCTTTGTCTGACATTTATTTTAGCATAATATCCTCTAGGTTCATCCATGTTGTTGCAAATGTTAAGATTTCATTCCTGAATTTCATTCCATTATATATATATATATATATATATATATATATATATATATATATATGGCATACCTTCTTTACCTATTCATCTATTGGTGTACACCTAGGTTATGTCTTTATCTTGGCTATTATAAATAATGCTGAGATAAACAAGGGTGGATATATCTTTTCAAGTATCTTGTTTGATTTCTTCAGATAAATACACAGTGGAATTACTGGGTCAGATAGTAGTTATATTTTTAATAATTTGAGGAATTTTCATACTGTATTCTACTTCACCAATTTACAATCCCCCTTATAGAGCATATTGTTCCCTTTTCTCCACATCCTCTTCAACACTTGTTAGTTGTTGACCTTTTGTTGCTAGCCATTCCACCAGGTTTGAAGTGATATCTCATTGTGGTTTCAATTTGCATTTTGAATTCTTATGATTAGTGATTCAGAGCATCTTTTCATGTGTCAGTAGGCAATGTGCATGTTGTCTTTGGAGAAATGTCTATTCATGCTCACTGCCCAATTTTTAATTGAATTGTTTGGGTTGTGCTTTTTTTGTGTTTTTTTGTTTGTTTGTTTGGTGTTGAGTGCTATGAGTTCTTTATGAATTTTGGATATTAGTTCCTTATAAGACATGCCATTTGTAAATATCTCCTCCCATTCAGTAGGTTGTCTTCTTGTTTTGTTGATGGTTTATTTTACTGTGCAGAACTTTTATTTTTAATTTGATGTAGTAACTTATATTTTTGTTTTCCTTGCTCAAGGAAGCATATCCATAAAGATAGTTTTTCACATATACCTGTTTGATTTTTAAAATAAAATTTATTAATGAGACTGTCACATCTTACTTCTTTGCCCTATTTCTGTTTGAAATGTATCACAGTAAAGCAGAATGCAAACTGCTAAGTGTAATATTCTTGTTTCTTAAGCAGAAACTTTAATTTTGCATACAATATTTTCCATGAATGTTATATTTAAACTAGTGGCCCAGTGCACAAAATTTGTGCACATTAAAAGGGGATTAATTAGAGGAAATATTTTAATATTGCTATTTGCCTTTCTCTATAATAGAAGTGTCAGAGATGAAAGAAAATTAGTAAAATGTATATGAAAATCTTCCTCCTGTCAGAGTCTGGGGCCTGCCGCAGGACTCAGAGTCAAGTCCCACCCACCCGCAGCACTTCAAAATCGCGCGAGACCCAGACCCAGTTGGCCCCACCCACATTGGGTGAGATCCAGACCTGGCCATCCCCACCCTTGTCAAGTCACGCTGGGTGGGGGGGCACAGCCTCAGGTCCCATGGCCTGGTGCCAGGATGGGGTGCAACCTCAGGGCCCCCATCAAGTCTCACTAGATGGGGGGTTCAGCCTCAGGTCCCCTGGTCTGGCACTGGCTGGGGGGCACAGCCTCAGGTCTCCCAGCGCACCCTCAGGTCCCCCAGCCCAATGCCAGGGTAGGGGGTGCGGCCTGAGGTCCCCCATTAAACCCTGCCAGGTGGGGGCCTTGGTTGAGGTTCCCTGGCCCAGTGCCGGGGCAGGGTGGGGGTGGCCTGAGGTCCCCTATCAAGCTCTACCAGGCAAGGGGCTCAGCCTCAGGTCTCCTGCCCCGGCCCAGAGCTAAGCAGCCTCAGGTCCCCGCTGATTGCTCATTAAGGCTCATTATGGGAACTTGACCTCCACTGTGGGTGCAGCCATCTTATGTTACAGAAACCCCACCTCTGCTGTGGGCGCCGCCATATTTTTGACAGTGTGATGGTCAATTTGCATATTCCCTCTTTATGAGACAGGATATACCCTTATTTAGTTGTTAGTTGTTTTAACAAAAGTAAGTAATGAATCAAAAAGTTATCTTCACTGGTAACTCAATAACTATTACTGAAAATAATGTTTTTGTATATTAGATGAAGGTTGTTAAAAATGACCCTCTTCAGGTGTTGAATGTGCCAAACATACCCCTGGCGATCCTAACCAGGACAGCGATTCTCATACATTTGCCCAGGCAGGTCTGTGCTTCTTCTCTCTGGTGACACCAGGTGTCTCTGGCTCATTTAGTTCACATTCTTTCTACCACAAAGAGCCAAACCTTATTCAGCTTGAAGACAATTTCTGATGTAGGTGTTCTGAACACCAGATAGAAAAGAACCCAAGGTGTGTTTGTAAATGCACGTAATGTTGATACATCAGAGTAGAAGATAAAAGGCATAATCTCAAAGAGACTGTTGGACATAAATGCCTGTCCGAGATTACAGTGATTTCATCCATAACATCTTTACAAATGTTACTTAAGCCATAACATTTTAGTGAAGAGAATAGAAATAATTATTATCTGTTCCACACAGAAATTAAGTGGTTTTCTCAGATCACAGATGTGTTTCCATCTCCCTCACCCTCGTCTTTAAGGTCCCTTTGACAGTGTGAATGATGGAAAGAAGGGTCTGCAGGCCCCGCCCAAAGTCCAAAACCAGGATTGCAGTCTAAACTCTGCTCCTGCTTGCTCAGTGACTTGTAATTTATATTAAATTTGCTGATTTCAACATCTGTAATTTTTAAAATAGGCATCATTGCTTAACTCCTGGATGGCATAGAGAGGTGAAATATTAAATGATAAAATGCCCATCGTGTGACACACAAATACAGCAAAGTTTACTTTAAAAGTGCCTTAAAAACTTCCTTTTTCAGAGGTTTTATCATAGTGATACATTTGAAGATAAAAATAAATGGAAATAAGGTTTTAAGTTCATATTTGAAAATTAATGTGGTTACCAAATATGTTGCCTTTTGCTTCATTAATTTAATCTGGCATATATCTTCTGTTTGTTTAGTGAGAACAGACACATACCTAGGTCATTGTTCACCAAGGACTGAATTATTTGTGAGGATTACACACACACACACACACACACATGAAAAAACAAACAAGTCTAAACTGCATGTTCACATCAATCCATGTCCACAGGGTGGCATAATTCTATGACAGCATACAAAGACTTAGGCACATACTCATGATCCATTTAGGAATTAATTAACTGTGACTTCATATACAAGTCTCAGTGTATTATTCCAGGCTACAGGGGATGCTGTTATTGGCATTTAAAGAAGCTCTGTCTCCATATTATATACTAAACCATCAATGCTCTCAACTCAACATAGGCTTATCTACTGGAAACACCTACTCGGTTTATAAATATACTAGGGGCCTAGTGCACGAATTTGTGCACCTTGAAAGAAACTGTGGGCCACGAGGCTGCAGTGGGCACAGGGACGGGTCATGGCCCATCCTCCATGCCCCCTCTCGGCCCCTCCCACTGTGGCCCCCAGTCCCCTGTCTGATGGCAGCCCCGCTACCGCCACCACCGCTCCCACACGCTGATGGGAAAGGGAAGTGGAGAAGCCCTCAAGGGGGGTTGGGGAAGGCAGCTGCCGCTCATACCCACTGACAGCACCAAGTAATCACGACTGGCGCCGGGCACCGGCAGCAGGTGCGAGCAGCAGCTCCAGCACTGGCAGTGAGTGCGAGCAGGGCCATGTGTGGCATATGAAACAATAGGGGCAAGTTTTGATGTGAAGCAGTACCACTTCAAGAACTAAAGCATAATATAGGAAACTATTCTTTGAGATAAATCTTGATAAATTGGACCATATTAAAATTATGAATTTTTTGCCATCAAAAAAAGTTTTTAAAGATGAAAAGCCAAGGAGAATAATGGAATATGGTGATTGTGATATACATGACACACATATATGTATATATACGGGTGAGCAGAAGTAGGTTTAGAGTTGTTTGTTGGAAAGTATATATAATACAATAATAAATAGTAATACAAGTATAAATTGTGTGTTTCTAGTACTCATAACTCTAAACCTACTTTTGCCCACCCTGTACATATGTGTGTATATTTATATAACTAGCAAATAACTTATACATGTAAATCCTGAAAATAAAGAGATAATCCAGAAGAAAAGCAGGTAAGAAATTTGAAATATAGACTTTGGAAAAGAGAATGTCCAAATAACCAATAACCCCATTAAAATATGACCAATTTCATTAGCCATTCAAAAATGCAAATTCAGACTACATGCCCATCAAAATGAATAAATTTAAAATGTCTGATAATATAAAGTGTTTCTAAGGATATTGCATAACAGGAATTTCAACAAATTGATAATAAAAATGAAAATTGATATGTCCCTTTGGAAAACTATTTTAATTATCTCATAACATTGAAGGTATGTGTACCAAAGGGCAACCGTTTCTTTCCTAAGTGTACCCCTGCAGGGATATACTCGGCTGGAAGTAGTCAACTCTGCTATTTTAGCACAAAAGCAGATATAAACAATAGGTACATTAAAAAGCATGGTTGTTACAAAAAAACTTTATTCGCAAAAACAAGTAGTGGGTTAGATTTGACCCATTGGTCATAGTTTGCCCCAATATATTTTACAGCAGGAAAAGCAAATTATAGCTATGCATAAAAAGAGAAGGGGCACAGAAGTAGCTGTTGGGGGCGGGCAACATATTATTTCCTGCCAGGGTCGATCTTTATTCTGGTGTTTATATTGTAACAACTCCCTAATTTGTATACTTTCTTGAGATATTGGATTAGAGTTAACATTGATAAACTTTGCATAAATTCTTGTTTTAAATTCCCTTCTACCCTTCTAGTCTGAGCACATACATTTGATAAACAGTCATTTTATGTTTTTAATTAAAAGTTATCAATAAATGCACTGAGGCAGCAAACTGATATTCTGAGTTCCTGATCCCCAAATAGGTAGAATTACCTGGGAGATTTTCTTCTTATCATAACAGAAGGAAAAAATCTTCCCATGCATGGGGAAGACTAGGTCTAGACTCATTGTCTAAAGTGGAGCTAAGACAGGGCTCCCATGCATGAAAAAGTAGGAAGGGAAAGCAGTTACTACTGTCAGAGCCGCTTCATGTCAACCTACAGGACTAGGGTTGTGTGAGATACAGAGAAATTTTGACAATCAGGATCTCACTAAGCACCATCAGGACTAGTGAATGAACTGTGATAGTACTGAGGTTAGAAGCCTAAAGTGCCACTCTAACACCTGATTTGGGAATATGTCTTCAATCATTAAACCACTAGGCAGAGAGAGTGGATCACAAGGAAGAAAGAAGAAAAGAAATGCTTCTCAAAAGAGAGATACAAACTGAGAATCCAAGTCATCTCAATAAAGTCAGGTGAAGGGAGGCAGCCAACCAATTCAAAGTCAGTAAATTAATTTAACAGAGCAAAAATAATCTAAAAGAGTAATTATATCTTTAAAATCCTCAAACATTTTTTAAAATAATATATCTATACTAATAATAGAGGAATATGCAAATTGTCTGGGATGCCGTCACAGTAACAGTAATGACCAGCAGGCTGCCTGGGGTGACAAGGCTGTCATGGGTGTTAGTGAGGGATGACCAAATGACTGAACAGCAGGCTGCATGGGGCAACCAGGTCAGCAGGGGGGGCAGTTAGGGGCAATCAGGCCAGCAGGCAGAGGCGGTTAGGGGTGATCAGGCTGGCAGAGGGGGTCAGTTAGGGCTGATCAGGCAGGCAGGCGGGTGAGCAGTTAGGAGCCAGTGGTCCCAGATTGTGAGGGGGATGTTCGACTGCCGGTCTATACCGGCAGTCAGATATCCCCCGAGGGGTCCTGGATTGGAGAGGGTGCAGGCTGGGCTGAGGGGACCCCCTCCCATGCACAAATTTCATGCACCAAACCTCTAGTCTTATCTAATAATAGACAAACATGTAAATTGACTGTACCTCCACTACACCCATAGCCAATCAGAGTGAGTATGCAAATTAACCCAACAAAGATGGTGGTTAATTTGCATATGCAGGTGGGGCGGGCAGTGCCATGGCCTGCTCCTGGGGGTCCGGGTCCATTGGGGGCAGGGGAGGCTGGGCGGGCAGTGCCAGATGCCACCCACAAGGTACCAGTCCATCAGGGCCCTGGGAGGCAAAGTGGGCAGTGCCAGACGCCACCTACGGGGTCTGGGTCCATCACAGGCCCCAGGAGGGGCAGCGGACCCACCTAGCCACTCCTGTGGGGCCCTGAGAACATCACAGGCATGGAGTTGCTGAGACCCAGACCGGGCCTCTGGTCACAGATTCACAGCTTCACAGAGACCAAGGGCAGGAATCTGCCTCAACTGCAGAGAGAGATAGAGGTTCTGCAGTGGCCCCAAGATGCAGGTGGGCCTGGCCAGGGATCAAGGGGCATGGAAGGACACCATGGTGGAGGGGCAAGGACTTGCAGCCCTGAGGCAGGGGTTGAGATGTGGTGCCACCTCAGTGGAGGGGTGCTGCACTGCAGGGTACCGGACTGACTGATGTGATTCAGACAAGCTCCCGGTGCTAACTGGCCTCGCCCAGGCGGCCTTCACACTTCAGAGGTGGCAACTCCTGCTCTCGCCTTGGCCCAAAAGCAGGTCTGCACCACCCTGCCCCACGGCAGAGCATGCCCAGGCAGTGAGTGTGAAGCCTTCCACCTGCTCCAGAGAAGGGTGGGGCAGTAAAGAATGGGGGCAGGGGGCCGGGGAGAGGAGAGAATCTGGAGCATCCGCAATGAAGAGGTGCTTGAGAAAGAGGCTCGAAAGCCTGCCAGGAAGGTTTGTTCTGTTTGCCCAGTGGCTTCCCCTTAGGAAGAGCAGAGAGCATGGCTCTGAGGCCTCCCTGCACACTGAATCAAGTTCCACAGCCAACTGGAATTGGCCTCAGTTTCCTGGTCTGTGAAATGGATTAAATGGGTCCCAGTCCTTCACTGAGTTTGATGGCCAATTGAGATACTATATAAGGAAAATGAGGGAAGAAGTGAGAAAGAAAAGGAAAGGCCAACAACACAAAAGAAAGACTGGAAGGAACCTGTAGACCCATTGTCACTTAAATAGGGAATATAGTCAATAGTGTTGTAATGACGGTATGATGCCAGGTGGGTACTGGAATATCGAGGAACACTTTGTAAAGTATATGATTGTCTAACCACTATTCTGTAACTAATATAAAACCTGAAACCAATACAAAATAATATTGAATGTAAAGAAATGAAAATTGGAGTGATATTTTTATAAATTTCAAAGTTTAAATAAAGGCTGTAAAGGAAAGAAGGGGGAGAATAAAAATAGTGGTTTTCATTTTACCACTTTATTGTCTTTTCAGTACATGAAAAAGACAGTTGTCTTTATATGGTGCTTTTATACTTTTCTAAGTCATTATCTCATTTTAATTTCAGGGTAACTTAAAGACAAGATAATTATTCCCTCCACTATTCAAAGAAAGGAAATCTTGGTGTCTGGTCCCAATGATTCAATCATTAAGCCCTTATTGTAAAGCAGGGTTAGTAAAATTTTCTGTGAAGGGTCATATCTATACTAATAAAAACCTCGGGGGCAATCAGGCCAGCAGAGGAGCAGTTAGGTGTCAATCAGGCTGGCAAGGGAGCAGTTAGGGGGCAATCAGGCAGGCAGGTGAGTGGTTAGGAACCAGCGGTCCCGGATTGTGAGAGGGATGTCCGACTGCAGGTTTAGGCACGATCCCACAGGGAATGGGCCTAAACCTGCAGTCAGACATCCCCCGAGGGGTCCCAGATTGGAGAGGGTGCAGGCTGAGCTGAGGGACACCCTCCCCAGTGCACGAATTTCATGCACTGGGCCTCTAGAATATATATAAAACTCTAATATGCAAATAGAACAGCAGAACAACCAAGAAACTGATCACTATGATGTGTGCTGACCACCAGGGGGTGCGCGTGGATCATGGTGGGCATCGGCAGCAGGCAGCAGAGCAAGGAACATGGCAGGCATTGGCTGTGGTGGGATGGTAGAACAGCTGAACAGGGGCACCAGACTAAGATGGGGCACCGGTCGCTGTCATCCAGGGGAGCCTCTGGTAGAAACTGAAAATTCGTTGCTTCCATTTGTCATGGTCCCACCCGGCACTCACACCTGCTGCCAGCATTGACCCCTCTCATACCCATTGCTGGCACCAGCCCCATTTGCACCTGCTGCAGCTTCTGCTGCTCACACCCGCTGCTGACCCCAATCGCCCCTCAGGGCTTCTCCACCTTCCCTGCTCCAGAGGGTCAATTGGGGCCAGAATCCACCTCTCATACCTGCTGCCAGCAATGGCTCCACTCGCACTTCCTGCCAGTGCCAGAGCCACCACTCGCACCCATTGCCAGTGCCAGCCCCACTCACACCCACAGCTGGCATCGAAGCCACTGCTCACACTCGCTGCTGGTGTCCAGCACCAGTCCCTATCACTGGCACCTTCAGCAGGTACAAGTGACAGCTGCCAGCCCTGATCGCCCCTGAGGGCTTCTCCACCTCCCCCTGCTCCTCAGGAGCAATTGAGGCAGCAGCCACCACTTGCACCCACTGACGATGCTGGCCCTGCTTGCACCCGCTGCTGGTGCTGGCCCCATTCACTCTGCACCATCAGTGGGTGTGAGCAGAGTCAGTGGCATCAGTGTGTGGGAGCAGTGGCACCAGCAGCGGGGCTGCCAGCAGACAGGGGACCAGGGGTCTCAGTGGGAGGGATAGGTTGGGGGCACAGAGGATGAGCCAAGACCCACCCCTGTGCTCACTGCAGCCTTGCGGCACAGTTCCTTTCAAGGTGCATGAATTTGACCATCGGGCCCCTAGTATAAAAAATAAATTTAAAAACCAAATGACAAATTTGATTCATCAGAGGTAAAATAAAAGAGAACCACCAACTCATCAAAGATTATTGAGCAACTACTATCAGGGCACTGTTCTAGGTGCTAGAAATTTAACCATGAATAAAAAGATAAGTCTGCTACCAATGACTGATAGTGAGGGAGGAAGAATTGGAAGAGAAAAAAAAAAATAAAGAAGGCAGGAGGAAAACAGAAAAGAAGAAAATTTGATTTCATGTGGTAGGAAAAACTATGAAGAGAAAGAAAGCAAGAAAAATGGTATTAAGAGAGATGAAGAGGGTTATTAGATAAAGTGCTATAAAGAGGTCTCACTGAGACAGTGACATGATAAATGACGTGAATAAAGGAAGAAAGACAGCCAAGTAGAACTCTGGAAAAGAAAAATATGACCAGAAAAACAAAGTCTTTAAAAATTATGTAAAGTCTGGAGTATTGAAACAACATCAGAAAGATAAAACAATGGAATATATTTTAAAAAGAAAGTTAAATAACAGTAGGATAGATTTAAAAACTCTGATATATGCCTAATGAGAATTCCAGAAGTTGACAAGGAAGGAAATGAAAACAAAATCAATCTTCATAATGGACATTTGACTGAGTTTTCTGGAATTTACAAGAATCCAAAAAAAATCATATTGAAAGAACACAATGAGTGTTAAGCCATATAAATCTAAATAAATCTAAAGTAAACACATGCTAATAAAACTACAGGACATCAAAGCTATTAAAGAAAAACCTACAACCTCCCTCCAAAATATTTAATATTCTATAGAGAAAAGGCATGTTACTTGTCAGTGAATGACAATTAGAATGTACTATCATTAAGACAAATAAATGCCAAAAGAAAATAGAACAATTGAATCCATGCTCTTACAAACAAATAATTGTCAACCTAGAATTATATATCAAGGCCAACAGTCATTAAAATGTTGGGCAAAATCAAAGCAATCTTACCTAATAATAGACAAACATGTAAATTGACCATACCTCCTCTACGCTCACAGCCAATCAGAGTGAGTATGAAAATTAGAAGGCCAACGATGGTGGCCGCCCACCTGCTCCAGGAGCGGAGTGGCCAAGCGGGGCAGGACACCTGCTATGAGAGGGAGGGTGGGGGACAAAGGGATCTACAGGAGCGGAGTGCCGCAGCGAAGACAAGACTGTAGACTCCGGAGTCTGCAGCGAAGACGAAGAAGGCAGACTCTGGCCAGAGAGAAGGCCTAGGTCCCAGGTGCCGGAGGAAAACCAGTGCTGGAAGCCAAGGGAAGGAAGGCCTATTGCACCAATCTCTTCATGCAACGGGCCTCTAGTTTCCAATATAAAATACTAAACAAGTTTACACTTACTGGTAATTTATTAAACAAATGAGTATTTTAAAGACATGTAGTTATAAAATAAATAAGTCCTGTGCAGTAATGTATAGAATAGAGAAAAAACATCAAAAATCCTATATAATAAAAGGCTAATAAGTAAATTGACCGAACAACAGAATGGTTGCAATGGTTGCTATGATACACACTGACCACCACGGGGCAGATGCTCAATGCAGGAGCTGCCCCCTGGTAGTCAGTGCGCTCCCATAGGGGGAGTGCTACTCAGCCAGAAGCTGGCTCACGGCTGGTGAGAGCAATGGCGGTGGCTGGAGCCTCTCCCACCTCTGCAGCAGCACTATGGATGTCCTACTGACAGCTTAAGCTGTCAGTCAGATATCCTTTGAGAGCTCGCAGACTGCAAGAGGGCGCAAGAAGCTGAGGGACCCCCCGCCCCTGAGTGCATGAATCTCAAGCACCAGGCCTCTAGTCATCCTATCTAATAGAAGAGTAATATGCAAATTAACCATACCTCTGTTACACCCACAAGCCACGCCCACCAGCCAATTGAGTGAGTATGCAAATTAACCCAACCAAGATGGCTGTGGCCACAGAGCAAGCAGGAGACTTGGGTTGCCCCCAGCAATGGAGGAAGCCAAGCTTTCCTCACACCGTGGCAGGCCCAGGCCTCCACTAGAGGCTACAAAGTTTCAATTATAGAAGATAAATAAATCCCAACAAAAATGACTGCGGCCTTGGAGCAAGCAGGAGGCTTGGCTCCGCTCAAGGCTACAAAGTTTCAATTATAGAAGATAAATAAATCCCAGATACTAGGGCCTCCACTTGGGTCGCCAGGGGACGTGCCCAGCCTGAAAATCACCACAGGCCCCTCACACAGGCCGCCCCACACCCCAAGGGAACCCCCACCCTGATCCAGGACAACTTTCAGGGCAAACCAGCCGGCCCCCACCCATGCACCAGGCCTCTAGCCTATCTAATCCTATCTAATAAAAGGATAATATGCAAATTGACTGTCATTTCAACACACAAGATGGCTGCCCCCATGTGGTCAAAGATGACTGCCCCATGTGGACACAAGAAGGCCTCCAAAAGATGGCCAGCAGGGGAGGGCAGTTGGGAGGGACCAGGCCTGCAAGGGAGGGCAGTTGGGGGTGATCAAGCTTGCAGGGGAAGGCAGTTAAGGGTCACCAGGCCAGCAGAGGAGGGAAGTTGGGGGCAACTGGGCCTGCAGGGAAGGGCAGTTGGGGAGGGGACCCAGGCCTGCAGGGGAGAGCAATTGGGGGGGATCAGGTCTGCAGGGGAGGGCATTTAGGGGTGACCAGGCCTGCAGGGGAGGGCAGTTAAGGGTTACCAGGCCTGCAGGGGAGAGCAGTTAGGGGCAAACAGGCTGCCAGGGGAGCAATTAGGCATCAATCAGGCTGGCAGGGGAGTGGTTAGGGGGTGATCAGGCTGGCAGGCAGAAGCGGTTAGGGGCAATCAGGAAGGCAGGCAGGCAAGCAGTTGGGAGCCAGCAGTCCTGGATTGTGAGATGGATGTTTCAGATTGGAGAGGGTGCAGGCTGGGCTGAGAAACACACCCCCCCCATGCACGAATTTCATGCACTGGGCCTCTAGTACCTGATAATAGACAAACATGTAAATTGACTGTACCTCTGCTACGCCCACAGCCAATCAGAGTGAATATGCAAATTAACCTAACAAAGATGGTGGTTAATTTGCATATATAGGTGCCCAGTAGCCTGGGTCCCGGGAATGTTCTCGGCACCCAGGTAACTCCATCATAGGCCCCGGGTGGGTCCTGAGCAACCTGGGTAGGGCCTGAGCCAGGGGGCTCCTGGGCAGGGCCGAGCCTGCGATCAGAGCCAAGGGGACCCCTGCCCAGGCCTAAAGCCTAGGCCAGAAGCTTTAGGCCTTGGCAGGGGTGGAACCAGCCATGGGAGGAAGCTGGGGGGCCCCTGCCCAGGCCCCAAGCCTTGGCCAGAGACTTGGGGCCTGGACAGGGGCAGAGCTGGCATCAGAAGGAACTGGGGGGCCCCAGCTCAGGCTCCAAGGCTTTAGGCCTTGGCAGGGGTGGAGCCGGAGGTGGGAGGAAGCTGGAGGGCCCCTGCCCAGGCCCCAAGCCTTGGCCAGAGGCTTTAGGCCTTGGCAGGGGTGGAGCCAGTGATTGGAGGGAGCTGGGGGGCCCCTGCCCAGGCCCCAAGCCTCTGCCAGAGGCTTGGGGCCTGGACAGGGGCAGAGCCAGCAATCGAAGGGAACTGGTGCGGCCCCTGCCCAGGCCCTGAGGCTTCCAGCCGTGGGCAAACTACGGCCCGCGGGCCGGATCCGGCTGTTCTATCCAGTTCTCTTGCTCTCCCCTCTGCTCCTTTACTTTGAATTTATATTAGTTCACACAAACACTCCATCCATGCTTTTGTTCCGGCCCTCCAGTCCAGTTTAAGAACCCATTGTGGCCCTCGAGTCAAAAAGTTTACCCACCCCTGCTTTAGGCCTTGGCAGGCGTGGAGCCGGCGATGGGAGAAAGCTGGGGGGCCCCTGGCCAGGCCCCAAGGTCCACTGCTGGAGGGTTAAGAAATGTCATATCCTGCCCTAGCCAGTTTGGCTCAGTGGATAATGCCTAGGCCTGCTGACCGCTGGGTCCGGGTTCGATTCTGATCAAGGGCATGTACCTAGGTTGCAGGCTCCTCCCTGGCTGGGGCCCAGGTCAGGGCTTATGCAGGAGGCAACCAATCAAAGTGTTCCTCTCACTTTGCTGTTTCTCTCTGTCTTTCCCTTTCTCTTCCACATTCTCTAAAAATCAATGGAAACATATCCGCAGGTGAGGATAAAAATAAATAATAAAGAAATGTCATATCTTATGAAAGACACATCTTGAAAATGCCTAAATAAAGTTGTTATTTTTTCATGGTGAAGGGAATGGAGTCAGTGTTGAGGAAAACACGTTGGTGGTTGTGGTGATTGGCAGTGGCTGCAGCAGCGGGGTGATGGGGCTGGCGCCTTCCCCTGATCAGCCCCGTCACCTCCCACAAAGGGAGGCCAGACTGCGGCTTAGGTCCGCTCCCCACAGGGCTCCCAGTATGTGAGAGGGGGCAGGCTAGTCTTAGGGACCCCCTCAGTGCACGAATTTCATGCACTGGGCCCCTAGTCCTATCTAATAAAAGAGTAATATGCAAATTAACCATCACCCCATGACAAAGATGGTGGCATCCATAGCCACAAGATGGCAGCACCCATTCCTCTCAGCCCTGCTGGAGTCCCCCAATCCTGGGGGGGTGGGCAGCCACTGAGAGCGGGCAGTGTGAGCGGCCTCTCAGAATGCTGCCCAGAGGCCTTCCTGACCCTTTATAAAAAAACAAAAACAAATTCACTCCCCACAGAGTTATCTCCCCACACACACACCTGCAGCCTCAGGGTCTCAGCCTCAGAAGCGCAGTGACCAGGGCAAGTGATCCTGCCCCACCGGCAGCCTCAGGGAGTCAGCCTTGGAACTTCCCTCACCCCCAGCCGAGTGATTGGAGATGGAGGGGAAGGAGGGGGCTGGGGGTATCTGCACGATACCCAGCAAACCTCTCCCATTGGGCAGAAACTTGTGACTGGGTTAGGGAGGTAAATGGGTTTTGTTTAAAATCTTTACAAACCGCAAAGGAAATGTCTGAGGTAGGGTTTCACATCAGAAGTAACTTACAACTAATTTCTGAAGGCAAACGGGGACATTGCAGTTACATTACTGGAGAGTACCCTGTGGTCCAGAGGTTGGGCTCCACAGTGGCGGTGTTGGGCACTCCCCACCCTGGTTCCTCAGCACCTTGGGCTGGGCTTGAGCCCAATCAGGAAGGCCTTGTCTCCTACAGTTTTCACCAAGGCAGGCAGGTTTTGTAGACATGAATAAGAAGTGCCCACACACAAGTTCTGAAGATGCTGGGGCGGCAGTAATGACAAACAAATGGGGGAAAGAGCAAAACCAGAAACACCACCGATCCCAACATAGATCATCTTTTTCTTCAGATGATGGTGTGTTTCCCTCTTCTTCGTCTTCTGGAAGCGAAACAGATTCAAGTACTGGCGATTCTACCAACAGAAAAGTTAAGAGAAAGAGAGGACAGAAAAGGAATAAAAGGAGAAAAGAAAGAAAGGACAAAAGATGAAACATCAAGAAAAAGAAAGAGAATGAAAAAAAGGAGGAAACAACCATATGACATCACCTTTCCAAGGTCTCATGAAATTCCTGTTTAAGGAGTTTATTTTATGAAACTTTTAGTTTGGGTTTACATTTTTACTGGTTTGTTAAGACCACAGCAGGTACAGTGTCCAATATGTTAAAGAAAAAAACCCTACCTAATAAAGAGGGAATATGCAGGGGAGGGCAGTTGGGGGCAACCAGGCTGGCAGGGGAGGGCAGTTGGGGGTGATCAGGCTGGCAGGGGAGCAGTTAGGCATAGATCAGGCTGGCAGGGGAGTGGTTAGAGGGTGATAAGGCTGGCAGGCAGAGCAGTTAGGGTCAATCAGTCAGGCAGGCAGGCAAGCAGTTGGGAGCCAGCAGTCCTAGATTGTGAGAGGGATCCCAGATTGGAGAGGGTGCAGGTTGGGCTGAGGGATACCCCCCCAGTGCAAGAATTTCATGCACCAGGCCTCTAGTATTATAATAACTTTGAATGATAGAAGATGGGTACTAGATTTATTGTGGTGAGCACATCATCTATAATAATAACAGTGTAATATGCTAATTAGACCAGACAGGCGAAAGACCTTCCAGGTGTCATTCCAGCTGTCCTGCCGGATGAAGCCGCAATGGTGGGAGCCAAGGCAGAGGTGGTTAGGGGCAATCAGGCAGGCAGGCAGGCAAGTGGGTTAGTTGCGATCAGGTGGGCAGGCAGGCCAGCAGTAAGGAGCCAGAAGTCCTGGATTGAGAGAGCGATGTCCAACTACCAGTAGTCGGACATCCCCCAAGGGGTCCCGGATTGCGAGAGGGTGCAGGCCAGGCTGAGAGACACCCCCCTTGCACAAATTTTGTGCATTGCGCCTCTAGTCTATCCTATCTAATAAAAGAGTAATATGCAAATTGACCATCACTCTGCTACACCCACAAGCCCCACCCACCAGCCAATCGGGAGTGAGTATGCAAATTAACCCAACCAAGATAGCTGTGGCTATGGAGTGAGCAGGAGGCTTGGGTTTCCCCAGCAATGGAGGAAGCCAAGCTTTCCTCACACCCTAGCAGGCCCAGGCCTCCACTCAAGGCTACAAAGTTTCAATTATAGAGGACAAATAAATCCTAACAAAAATGGTGGCAGCCATGGAGCTGGAGAGAGCAAGAGGCTTGGGTTGCCCTCGGCGATGGAGGAAGCCAAGCTTTCCACACACCCTGGCCTGCTTTAGCCTCCGCTCAAGGCTACAAAGTTTCAATTATAGAAGATAAATAAATCCCAGATACCAGGGTCTCCGCTTGGGTCGCCAGGGGGCGTGGCCAGCCTGCAAACCACCACAGGCCCCTTGCACAGGCCACCCTACGCCCCAAGGGAACCCCCACCCTGATCTGGGACACCCTTCAGGGCAAACCAGCCGGCCCCCACCGGTGCACCAGGCCTCTATCCTCTCTAATAAAAGAGTAATATGCAAATTGACCATCACTCCAACACACAAGATGGCCACCACAAGATGGCCAGCAAGGGAGGGCAGTTGGGGGCGATCAAGCCTGCAGGGGAGGGAAGTTAGGGGTGACCAAGCCAGCAGAGGAGGGAAGTTGGGGGCAACTGGGCCTGCAGGGAAGGGCAGTTGGGGGGAACCAGGCCTGCAGGGGAGGGCAGTTAGGGGTGACCAGGCCTGCATGGGAGGGCATTTAGGGGCAAACATGTTGGCAGGGGAGCAGTTAGGCCTCAGTCAGGCTGGCAGGGGAGTGGTTGGGGGTGATCAGGCTGGCAGGCAGAAGTGGTTAGGGACAATCAGGAAGGCAGGCAGGTGAGCAGTTGGGAGCCAGCAGTCCTGGATTGTGAGAGGGATGTCCGACTGCCTGTTTAGTCCTGATACTACCGGGATCGGGCCTAAACGGGCAATTGGACATCCCTCGAGGGGTCCCAGATTGGAGAAGGTGCAGGCTGGGCTGAGGGACACACCCCCTATGCATGAATTTTGTGCACCGGGCCTCTAGTATATATATAAAGAGCCAGGGTCTGTAATGTCCAAAATGACCAAAGGCTAGACCGAACGCCAGGTGGTGGGGTTGGCGGGGTGGGGCAAGGTGGGCGTGGCGAGGTCGCTAGCCTCAGGCCTGGGTGGCCTGCTGCCTTGGTGGTTGACTCCAGCAGGACCCAGGCCCTCCCCTCTGTGGACCAGAAGCCCTTTTCCTGATACCATGTTCCCAGGATCTCTCGAACCTTTTGAGGAAGTCAGGAAACACTGTATGTGGTCATCCCGCCCTGGGGATTCCCAGGGCTGACAGCAAGGGTGGGCTTCTGTGGGGTCCCCTCTGTTATGCAATCCAGGGTCACTACATCCTAATGTTGACTCTGGCAAGATTTGGGCCAGTCCTCTGGGTATTTGAGGTCCTGTTCCCCATACCAAAACCCCCTGAGTCTCTGAGACCCGGATGTAGAAATCATCTATTGCCATCATCCCACTCTGGGGAGTCCCAGGGCTTACAGTAGGGAGGGCCTTGGTGGGGTCCCCTCTGTTGTGGTGTCCAGAGTCCCTTCAGTGTTTCCTTGGGGTCCTCACTTTGACTCTGGCAAGACTTGGGCTGGTCCTCTGCATTTATGAGGTCCCACTCCCTATACCAAAGCCCCCGAGTCTCTGAGACCCAGATGCAGAAATCGTCTGTTGTCGTCATCCTGCCCTGGGGACTCCCAGGGCTTACACTGGGGGAGGGCCTTCATGGGGTCCCTTCTGCTGTGGTGTCCAGAGTCCCTTCAGTGTTTCCTCAGAGTCCTCACCTTGGATCTGGCAGGACTTGGGCCGGTCCTCTGCATTTCTGAGGTCCCGCTCCCTATACCAAAGCCCCCAAGTCTCTGAGACCCAGGTGCAGAAATCGCCTGTTGTCGTCTTCCCACCTTGGTTGGGATGATTCTGTTCTAGGGTCCAAGGTCCCTCCCTCCTCCCTCATGTTCCTCACCTTGAGCCCTGGAAGGTCCTGGGTTCCTCCTTCTGTTGACCCAAGGCCGGACTCCTCAGATCAAGGCCTCACTGCCCTGAGTCCTCTGCAGGAAGTCAGTGTACATCCCATGTGGTACCAAGCCCAGCAATTCCAAAGCCTGAAGGCTGAGATGGATTCTGTAGGGTCCTTTAGCCCTCCCTCTGATCCATACTTTGACAGGCCTGGGACTCCTGTCCTCTATGAACCTGAGTCTGCAATCCTCAGACCAAGGATCTGACTACCAGAGTTCCCTAAGTAGGTGGGGTGGGGGGAGGTGCAGTTTTCAACATATAAACAGGAAATCCAACCTCGGGAATTTAAATTCCTGCCTCATTCACCTTATACTGTTAAACCCCAAATCTAGATACTATACCTACTATGATCACCCCCAAGATTTTAAACAAAGCTAAGCAACTCTATTCATTAAAGACAGCCTAAAGGCAATGATTTCAACCTTGAAAACAGAAAGCTGGGGAGAGCCACATGCACAGTTGAAAAAGGGGGGTGAGATGAAAAATTTCTCTGGTAGTAGCCAAGAAGTGAATGGTTTTCAAGGTGCATAAGAGCAACCTGTACTAGGGAAGCAGGATGATTCACATCTCCACAGAGACAGTCACATTACCTTGAAAAGATTTGGGGTAAATCTTATGAAATCTAGCTAATGGTGAAGGATGAGAAAGAACAATGAACCACTGAAATGGGTGGCCTAGGGAAGCATTTGGAGGAAGCATCATCTCCCTACCATGTGACCCATCAGAATTGAACATGGGGTCAATAAGTTTGAGAAGGCTTAGGAGTGCTAAAGAAATGCCCCCTTTCTCTTACCAAAGCATCTCAGCCTCCTCACCACTCTCCATGAAAGTGTCAGGATGGTGCTTTATGATGTCTGAATTTCTCTTCCAGAGCTACCATTAGCTGGAGGAGAGGCTTCCTGATTGATTAAAGCCTAGGGGGTGTGGCCCCTCATTGTCCTAGAGAAAAGCATATGTTCAGGAGGCCTGGGGTAGGGCCCAGGGAAACTCTGACATGGTGAAGATTACTGAATGGTGGGACAACTGGACAACCAAACAACTGGTTTCTATGACATGTGCTGACCACCAGGGGGCGTGAACCGAAACATAGTGGGCACTGGCAGCAGGTGGCAGAGTGCAGAACATGGCATCCATTGGCTGCAGCGGGATGGTGGAGCAGGTGAGCAGGGGTACCAGACCAAGGCGGGGTGCTGGTCACTGTCATCAGGGCAAGCCTCTATTTTGTTACTGAAAATTCTTTGCTCTCGCATGCCACGGTCCAACCCAGCCTTCACACCTGCTGGCGATGCCAACCACGCTCGCACCTGCAGCCGGTGCCCAGCACCGGTCCCGATTGCCTGGTGCTGTCAGCAGGTGCAAGCAATGCCTGCTGGCCCCGATCTTCCCTGAGGGATTCTCCACCTCCCCCTGCTCCTGAGCGGTGATCGAGGCAGCAGCCGCTGCTCACACCCACTGATGTCACCGGCCCCACTCACACCTGCTGCTGACGCTGGCCCCAATTGCTCCCCACCATCAGCAGTGTGAGCGGCTGCAGCGGGAACAGGGCTCCTGGCAGAGAGGAGATTTCGGTCTGCGGTGGGAGGGGCTAGGCAGGGGCGCGGAGGATGGGCCGAGACCTGACCCTGTGCCCACCACAGCCTTGTGTTCCACAGTTCCTTTCAAGGTGCATGAATTTGTGCACTGGGCCCCTAGTAGGGTATATAAATGTCTAATCAATATGTTGGACATTGGACACATATAAAATTATATGTCAACTATACTTTAATGAAAATACATTTAAAAATTAAGAATAAAATGAATGTCAAATGAAAGTTATAAATAAGCAGTTTTAATCCAGAAGACTTCAGTGTATTGGAGAGAGTAAAAGAGAGGGAGAGGCAGAGAGAGAGAAAAAGAGAGAGAGAGAGAGAGAATCTATTATAATTAAGGTACATTATTTTTAACAAAAGTCAAGTACTTAATAATAAGTTAAGCATAAAAGACTAAATCAAAAGCGTAAACAAGGGAAATAGCTATATAAATCACCAAACAATTATTTTAAACAATTAAATAGATCTTATAGAAATTTAAAATATCACCTGTGATATCAAAATCCCAGCAGATACATTAAACAGATTATATGTAATTAAGAAGAGAACTAGTGAACTGTAAAAAGATCTGAATAATTACTCAAAACACAGAATTTAGAGAAAACAAAAGTGGAAGTAAAATTGAGATAAGTTGAAGATAAAGGGATGATGTCTAATGTGTATTTACTCAGATTTCCAGAGAACACGAAGAGAAAGAGAACATGAAATTTAAAGAGAAAGGGACCATCAATAGATGAGTGAATTAAAAAGCTGTGGTACATTTGCACAATAGAATAATATGCAGCTGTAAAAAAGAGGGATCTCTTACTCTTTGCAAAAGCATTGAATAACATGGAGAATATTTTGCTAAGCCAGTCAGGGAAAGTCAAGTATCATATGATCTCACTTACAGGTGGAATCTAATGAACAACATAAACTAACCCCAAAAAATTGGTCCATAAGCATGGAGACATGAACCAGACTCACAGATCTCAGTTGGCAGGCGGGTGGGTGTCTGGAAGTGATTAACCAAAGAACATATATGTATAAATTATAGCACATGGACACAGAAAATATTGTGGTGAAGGACTGGGGTCATGGGGGAGAGCTGGATGGAGTGGGGCAAAGAGGGGCACAAATGGGGTATATCTGAACACTGTCAACAACAACAAAAAGTAAATTGATTAAAAAATAAAGAGAAAGGAACCAAGTGATAATATAATAAAAATAGATTTTTGGGAAATGATGAAGAAGACTCCAAAGATGTAACAGATTTTTAAAAGTATGAAGAAAGGGAAATTCACATCCCAAAACATTTCAATTTTTCAGAAAGTCAGAAATCTGGGAAACAATCCTATATAATAAAAGGGTAATATGCAAATTGTCCCCTCGGGAATTTGACCAACTGGGAGTTCGACCAACCGGGAGTTCAACTGCTCGTTATGACATGCACTGACCACCAGGGGGTGGCATGGAACAAAGGAAGGCCCTGGCAGGCCCTGATCTCAGGCCAGACCTAGGGACCCTACCTTAGCACATATTTCAAGCACCAGGACTCTAGTCCTATATAATAAAGAGCTAATATGCAAATAGTAGTCACGCCCTCATACCATCACACTGTAACAGTTCAGACACTCAACACTGGGGAGAGAGGAATGTGGACCAGCCAGTCACAAATGAGCTCGCGAGAGAGGAATGGGGACCAGCCAGGCTGCAGCCCAGGAGAGGGACAAGCCATCCGCTCTATGGTCGCAGGTGCCAGCGGCTGGAGCTGCGGCCCAGGAGAGGGGAAAGCCACCCACCCACGGTCCCCTGCGGCTGCAGCTGTCCCTGGCAAAGCTAGCCTGGTCTTGGATGCCTGTGGCCAGCCAGAGGGAGGGAAGCCCAGGTCCCGGGTGCCTGCGACCAGCCGGAGGAGGGAATCCATCCTGGGTCCCAGGTGTGGGGTGAGGCAGATGTGGTTAGGGGCAATCAGGCCAGCAGGGGAGCAGTTAGGGGCAATCAGGCTGGTAGGGGAGCAGTTAGGGGTGATCAGGCAGGCAGGCAAAGGGGTTAGAGGCAGGCAGATGAGTGGTTAGGAGCCAGCAATCCCAGATTGACCTTGTAGTATAATTTGATATCTAGTATTTTGAAACCCCCAATTTGTACTTCTTTCTTAAGATTGCTGAGGCTATTCAGGGTCTTTGGTTCTATATATATTTTGGTAATATTTTTTCTATATCTGTGAAATATGGCATTGGTATTTTAATAGGAGGTGCATTGAATCTATAGATTGCTTTGGGTAATATGGACAGTCTAATGTTAATACTTTCAATCCATGAACATGGCATATTCTTTTATTTGTTTGTATCTTCCTTTATTTCCTTTTTCAATGTCCTATAGTTTTCTGAGTACAGGTCTTTTATCTCCTTGGGTAAATTTATTCCTAGGTACCTTATTTTTTGGTTGCTATAGTACCTTATTTAGTTTCTCTTTCTGATCGTTTATTATTGGTATATAAAAATACTATTGGCCCTAACCGGTTTGGCTTGGTGGATAGAGCATTGGCCTGCTGACTGAAGGGTCCCAGGTTTGATTCTGGTCAAGGACATGTACCTTGGTTGTGGGCACATCCCCAGTAGAAGGTGTGCAGGAGGCAGCTGATTGATGTTTCTTTCCCATCAATGTTTCTAACTCTCTATCCCTCTCCCTTCCTCTCTGTAAAAAAAAAATAAAAAAAAAAAAAAATATATATATATATATATATATACCATTGATTTCTGGATATTGATTTTTGTATCCTGCTACTTTGCCAAATTAATTTATTAAATATAGTAGTTTTTTGGTGGAGTCTTTAGGGTTTTCTATGTACAATATCATGTCATCTGCAAATAAAGACAGTTTTACTTCCTCCTTTCCAACTTGGATGCCTTTTATTTCTTCTTCTTGTCTGATTGCTGTGAGTAGAACTTTCAGCACTATGTTGAATAAGAGTGGTAAAAGTGGATATCCCCATCCAATTCATGATCTTAAGGGAAGCAATTATAGTTTTTGCCCACTGAATATGATGTTGCCTGTCAGTTTTTCATATATGGCCTTTACTAATTGAAATATGACCCTTCTATCTCCACATTGCTGAGAGTTTTTATCACAAATGGGTGCTGGATTTTAGCAAATGCTTTTTTTGCACCTATTGATATGATCATGTGATTTCTATCTTTCATTTTGTTTATGTGATATATCACCTTTTATGATTTGCAAATATTATACCAGCCTTATATATCCAGAATAAATTCAACTTGGTCATGTTGTATGATCTTTTTAAGGTATTGCTGAATCAGATATTTCGTTAAGGATTTTTGCATCATCTATATTCATCAAGGATATTGATCTATAATTTTTCTTTCTTTGAAGTGTCTTTATCTGGTTTTGGCATTAGGATAACATTGGCTTCATAAAAAATCTTCTCACCTCTTGAGTTTTTTGGAATAGTTTGAGGAAGATAACTGTCAGTTCTTCTTTGAATGTTTGATAAAATTCACCTGTGAAGCCATCACTTCTAGGACTGTTGTTTGCTGGGTGTTGTTTGATTATTGCTTCAATTTCATTAGTTGTTATTGGTCTACTTACATTGTCTGCTTCTTCCTGATTCAGTTTTGGAAGACTGTGTTTTTCTAGGAATTTGATGCTTTTACCCAGGTCTTCTATTTTTGTTGTCATATGATATTTTGTAACATTTTCTTACAAACTTTCTAGTTGTTACCTCTCCTCTTTTATTTCTGATTTTATTTATTTGGGTCCTTTCTTTGTTTTTGATGAAGTCCAGTTAAAGGTTTATCAATGTTATTCATTTTTTCAAAGAACCAGCTTTTGGTTTCATTGATTTTTTTTTAATTTATATGTAATATATTTCTGCTCTGATCTTTATGATTTCCTCCCTTCTACTTACTCTCAGCTTTTCTGTTGTTCTTTTCCTTTTTTTTTTTTTTTTTTCTTTTTTTGGTGTAGGGCTAGGTTGTTTACTAGAGATTTTTCTTGCTTCTTGAGGTAGGCCTGTAAAGCTATGAACTTCCCTCTCAGGGCTGCTTTCACAGTGACTCATAGATTTTGGGTGTTTGTATGTTCATTTTTGTTTGTTTCCAGGTAATTTTTGACATCCTCCTTGATATCATTGGTAACCCATTCATGGGTAAATAACATTATCTTAGCCTCCATGTGTTTGAATATTTTTGAGCTTTTATGTTTTTAACATGCTTGATTTCTAGTTTCATGCCATTTGGTCCAAGAAGATGCTTGATATTTCAATCTTTTTAAAATATATGTATATATTTTATTGATTTTTTTTTTACAGAGAGGAAGGAAGAGAGAGTTAGAAACATTGATCAGCTACCTCCTGCACACCCCCTTACTGGGAATGTGCCTGCAAACAAGGTACATACCCTTGACCAGAATCGAACCTGGAACCCTTCAGCCCGTAGGCCGACGCTCTATCCACTGAGCCAACCCGGTTATGGCTGATATTTCAATCTTATTGAATTTGTTAAGCCTCATTTTGTGTCCTAAGGTGTGGTCTATCTTTTAGATTGTTCCATGTGCACTTGACAAAAATGTATATTCTGCTTATTTGGGATGAAATATTCTGTAAATATTAATTAAATTCATGAGATCTGGTGTGTTGTTTAAGGTCCTTGTTTCCTGGTTGATTTTTTGTTTGGAAGTTCTATCCAGTACTCACAGTCGGTTTTTAAAGTTCCCTACTATTACTGTACTACTATTGATCTCTCCCTTAAAGTCCACCTTTATTTTCTTTATATATTTAGATGCTCCTGTATTGGGTGCATATATGTTTATAAGGGTTATATCTTCTTGTTGCACCAATACCTTTATTATTATGTAGTGACCATCTTTGTCTCTTTTATGACCTTTATTTTGAAGTCTATTTTGTTAGATATGAAGTATTGCAACCCCAGCTGATTTTTGCTTTCATTTACATTGAATGTTTTTTCCATCCCTTTACTTTCAGCCTCTATGTATCTTTTGCTCTGAGATGGGTCTATTGTAGGCAGCATATATATGGGTCCTATTTTCTTATTCATTCATCTTTCAATATCTTTTGATTGGAGCATTTAATCCATTTACATTTAAGATTATAATTGATAGAGATTTATTGCCATTTTTATGCCTATTTTCATCTTTTCCTCTTTTTCTCTTTCTTCTTCTTAAAGCAGTCCCTATAGCATTTCTTGCAATGCTGGTTTGTTAGTAATGACCTTCTTTAGTCTTCTTTTGCCTGATAAACTTTTTATTTTGCCTTTTATTTTAAATTATAGCCATGCTTGATAGAGCAACCTTGATTGTAGGTTCTTGCTTTTCATTTCTTTGTATATTTCATTCAAATCTCTTATGACCTGAATTGTTTCTGTTGCAAAAATCAGCTGACGACTTTATGGTTACTTTCCTTATCTTTGACTGCCTTTAAGAATCTCTATTTGCCTTTAATCTTGGTCATTTTAAACATATGTGTCGTGGTGTCCTTCTCTTTGGTTTTTCTTGATTGGGACTTTCTCTGCTTCCTGAACTTATGTGGCATTTTCTTTCACCAGGCTAGGGAAGTTTTCTGTCATTATTTCTTTAAACAAGTTGTCTATCCCTTGCTCATATTCTTTTTCTTCTGGTACCCCTGTAATGTGGAAGTTCATATATTTTATGTTGTCTTAAACTATCCTCCTGCTTTTTAAAAATCTTTATTATTGAAAGTATTAGAGATGCCCCTCCTCTTTCTCTAAATTGCCCACTTCCACCCAGTTCCCACCCAACCTCAGGCCTTTACCACCCTATTGTCTGTATCCTTAAATTATTCATATATGCATATAAATATTTTGATTAATCTCTTCCCACCCCTTCCCTCTGAGATTTATCATTCAATCCCATATTTCCATGCCTCTGGTTCTATTTTATTCATCCATTTATTTCATTCAGTAGATTCCTTATTCATTTATTTTGATTTTTAGATTCAAATGTTGATAGATATGTATTTATTGCCATTTTATTGCTCATATTTCTTCTTCTTCTTCTTCTTCTTCTTCTTCTTCTTCTTCTTCTTCTTCTTCTTCTTCTTCTTCTTCTTCTGTCTTCTCCTTCTTCTTTCTTCTCCTTCTCCTTCTTCTTCTCTTCTTAAAGAATACCCTTCAAGCCCTGACCGGTTTGGCTCAGTGGATAGAGCGTCGGCTTGCGGACTGAAAGGTCCCGGGTTCGATTCCAGTCGAGGGCATGTACCTTGGTTGCGGGCACATCCCCGGTAGGAGGTGTGCAGGAGGCAGCTGATCGATGTTTCTCTCTCATTGATGTTTCTAACTCTCTATCCCTCTCCCTTCCTCTCTGTAAAAAATCAATAAAATATATTAAAAAAAAAAAAAAAAGAATACCCTTCAACATTTCACATAATACTGGTTTGATGGTGATGAGCTCCTTTAGCTTTTTCTTGTATGTGAAGCTTTTTATCTGATTTTCAAATCTAAATGATAGCTTTGCTGGGCAGAATGATCTTGGTTGTAGGTCCTTATTATTCATCACTTTGAATATTTCTTACCACTCCCTTCTGCCTGGAAGTTTCTGTTGAGAAATCAGCTGTTGTAGATAACTAACTGCTTTTCTCTTGCTGCTTTTAAGATTTTCTCTTTGTTTTTAATCCTTGATGTGTCTTGGTGTGGGCCTCTTTGGATTCCTTTTGTTTGAGATCTCTGCACTTCCCGGACTTGTAATTACATTTCTTTCACCAGGTAGGGGAAGTTTTCTGTCATTATTTCTTCAAATAGGTTTTCAATATCTTGTTCTTCTCTCCTCTCTCTGGCACCCCCATAATGCAAATGTTGGTATGCTTGAAGTTGTGCCAGAGGCTCCTTACACTATCTTCATATTTTTGGATTAGTTTTTCTTTTTGCTCTTCTGATTGTGTTTTTTGCTTCCTCATATTCCAAATCACTGATTTGATTCTCATCATTCTCTACTCTACTGTTGAATCCTGCTAAATTATTCTTTATTTCAGTTAGTGTAACCTTCATTTCTGAATGGTCCTTTTTCTTGTCTTCGATGTTCTCACTAAGGTTCTTGAAATTTTAACTAAGATCCTTGAAATTCTCACTATGTCTCTTGAAGCTCTCATTAAGATCTTTTGATGATCCTTATGACCATTGTTTTACATCTGTATCTAGTAGTTTGTTTCTTTCCATTTCACTTAGTTCTTTTTCTGGATATTTCCTCTGTTTTGTTTTTGTTTGTTTGTTTTTGTTTATTTTTTATTTGCAATATGTTTCTTTGTCTCTGCATTTTGGCTGCTTCCCTGTGTTTGCTTCTATGTATTAGGTAAAACTGTTGCGTATTCTGGAATTGGTAGAGTGGCCTTGTGTATTAGGTGTCCTGTTAGGCCCAGTGGCTCAATCTCCCCAGTCACCTGAGCTGGGCATTCTAGGTACACCCCTGTGTGGGCTATGCACACAGTCTTGTTGTAGTTGAGCCTTGATTGCTGTTGGCATCACTGGGAGGAATTGACCTCCAAGCTATTTGGTTGTGAGGGTCATATGCAAGTATAGTGGAAGAGTTGCCATGCAGGAGACCACCCTATGGAGCAGAACTCACTTCAGTGGGGCTTTGGTGCTCCCTGAGTCTGTTCCTTGATTGTGTCACTTTTGGATGTGTAAAGTTGTAATCTGGTATGGTCTGAAGCTGCCCATCAGGTGCACTGGCTCTGGGGTCTCCCAGGAGGAGCAAAGTCAACCACTGCCTGAGTCTGCCTTGCAGGAGCTACAGAGTGATCTGCAGATGGCTGCTACTTGTGTTGGGCTTAGAATTGCGCAGGTGAAGCCAAGTTATGGAGCAAGTCAGACTGCTGCTAGTGTCAGGTCCTGGGCCACTTATTGATAGTTATGGGGCACACTGATACTAGCTGATGCTTGTTTGAGAAATTTATGCAAATCTAAAGCTAGGGCAGGTCATTCATATGGGAAGGCTGCTCCAAACAGCTTGGGTGTGGCTGCAAATTGGATCTGAAGGGATCTCAGGGAATCACCATGGTGGTGAAAACAGTGTTAGCCAGATTGATGGAGACTCAGATATGGCTGCCAGTCAGCTCTGATAGGGGAGATCTCAACATAGGAACAGTGAATGCTGTGACCACCCCTGTCTGGGAGAAAGCTGCTCCAAAGTTCTTGTTCCATTGTCAGACAATCCAGTTTCTCATGGTATGTCCCTGGATCCCCCCAAGCTGTTGCTCCGGCACTGAAGATCAGAGGTGCGAGTCCAAGTGTGTCTACCAACCCTTTAAAGGGAACTGCCTGGGTGTCCAGCAGTCTCCGTGTCACTCAGCCACAATCCCCAATGATTTTTACAGTCTGAAGTTACAGGGACTTCTCTTCCAGGCACTGGAAGCCTAGGCTGAGGTGGCTGGTGTGGGGCTTAGACCCCTTGCTCCTCACAGGAGGCATCCTCAGCTGAGATATCCCTCCAAATTAAAAACACATTGCACATGGGTGTTGGACCAGTTATTCTGTGCTTCTGCCCTTCCTACCAGTCTCAATGTACTTTCTTCTTTACTTCTCTAGTTGTAGGACTTCTATTCAGCCAGATTTCAGGTGGTTCTGAATGATGGTTGTTCTGTATTTTAGTTGTAATTTTAATTTGGTTGTGGGAGGCGGCAAGTACCACATTTGCCTATGCTGCCATCTTGGTTCTCAAGTCCCATCCTCTTGCTTTTTTATTATTTACTTTATTTTTGATGTTCTGATTGAGTGATTTTTAAATTTTGTATTCAGTCCTCTGCTTCATCCAGCCTACTGGCTACTCATTCCAATGTATTCTGTATTTCAGATATGGCATTTTTCATTTCTGGCTTATTATTTTTCATGGTTTCTATATCCTTCTTCATGCTTTGTTATTCTCACTAAATTCCCTGAGCATCCTTATAGCCATTACTCTGAACTCTCTATCTGATAAATTTCTTGCCTCCACTTAATTTAGCTCTGTTTCTGGAGTCCCCTGCTGTTCCTTTTCCTTTCAATTTTGGCTATCTCTTTGTGTTTGTTTCTATGTATTAGATAGGACTACTATAAGGAGTCCCAAGACTGAGATAGGACTCTCAGTCTTGGTGGTGTGGCCTTCTATTGTAGGTGTCCTGTGGTTGCCAGTGGTGCAGTCTCCTTGATCTCCTGAGCTGGGTTCTCTAGGAATATCTCCTGTCTGAGTTGCTTGGACCCTCTTGTTATAGTGTCATGATTGCTGATGGCACTTTCATGGTTGAGATCAACTTTTAGGCTGGTTGACTATGAGGCTCAACTCCAACCATGGCGTGCAAAATGCTGTGCAGGTGCAGTCTTGAGATGACTTGATGGGCGTGGTGGCACAATAATTAACCCTTCAGGCTATGTGTTTATGTAGTAAACCATGTATGAGATGTTGTACAGAGGCTGTCCCCCAAGGTGGGGTTGTTCCAGCAGGTCTGGATCCTGCTGGGATCCACCTTCGTGTGTGCTGTTTGTGTGTCCAGTTGGACTGAAATCTGGTGTGGTCTGAGGCCCACTACTAGTTGTATTGGTTCTGTGTCTTTTTGGGTGGATTTCAGATGTAGGCCGCTGTCAGACGTGTGTGTAACTGGCCTTTGGCTACCTGTGTGTAGTTACCACTCTGTTCGTTGTTTGGACTGCATCTACTAGACCAGTGTGTACATGAGAGGGACCAATCTCTGTAAATGGGTCGGCTTCTTTTAGCTTAGAGCTGGGAGCAGGTCTGTGGTCAGAACGAGATTCCATGAGGTCAGCTTCCACCTGTCAGCTACTCTGCCTCCCCTCTGAGGTTGCATGGTCCTCCAGAGACTTCTGAAGTAGGATGGACCCAAGCTAGTCTAGCTCTGGCTCATGGGCCCCCTGTTTAGAGATTGCACAGTCAGGCACTCAATGAACAGAAATTAGTCTCTGCTCCAAAGCCAGACTCTTCAACCTCCACCAGAGACTCCAACTCTATTCCCCCTTAAGAGGGCTTGCTGCAGGTTCAGGTTGGGTACAGCCTGCAGCCTCCTCTGAAGGAGCAGTTTCAGCCACCCTGGGCTCAGGTGAGTTGATCAAGAGTCTCCAATTGAGGATGTTGCTGGCCCAGCCTGTAGAAGGGGGTTAAGCACTTCTTCCCAGCCCTAGACAGTAGCCACCGAAGGTCTCACATTTGTATTCTACTCTGAGCCACTCTCCTATCCCCCAACGAAGTGTGCCCAGCAGGGGATCTGAGACTTCTCAGGACTGAACCAAGTAGTCTCCTGTTGGGGATGGTGTTCACAGCCTGTAGGAGGCAGGCACTGGCTCTACCTCTGCTTCCTGGGGTTGCCTGGTTGAACTCTCAGGGATCTCAGGTAAACTTCCCTACCATGCAGTCCCAGAGCCCAGCACTCACCTGTCTGTCTCCCTGACAGAAGCCTCCCCAGGGAGCAGAGTCTAAAATCTCAGCTCTGAGTGGAACCAGCACCCTCATGCCCCCAGTCCAAGCAAGAGGGGGTAGAAATCAGCTCCAAGCAGGTCTCCAATCTCTCCACAGCTGGTCTCAGTAAAGTGGGGGCTGAAATTCCCAGCTCTGATCCAGTTCTCAACTCTGCAGTGTGGTCTGAAAATTCCTGGCCTGCCCTATTCCCCTAGACCATCAACCCAGCAAGGTTGATAGAGCAGTCTAGGATGCTACATAGGTGGGGGGAGGGTTCTGACCCTGTGCGTGAGGTGGGAGAAACCTTTCCCCAAGCTAAGCAGTTCAGTCATTCCTGGGGCTCCGTACAATGCCTTGTAAGAAAGAAGAGGTCCTGCAAAGTCACTGCTGGGTGCAGCCAGCAGACCCCTCTGCTGGACCCAATCACAGCAGCACAGCTTCTCCCACAGTCAGAGCCCAGGACTTGGGCTGCTAACGCTAGGAGTGCTCCTTCACTGGGAAGGTGTGGTTGGAGTCTCCCAGCAGACAGTGCACCCCTGTGTCCCTCTGCCCGATACTATGCGAGCTCTCTTTCCTGTCTCTGCCACTCTGGGTTTCGGATCCCTGCCTGTGGTTATGACCCCCTCTTCCCAGGGGATGGGAGTTTTGCAGCCAATATCCCTTGGGCTTTTCAGCCATCGCACCTGTTCAAGTAGGGCTCACTCTTTCCGAGACGCCCCTCCTCTTACCAGTCTCTCTGTGGCTTCTTTAGTGCTCCTTCAATATAATATTTCCAATCAGCTACACTTCACTTCGTTTTTCGAGTTGATTGCACAGTATTTTAGCTGTAAATCCAGTCCCCGGGGAGAGCAAGGGCATATAACCTCCAGCCACTCTGCAGCCATCTTGCTACTTCAAGTTGATTGTGCTCTACGATTTGGTAGCCAATCCACTCTGCCTCATTCCTTCCAGTGTACTCCGCCATGCGAAAGAAATGCTTTTCTGTGTGCACTCAATTCTTAGTTATCCCTCAGAGGAGCACAATGGCTCCTGAGTCTCAGGATGGCCTGGAAGAGACCACGGAAACATCCTATTTTATTGTGCTTTAGAAACTTCATTAAAACATTTGACTTTTTCATCAAGAGCTTACTCATTCCTGAGGAAGAATAAAAATAAATGTAAATGTGTGGAGTAAGAAGCTGCCTTAACCACCAGATCTAAAGTAGTCAAACTCTTAATGAATACCTGCTATGTGACCTGTGTTATACTAGAAACAGAGATGACAGAGGCAAAATCAGACATAGCCTGTCCTTATGGTGTTCCAGGTAAATTGGGGATCAGGGTAGCTACCTACTGTATAATTATTGACATTTGACTGTGTTCACTCAAACTCACTTTCTAATTCACTGTAACCAGCCAATCAAGCATGCCTCCCTGAGACCTGCATCACTGGGTGTGACTTTAAGAAAGAGGGATGATAGAGGCAATAGCTTTGAGAGCCCAGGAGCAGGGTGGTCCTGGTTTCTAGTGGCAACGTTGAATCTGCAAGGCTGGGAGTTGCCACATCCTCTGCTCAGCTGTTGGCATTGCAGTGCCCTGCAATGTTGGTTCTATAGTGTTTAAGGGCCGTGGTTTCTTTATCCTGACTTGTATGTAAGCCTGACTCACTAATATTTTCTACAGTGTTTTTAGTTTCTTTCTTTGCAGCTTAAACTATAGTCAGTTTCTTTTATTGCATGGTTTTTAAAATTTATTTCTATTAAGAAACATATCTGATGAAAACACTGTGCACGTGTGTGTATAGGTGTATAAATATAAAACTCCATATGAAATGTTAAAATTAATTTTAGAAATGTCAAAATGATGAGAATCTACTAAAATGTAAAAATAAGAGCAGGACTATGGCTTTATTTTTTGTTTTACCAGGGACTTGGTAAATATTTTCAGAATGAATGAATCATTGCTGTTTGAATATCTGGATGCATATAGCTTATGTTAACCTTTTCAAAAATTGGTGGATTTGGACCCAAGGAAAAAATTCACATAAACTGTGTACTTTAATATTTTAAATAACTTTGTGGCTTGCCTGCTTTAAAATATCTCAGAAATATGCAAGTACTTCTCATTACTAAGACTGCCTTGCAGAATCCTGCCTGAGGGAAATGCTAATGTCCTCCACTTTGCTCACCCCAACCTTCTAAAGAATATTATTTATCTTTATGTAGCATAAATGTAAACCTCAAGGCAAAATAGTATGGAAGTTCCCTGCATTTCTGAGATGTAATGCTGCAGAAATGTCCCTCAATTTTCAAAGCAGGATGGAACAGATTTCTACTAAAAAGTTTATCATACCCTTAATGTTGCCATTTTCTTCCATGTTCCCTCACTCACATAATGGGGAGGTACAGAAACACACAGGGTTGTGCATCGATTCTATTGCATTTATTTTGCACACACAATGCTGCAAAATGGAGCACAACAGAAGATAAGTTATAGCTGTGCAGCATGCTTGCTCAAAGCACAATAGTACCTACTCCCGGCCTCCCCTGATACACAATTGCCCACTCATCCAAGCAGTAGCTGTTAGGTGAGCCTTGCTTTCATCCTCACCAGTGAGAAGGCATCTCTCAACTTGTTCCCCAGTCAACCATCACCATGAAATGAAGACCTTATGTCATTTATGAATAGATTAGCCATGACCACTTTTAGGAAAATCAATTAACAACATGGAACCTTCATCCTCTAAAAGTTGCCAAAAAGTTTCTTCCTCAGAACTCTAGCTGGTTATATGTGCAAACATATTGGTTCTTCTTGTGACTTTTTAATAAAATAGAGCAAGTTAATAGCCAAGATAATTTAAAATTCTGATGGCCATTCATCAGAACCTTTATTTTAAGTCTACCTCAAAGTCATCTCCCCTTAGAAGAGATGGCTTCAATACTCTGAGGCAATGAAATGTGTTTTTTGAAAGAAAACCATTTTTCTAAAAAAATCTTAGACCCTCTGAATAGGTGCTTTAAACTTTATTACTGTTTGTCCCTCCTGAAGCCTGAAAAGGTATTATAAGGATTTAATAACTCTATGATTAGAAACTTGGCAAAATTAAAATTCTGACAAAATTTTTCAAGCCTCCTAAGCAACTTCTAAGTACCACCAACAGATAATCAGAAATATAAACAGCCCCAAACTCTCTGAAACTGAATGTTCCCTTGCCTAAGAACAACGTCCTTCCCAACCCTCTCCCCTTCAAAATTGCTTATCAAGGACATAAAATTGTGTTAGTCTTCTTTAAAAATTGTAAAATCATAAGGCTCCTGATACTCTTAACTTATTCAAACTAGTATAAATTAGTGGCTTTTTGCCTGTACATGTCGCAGGGCTGCAATTGTAAAATCAAAACTGCCAGGTCTGTGGTTGCATCTGTTTATATTTGGATATGCATATTTACCTCCAGAGACTATTGATAGAATTCAATTTATAAATTGCCTTAAGTGAGTTAAACACTTACATAAATTAAGAGAGGTAACAGAACCTCACCCAAATGTTTTTCAGGTTCAGAAAAAATATTTTGTATTAAAGTTATAAAAATAGGCATGACTTTAAAATTGTCAGTATTAAGTATAATACTTTTATGCTACCTAAGCTTACAAATTGATCAGCAACAATAACTTAATACAATAGCAGGATTGGTCTAACAACTCATTAATTTTTAGTGGGTAACCTAAACAGAATTATTGAGAAAAAATAAAATAAATTGATGTAATAGAGATGTCAGCTGGATAAAATTAAAGTAATTTATTAAAAGATTTAATATTGACAATACACTTATATTAAAATAAAACTTAAAGTTATTCCATCTGTTAACAGGGCAAATTTTTCCTGTACTGTTAGTATGCTATTAATAATAGATTATGAAGAAAAAGGCAAATATTTAACATTTTACTAAAATTATTTTCTGTGTTTTTTATCATCAGGTTTTTAATTGCTTAAGTAAACCAAGTATACTTAATATTAAAAGAGCTAAATTTTACTTAAAACTATTTAACTTTCTGTATTTGTCTGTGAAGTATTTCTAAACATGTTTACATAAATAAGTATTGTTTCATGATTACCTATAATTCTATTTCACTAAATGTTTTAAAACTTTTGATATGTTTGACAAACTTCCCAAAACTAAAAAAATTATATATAAGATCTTTTTCTTGAACTTAAAAAAAAAAAACACTGAAAAAACTTCTAGTTTTTCGAAATAGGGGGGGGGGTGCATTTGAAACATTTGAAAGAATATCTCTTTTATTAAGGTCAAAACATGTAACTGGTTACACACATAGTCAAAGATGTTTAATACCAACTCCATTAGGGAAATTACAACCCCAATGAAGGAACCAGATTTTGAAGAATACTCTTTTCTAAGGGGGAGAGATCAACCAAAGGACTTGTATGCATGCATATAAGCTTAACCAATGGACACAGACAAAAGGTGGGGAGGACATGAGTGTGGGGATAGGGAAGTAATGGGGGGATAAGGACACATATGTAATACCTTAATCAATAAAGAAATTAAAAAATAAAATAAAACAAAATATTAAACTATTAGGCTACTTTAATATATTAAATTACTTGGGAAGCATTGTCAAATAAATGACACCAAATCTTTGATTATATTTATGTAGATATTATATTAATATCAATTAATATAGTTCTAGATATTACATCAAATTATTACATTCCTGACTTAGAAAACTTACATTCTTTCTTTTTCTCTTAAGTCTGTAACTTTTTTATGTCTTTGAAATGTAAACTTCTAGGAACTAAAAAATATATGGCCCACAGAGATAGAAGGAAAAGAAGAAGGAGGAAGAGGTATTTTTAAAATACAGAGTGTTATAGAAGTTCCCTTATGAAAATTGATTTATAAACAACCTAAAGTTTCCTACAAAACTACTAGAAAGTAATAAGAATAAAATGATTATATTTAAAAGTAGGATGTATATTTTCAATAATAGAAGATATATGGAAAGGAGATGCATCATGCTGAGGGTAAATAATAAGTAACGATTTTTTTTGTTAAAAAGATATTAAGAACATTTTATTTTATTTCTTTTTTGGAAAGAAAAAAAGTAATTTTGTCCTAAAGTAAAATGATTGTTTTAAAATAAGAAAAGAAAAGATTGGATAAAAGCTAAAACATATAGATAAGCTTCAGAAGATGTTGAAGTTACAGAGGTTTGTTGAGGCTATTGAAAGTTTATAGAAAAATGATATTGAGAAAATCATTTAATGTTTATCTAACTGACTAAGTCAATTACACTATGTGTACAAGTATATGAACCCTAACCAGCTCTTTAAATGGCTATATTTCAGTACTTTGTCATTTGCAGACAATTATTATTTTACTCTTGATGCTTCTATTGCAAAAATATTCATCTTCAAAGAGATTTAGGGAAAGGACTTAGCAACTCCAAAATACAGGTTTCTGAAGAACTTTCAGATCATACCATTAAACTGGTAAAGATTTTTAGAATTTGAAGGAGAACTTGGGTTCATACAAGTGCTGCCAAAATATAAAGACCAATGAGAACTAGTAACATGGGACTAAATGAACTGATGAGAATAATTATAATTTTATAACTTTTATTTGAAACATGAGTTTTTAATCTTTTTTCCAGATATAGAAAATTTATTATTATTATTATTGTTATTATTATTATTATTTTTTTTTTTGCTTAAGCTACCTATGACTTACTACAATTTGGTAAATTAGACCTTTTAAGCAGAATTAAAACATTCTTTTCCTCTGTACCTGATCCCTCCAGAGTTCAAACACTTATTATAATCTACACCTTCATTTTTCCCTTTTTCCTTACTTTAGTTTCTTCCATCCTAAAAATAACATGTCACTCTAGGCATTCACTATAATATTTATTGTTTTCTTTTCTCCCTTAATTTATGCCAGGAAAGAAAACTCAACATTAACAATCATCTTTAAGCCACTTCACAGTTCAAAACATCCAACTGCTTACATACATAGTCAAGGAGTTTAATACCAACCCCATTAGGGCAATTTCAACCCCAATGAAGGAACCAGTTCTTGAATAATATTTGGTTCTTGGGCAGGTATTACAATGAATATATACATGATTAGAAACTTACCAAAAACCAAAGAGGAGATTTTGGAAACTACTGCCTAAGGGTAAATATTTAAATTTCCTTACATGAGCTCCATTAGACAATAGAATTCATCTTAACCACATCCTGGCTGAACAAGGTGGGCTTTTCTCTGTTGTGAATACCTCCTGTTGTACTTGGATAAAGCACCTCTGATGAAATAGAGATGGAGCTGGATGAAACCTGGGGACAGACCAGATGGTTAAAAGCAGAGCCCACATTCACCTCATGGTTCCTTATATCTTCAGCCGACTGCCTTCAGGGACTGCCTCCTGGTCAGGTCTGTTCTTCCTGTTGGACTTGCATTTTGTTTGATATTTTAGAATTTTTGCTGTTATAAAATTTTGTTTATTCTACACAGCTCCATATTACAAAGACAACACTCTGATAATGGCTGTTCAAAATTTTGAGATGCTCACTAAGGCCTATGTTTATCTTCTTAAATATGTTTGATTTTTAATAGTAGTTCTTCATTCACTCATTTATGGTCTTTATTCATTGTTCAGACCTAGTACTTAATCTTTCTTTTTGAAACTAGGTAGAGCCTTTTCTTTTTTACTGTACTGTGCCTTTGCCTTCTTTATATCTCTTTTAGACCCCTGATATCTCCTCATACACAACATGTATTGAAAGTTACTCAATTTCTTCCCAGAAAAGGCACTCAGTGACAACGCTGTGCACCAAATTATGCATCCTTCCATTCTTGAGGCCATCTTTCTTTAGGCCAATGCAGATGCCTGATCTGTTGCAAACACTGCATTATTTTCTGGGGGATTCCAAGATGAAGGAGAGGTCATGGCTCCTGCCTTCAAGGGACTCATAGCATAAAGTGGATGATGTACATCTAAAGCACTAATTACATCTGTGAGAAGAGGCCTTACTCTTGGACTGTTGAAGCATGGAACTTGTCACCAGTCTAACGGAGGCTTTCTTTAGCAGGTCAAGTTTAAAGGAAAATTTTAAAACAATAGAAATAATTAGTTTCATAGGTATGAGAGGGTAAAAGTTACTTAATATAACTTGGACTTTCACAAAGCATCTAATACAAATTTGGGTGATTGAATAAAGATGAATCTACATATGTTCCTAGTCTTTTATTTCTAAAACTAGAGGCCTGGTGCACGGATTTGTGTACCAGTGGGGTCCCTCGACCTGGCCTGTGGGGATCAGGCTGAAAGTGGCTCTCTGACATCCCCCGAGGGGTCCCGGATAGCAAGAGGGAGGTTCTCGGGTGACACACCCTGGAATTGGGCTCCCTTCTCTCTGGTTCTGGGTGCGTCACCCAAGAACTGCAGCTGCCAAATCTCGGCAGCTCGGCAGCTCCTGTGTTGAGCATCTACCCCTGGTGGTCAGTGTGCAACATAGCTACTGGTAGGAGTGTCTGCCCCCTGGTGGTCATTGCATGCCATAGCTACTGGTCAGACGGTTGGATGGTTGCTTAGGCTTTTATATATATATAGATATTAGTTCAAATATACATTTATATTTCATAGTTATATTCCTGTGATAATCTTTCTACCTTTAGTGTCTCTTCTTATCCCACTCTACCATCCATCTTTTGGGATGATGTCTGATTAATCTCCAAATTATCACTTTTTGTTTTTATGTAAAGCTTCAGGGCCTTACTGATAAACTCCAAACTTAACAGCCAAGCTTCCAGGAGCCATACTGATACACCGATTTACTTCTCCAAACATTGCATTTCTGGAAAAACCATCTGCAGTAGTCAATTTAGTCAATCTTTCCCCTGAGATATGCTGTGCAGTCCTTCAGAGGTACAACACTACTTTAAGAAGTTTATAAAGCAGAGGGCTCAATCAGTAAAATAACAGTGTATTCCAGGGAAGATTTTCAAGAATGCAAGGGCCAGGATGTGACAGGAAGGAGCTAGAAATACAAGCAAACAGTGCTCTCTCTGTTTACCCAAATAACATGGAACCATAATGTTTGCAAAATTGATCAATGACATGTTTTTGCAAAAATATTAGCACTTTTTACTTATTAGCTTGTGCCAAATACCACAAAAATATATATCTGTACTCCCTGCATCCAGAAGAGCAAAGGCAGTATGAAAACACAAACTTCATAGAGGAAGAACATGTCAACTATTTTCAGCCATGCCAGGCATCAATGGAATTGAAAGCAGGGATTTCAAGTATTTTAAGCTTTGATGGTTCATTCTTCTGAGCTTCTGCATTTTTGCTTTGCTCCTAGCAACCTCTTTGTGCTGTTTCCTGCACTATTACTTCTATGAACACTGTAATCTAAAAAGGCATTTATTTGTCTACCAGTTGGATTGACTCATTTGCAAATGTGGAACTTTGGCCTCTATTAATTCCCTCCTTTTCAGTACTTCCTTAATTGAATTACAGCATGGTTTATAATCTGTCACTTCATTCTCTTGCTTTCAGGGTGGTTCAGTTATATTAAAATTATTGGGTAGGAATTGAGCACAATGTTGTAGATCAGTAAATTCAACACAGATTTAGTACACACACACACACAGAAAATTTTCCCCAAAATTTTAGAGTTTGTATGAAGACAACTAAGAAGAAAGCTGACCTGAAATATCCCCACACCCTGGGTCCTCATTGCACTTCACGTTTACTAGTTCTAAAATACTCAGTTCTCTGTATTGTGTTTATATCTTTACTATTCATGTCCTCATTTTGACTGTGAACTTCTGGAACTTAGAAAATAAAACTTTTATTTTTATATCCCAATACCAGACTAGTTGTAGTCATATTACAAATGCTTACTAACTATGGACCAAGTCTTGGATTATTTTTTGGAGTTGAGGGCTGGATATGAATTCATATTTTTAATAAGTCTCTAAATTAGAGACTCAAAGGTCTAATTTTATAATAATATCTTCTCCATTCTTTAAGGTAACTCTAAATTATTTTAACACATTTTAAGAAATTCTCAAAAGTTTCTCAAATTAGTAAAAGAAAAAAAGATAATTAAGATTTAATTCTTTTCATTTAGGGAAATGTGTGCTTTTGCAGAGATAAATACGTAGAGTAAACAATATGAATGTATTCACATGGCCTCACTGGTGTGCAGCAGGTGTCACACACACACACACACACACACACACATATGCATGCACACACACATGTACACACATACGGTCTTGCACATGCCCCCCGTGCTGTCATCAGAGCTGCTGGCTTTCCATATATCTGACTGTGTTCAGGACTATGAAAATTGATCAGAAGAAAGCTCACTCTTGATAGATTCATTTTCTGGTCAAAAACATATTAAAATACTAGAGGCCTGGTGCACAAAATTCATGCATGGAGGGGGGATTCCCTCAACTCAGCCTGCACCCTCTCCATTTGAGGACCCCTTGCAGGATGTCTGACTTCCATTTTAGGCCCAATCCCTGGGATTGGGCCTAAACCGGCAGTCAGACATCCCTCTCACAATCTGAGACCACTGGCTCCTAACTGCTCACCTGCCTGCTTGCCTGATTGCCCCTAACTGCCCTCTCCTGCAGGCCTGATGTCGCCCCCAACTGCCCTCTTCTGCTGGCCAATTTGGTTCTAGTTGGTTGGTTCCTATGCCAGTCAGCGTCAAAAGCTCCGCCTCCTAGACAGCCATTGGCTCCCCACAGCACCCAGATTTGGTTCTGATTGGTCGGTTTCAATGCCAGTCATCATCAAAAGCTTTGCCTCCTAGGCAGCCATTGGCTCCCCACAGCACCCAGATTTGGTTCTCATTGGTCAGTTCCTATGCCAGTCAGCATCAAAAGCTCTGCCTCCTAGACAGCCATTGGCTCCCCACAGCACCCAGATTTGGTTCTGATTGGTCGGTTCCTATGCCAGTCAGCATCAAAAGCTCCACCTCCTAGGCAGCCATTGGTTCCCTACAGCACCCACCTTTGGTTCTGATTGCTCAGTTCCTATGCCAGTCAGCATCAGTAGCTCCACCTTCTAGGCATCCATTGGTTCCCTACAGCACCCACCTTTGGTTCTGATTGCTCAGTTCCTATGCCAGTCAGCATCTCCAGGCCTGTCTCTGGGCCTGATCAAAGAGGCTGGGAGAGAAAGAAAAGCCTGGCTGCTGGCAAAGATCAGAAAGAAAGAGGGAGAGAAAGAGAGAGGTAAGTACACTGATCAACAGCTTCCACTGAGGCTGCAGATCTGACCCTGACTCACTTTCTGGGTCTTAGCCACCTGGGCAGTCAGTGCTGGGTTGCCAGGTTGCAGCTGGGCAACCCAGCGCTGACTTCCAGATGGTCTGCCTTTGGTCGCAGGCTCGGCCCCTTCCCAAGCCTAAAGCCTCTGTCCCAGGCTTTAGGCTTGGGAAGTGGGCAACCCCCTCCCCTCTGATGGCCGGCTGGGAGTTACCTGAGTGCTGAGGAGGTTCGGGACCCAGGTATGTATGCAAATTAACCTCCAACTTTGTTGGGTTAAATTGCATACTCACACTGGCTGTGGGCGTAGTGGAGGTACAGTCAATTTACATGTTTCTGTATTATTAGGTAAGATGCTCAACCCTACTAGCAATTAGGAAAATGTAAATCTTAATAAGATGAGATATCATTTTTACGTGTTAGAGTCACAAATGAAATAAAACACAACCAGACCTGGTAAGCATGAGACGATGTGGACACTTCTATAGTCTACTGATAAAAATTAATTTTTGGAAGACAATCTGTGTTCACCCTTTAAACAGTAGTTATTCCAAAAGAATTTGCAGAAGAGTTGGACATATCTAAAAATAAATACAAATAAATCACTGAAAGAATGCTTAAATAAAGTCACAATGTATCCATGTGAAGAATGCTAGGCAACCAACAAAAAGAATGAAAAAAGTCTTTTCATGTTTATTTCTCCACATATATTATCAAGAAAAACACAAATGACAATAATATGTCCAGAATTATATTTTCTTATATGTGTGTGCATATATATTTCTCCATATATATTTATGGAAGGGTATATAGTCAATTTTTACAGTTGTTAATTGTTGATATTATTACAATGTACATTTAATGTAGAGGGAGGCAATTTAGGCACTTTTATGTATTTCTTTATATGCTTAAATAATGAAAATGTAACAGGGAATAAAACTTTACTGGTACACTGCTCCAACTCACCATGAAACGGATTTAGAACAAAATGTACTAACAAACTGCTAAAAGGAACTCACACACTGACAGTTTCTTATCAACATCTTGCAGGCCTCAGCAGCTCCAGCTCCTGCTTGTACAAGAAACAGCCTTGACCACTACTTGACTGACACGAATTGCCCAACTGCTGGAGCTTGGCTTGCACTGACTGCTTCCAGAATGCTGACCTTAACCATCTACACTGAGTGGCCAGATTATTATGATCTCTGAATGCATAATAATCTGACCACTCAGTGTATATCCTATATAATAAAAGGCTAATATGCAAATTGTCCCCTCAACCAGGAGTTCAACCAGCAGGCAGGCCGGCCAACTGCCCATGTCCCCTCCCCCTGGCCAGGCTGGCCAGACCCCACCCATGCACGAATTCATGTACCGGGCCCCTCTAATATATATATGTGTATATACACACACACACACACACACACACACACACACACACACACACACACTGAGTGGCCAGATTATTATGCATTCAGAGATCATAATAATCTAGCAACTCAGTGTATATCAGGTCCAGCAAGGACACTGCCTGCACTCCACAGCCCCTCCTGTGACCTCCTTGTCCTGCTTTCCCTCTCCCTCCTATAAACCCTGCCTGCCACCGAGATGGGCTTTGGACAAGAATCCCCCATCCTCTCGATATGCCAGCACTCAAAACCTCTTTCCTTTTCACCAGCAACTGTTCCACGAGTTTGATTTTCATGGCTGTAGACAGTAAGTCTGGTTACAAAATCATGGAGGAAAAGTTTCTAAAGATTTTTTAGTATACACACATGTCTGTATTGCTTTTTAAATGATAAAACAACCCATTAATTGGTTGAAAATTAGGTGCATTTCAAATTTTAAAAGGCATTTTAATAATATTGTGCTAAGAGCATTGGAAAAGTACATCTACTATTCTCAGTCCAAGTGTAGTTGAAAGCAATAGATCAGCCAGTGCCTCACATCCTCCAGAGGAGAAAGCCTTGGGAATAGCATGCTGGGCTGCTGGCATCTGTGCCCAGTTTCTGCAGCTGTGATTTAGGCTTAGCTGTAACTCTAGGGATGCAAGGAAATCGATTCCACTAACAATTACCTCCATTGGTTTATCAGTTGTCTCCACACGTCTCTTCATCGCTCTCAGTTTTACCAACTATCACTGATGAAGCAAACTACAAATCTTTAGACCATACATGCTTCTTACAACACATTATATTTAATTTAATGTAAATTACTGATGACTATAACATCAAATGATGATAATTCTATAAATTGAACCATGAATTAAGACAGACTGTGTGACAAAAAGCCAGTTCAGAGACAAAATACCTACATCTAAGTACTTTATACTTACTGTTTTCATTTCTTATTCAAACTGGAGAAATTATTTCAGTGCTCTCAATTTATAGAAAAGGAAGTTGAGGCTGAAGATGATCAAGTGCCTGTCCCAAAGTCACACAATCCATAAATACCAGGATTGAAATCCAGGTTGTATGACTCCAAAACTTATAATTCCCCATGGAACAATTTGCTTTCCAAAGCATTAGAATTTACTGAAGAAAGTAAGTGAACTTGCCTTTTCACTCTCCAGGCATTTTTGTTAGAACCACCAATTTTATGTTCAGTTATCTGTGTTTCTCATTGGGTCCACCTCCACCTGTTTCAGTTGTGTTGGGGCTAATTCTCACATTGATGTTACCCTATAAACCCTAGCATTTCCAATGCTGGTCTATTGAGTCCCAAGTATTAGTCATTGTTATTATGGGGAAAACATCAATTAATGAGGCCACAACTAATCGCACCTCAGCAAATCAAAAGTATTTGTTAAAAATCAAATTAGAAGTAGACAAAAGATTATCCCTAATGTGGAAATAGGTGCATATCTTTCATAGGTTGACACATGCCTATAACAGCCCCTGTACACTCTTGAGTTTTCTGTAACCTGCGCCAGTGCCTTGTTCTGCCAGATGCAGCTGGAAACAACTCAGGTTGGATCTTAAAAACCTGGATTTTTATCTCTTTAGTGTTCCAATTCCTAAATCACTTAGATCCATGGAGTCTTAGTTGCTCACCTGGAAAATGGGAAATTTAATGCTGCCACAAAGAGTTTGTAGAGGATTAAAGATGTTTCCTTTAAAACACCTACACAATATATTCATTCACAAATTAGTTCCCAAAATTATCCACACAGTCCTGAGCTCCTCCCAGGTGTCTGACATAGCCTGGGAGGTTAAATCCTAGACCACTGTCTGGGGGCATGGGGTCAGGAGGGGTAGGAGGCAAGCACCAGGGAATAAGCAAGTAAAAATATGTTTGGCCTATAACACTGATCATGAGGTAGTAGGTTTTTGGCTTCCTTCATATCACACAAAATCCTTAGTGAGACACATAAAAATATATGTATAAGGCTATGTTACCTTCTTATTGAGGCCAGGAACAGGGAGTAATGGGAGCTTGACTTAAACATTTTAACAAGATTTTCAAAGAGGGAATATTCTTAAAGAGCCTAAGCTTAAAACTTTAAGAAATTCAGCTAAACAAGGCCCTCATTCATATTCACCAAGATATTATCAGAACAATCCTATATAATAAAAGCCTAATATGCTAAGTGTCCGGTCGTCTGGTCATACATTCAACCAACCAAAGTGTAATATGCTAATGATATGCTAAGGCCACTCAACCACTCGCTATGATGTGCACTGACCACCAGGGGGCAAATGTTCTGACTGGTAGGTTAGCTTACTGCTGGAGTCCGGCTGATCAGGACGGGCTGGACATGCCCTAGAACCCTCCTGCAGTCCCTCCCCAGCTGGCCAACCTCCCTCGTCCCTCCCCAGCCTCGATCATGCACTGATGAGGTCCCTCGGCCTGGCCTGCACCCTCTCACAATTTGGGCTGAAGGACACCCCCACCTGAGTGCAAGAATTTCGTGCACTGGACCTCTAGTTTTTTTAATAAAAGGCAGTTGAAGAAAAATTGTCCCCAATGAGGTTGAACCACTTTTCTTAAGTGAAAATTAAATACAGTCTCCATCCTATACTAAACACATATTATCTTGGCAATTATAGGGGACAAAGAACCTTCCAGGTTCTTTGCCTAGTCCAGCCGTGGGAAAACTATGGCCCGCGGGCTGGATCCGGCCCGTTTGGCTGTTCTATCCGGCCCGTGGAGCCGAAAGAGCGGAGGGTTCTCTTGCTCTCCCCTCCGCTCCTTCACCAGCAGCAGTGTTAACATGGCAACGTCGGGAAACATGGCCGCAGCTCCTTCTTCTGAGTGGGTGGATTTATATCCTCCCATTCAGTAGAAGGAACAACCTCTCAATCTTCCAGAGGCTCCTTGTAATGCCCGCAGACGCGTCTCCCGACATCACCCTGGGAATGCGTAGACAAGTTATGGTGGTAATGTAGGGAGACAGGCCCCTGGAGAGCACAGTATCAGAGCCTTTCTGAGGTAAGATTAAGAGCTCTACTCAAACACAATTTTTTCCTGTTCCCACATTCTGTACATCACAATGACTTGTTAATAAAACAACAAAGACTTTCAGCTTTTAGGGCTTGTATCCACTGCAGGTTTTTTTCCTACTGTGGATGCGTGCAGCAGGGAAAAAGACACACAGAGGACATGTCACACTAGCCATGCTGCGGCTGCATTTTTTTGCTGATATGGATGCAGTATCAGTAACGCTACCGTGGCAACTAACCACATGTGTTAGCGGCAAAACAAATGCATTTTGCGCTGCATTTGCTTCTCCCCCTTGCGCCTGTAAAAATGCGTGCTACAGGGCATTTGTGTTAACATGCACCACTGCACATTAGCAGCAACGCAAACATGATGGAAACCTGTGTACCCTGCATTAACCCTAGCTGCGCTGCATTGCAGTACTGCACCACACTGCAACGGCAGCACGGCTAGTGTGAACGAACCCTAATTCAGTGGGTTGAACAAAAAGATTGTATAGAAATGTGATGAACTAAAGATTTTATTACAAAATTGCTTAATTTCAGGGTTTCAGAAGTAATTGGACAAATTAAAAACTGAAAATCAAATGTTCATATCTAATACTTGGATGAAACCCTTTCCTGGTAATGACAGCCTGAAGTCTTGTACTTATGGACATCATCAGATGCTGGGTTTTCTCCTTTGTAATGCTCTGCCAGTTTTTTAATAAGAAAAACTGTTGCAATGGGCATTTAAAAGTGGCACTTGGGGGGACCCTTTCCCCCCTCCCTACATGGGAGTCAGTTCTGTGGGATTCTTTCCCTCTCCCATGTGGGAGTCTGTACTTGTTCTTCAATAAATTTCCACCTTTGCTGTAAAAATAAAATAAAATAAAATAAAATAAAATAAAATAAAATAAAATAAAATAAAATAAAATAAAATAAAAAATAAATAAAAGTGGCACTTGGTTGTTTTTATAGAGTCCAGTGGATGCAATCTGACATTGATAATGGGCTCTTTCACACTATGTGCACTGTGGCTGTTTTTTGCCAGTAATGGAAGTGCTAGTGGTAACTACTGGTTACCCATGTTTTGCACTGCCCTAGCACCTCCCATACAAGTGTGTCTGGAAGACACAGCAATGTGCAGCTATGTGTGTTACCATAAACAAAGGGCCTGTGTGAAAGATACACAGGTTTCCTATGGAGGAAAGGGGTTGTTCTCTATGGTCAGGGTGTGCCTCTGTCCCATGTCTGAACTTTTTCAGATGATTTTGTTATATATATATATATATTTTTAGAAGACCAAAAATGTTATAGTAGAGCAAATTTAATCACTTGTTTTTATACTTTACTGTTATATTTTAGTAAAGAATTTAATAAGAGAACGGTACTGTTGGTTTTAGCCCAATATTAAACATGAGTGGACCAAAGAAAAAGAAAGTGGACAGTGAATGCCGAGTGTTTAAGAGGGAGTGGACAACAAAATATTTTTTCACCGAAGTCCGATCAATGCTGGTATGTCTGATATGCCAGGAAACACTTGCAGTCTTCAAAGAGTACAATCTCAGCCATCACTTTGCCACAAAGCATGGCAACTATGCTAGCAAGCAGTCACCTCAAGAATGGGAGGCTACTGCACAGAGGTTGATGGCTAAATTACAGGCTCAGCAAAATGTCTTTCACAGACAAACTGCAATTCAAGAGACAACTACCAAAGCAAGTTTTATGCTATCATTCAAATTAGCAAAAGCTAGCAAACCTCTCTCTGAAGGCGAGTTTTTGAAAGAATGTATGATAGAGACAGCAGGTCTCTTGTGTCCAGAGAGCAAAGGCAAGTTTGAAAAACTCAGCTTATTGTGCAGGACAGTGACTCCTCGAGTGGAACTGATTGATGAAGACTTGGCCAGCAAGTTCAATAGTAAGGCAGAGTTCTTTAAGTTTTATTCACTAGCATTGGATGAAAGTAATGATGTAAAGGACACTGCTCAGCTCTTAATTTTTATCTGAGGGATTAGTGACAATTTTGAAATTATGGAGGAGTTTTTAGCCATGGAGCCACTAAAAGGAAAAACACGGGGAGAGGACTTGTATGACCAGGTGTCTACTGTCATCGAGAAAATGAAGCTACCATGAAGTAAACTTGCTAATGTCACGACAGATGGATCTCCAAATTTAACTGGAAAAAATGTTGGACTGCTAAAAAGAATTCAGGATAAAGTGAAAGAGGAGAACCCTAACCAAGATGTTATTTTTCTTCACTATATTATTCACCAGGAATCATTGTGCAAGTCTATATTACAACTTAATCATGTTGTTAATCCAGTCGTAAAGCTTGTTAATTTCATTCGAGCAAAGGGACTTCAGCACCGTCAGTTTATTAAGTTTCTGGAGGAAACTGATGCGGATCACCACGACTTACTTTACCACTCTTGTGTCCGCTGGTTGAGTTTGGGCAAAGTTTTCCAAAGAGTGTGGGAGCTCAAAGAAGAGATTGGTGCATTTTTTAAATTAAAGGGGAAGTCTGATGAATTTACTGAGCTGAGTGACAAGAATTGGCTGTGTGACTTTGCATTTGCTGTAGATATATTTTCACATTTGAATGAGCTAAATGTGAAGCTACAGGGAAAAGATCAGTATGTATATGATATGTACACTAATGTGAAAGCCTTTAAATTGAAGCTGATTTTCTTTTCCAGACAAATTTCAAAGTCTTCACTCATTTTGCCACACTAGCCACACAGAAGGAGACCATCCAAAACGAGAAGAAATATAGCAAATCACTGGATGACCTGCATGCAGAATTCTGTCGTCGGTTTTCTGATGTTGAAAAAATTGACCAGTCACAACTGGTGGCCTGTCCTTTGTCACAAAACCCTGAAACAGCACCAGAAGAGGTGCAACTGGAACTCACTGATCTTCAGTCTGACTTTGTCCTAAAGGAGAAATTCAGCTCTCTTGAACTAAGAGACTTTTATGCTTCACTTAATGAAGCCACTTTTCCAAACATCTGGAGGATGGCACAGAAGATACTGGTGCTGTTTGGGTCAACCTATGTTTGTGAGCAAACATTTAGCGTCATGAACATCAACAAAGCCCCTCACAGATCCAGCTTAACTGATGAACATCTCAGATCTATCCTAAGAATAGCCACAACAAAACTAACTCCAGACTTTGATGCATTAGCTAAAAAAGGAGACCAACAACACTGTTCCCACTGAAGTTGATGTTTTAAAGACCAAAAACCTTTCAACCCAGTCTACATTGCCATCTACATCTACGTCCCGTGCATAATTTGGAAGTTACACTAAAGAAAATGTTTAATTTACTGTTTACACATTTTGTTCTTTTCTATTAGTTTTAGTTTTAAATTATTTTATTATATTTAAGTTTAATTTGAAAGGCTTTTGTACCTTTCCTTTGTTAGGCAATTTTATTTTGCCTTTGCCATCTTCAATATAAGGTATGTTATTGTGCTATGATTCCTCCATTTTTTGAAGTTTCAAATTATAATAATTAGTGTTTACATTCTTCTTGTTAAAATGTTTGAAATGAATAAAAGTATTGAAATAAAAAAAAAAGACCGTACCCTTTTATGTAATGATGTTTACTTTGAATTTATATTAGTTCACACAAACACTCCATCCATGCTTTTGTTCTGACCCTCAGGTCCAGTTTAAGAACCCATTGTGGCCCTCGAGTCAAAAAGTTTGCCCACCCCTGGCCTAGTCTGACAATCAAATTGACATAGGAGTCAACAGAAACAAAGTCTGAATGTACAGGAACCCCAAATATACGAGGCTGCTGACAGTCAGGTCATTGAAGCTTATATGCTGTGCAGAGTTAAGGAGAATGAGGCAGGGGTCTGGGACTTCAAAAGGAAGGAAGACAATTCAAAGAAAGATGGTAAGAGCAAACATTTGGTAACCATTTGGTAGACATTTCTATGCAGATAAGTCTATCTGATGTAAAAACTTATCTCTAGTAATAGTGCTCCTCCTGGCATATATTATTTTAGATAATAGAAGGCTCTTCTTAAATCTATTGACCCTTGATTATATTCAGCTAAAAAAAAAAAAAAAAAAAAAAAAAGCCAAAGTGGCCCTTTCTGGGTTGGCCTGATGTTAATCCCATCACAATATATTTTATATATGGTGGGTTTACATAAAAAATAAAAACAATTTTATAATCTATATTTAGTGTTTTGCTTATACAGTTAAAGACTTTTATGCGTCATCTTCATTATACATTTAAATAGTTCATAAAATTATAATCTAATGTATTTACCCATTTTTGTTGTAAATTTTAATTACAAATGCAGTCAGAACAAAGGAACCAGAATGTCCATATTTTAGAGGCTTGAAACCAGCCCCTGCTTCAATTATGCATGGCTTAACAGAAATGAATTTGCACCTTTTATTTCTTGGTGTAATAGAGCTCAAGTATTTCATAAAGTATAACGGTACAGCAAAATTTGAGCTCATTTTAGAATAATTAGTACAGTGATGTTACTTGTGAAATTAAAAAGAAATGTTAAAATTTTCCAATTGTAAGCACTTTTCAAAGGCTCACTCTGTTCTCTAAAGTGAATGATCTTTCACTCAGAAGGCTAGTAGCTCTCTGTTTCCTGCATTTCCTCTCTCCTCTCTTCCATCTCCATTAAAATCCTAGTGCTTGTTCAGACAAGAGAAAGAGCCTCTGTAGACTAAGAAGATAATGTTTTAAATGATCCATTTACCTCAAGTTACTCCAGCTCAGTCCTTTGAACTAAAAAATACCTAAAATCTGTACATTAAAGTGTCATCACTTAATATTCTTACTAAAATTTGACATTCTCATATCCTTTTCTCCCACCCCTCCATAAACAGGACACCCTCTGGGGAGAAGGAAAGAACTAACATTTACATAATTTCTACAGTATGTCAGACATACTACAGTGTGAGGTATATCATATTCCTGATTCTTTGAATATTCACAGAGTTCTATGAGTTCAACAATGACCTTAGTCATTCTGTATGCAGCAGCGAGAATGACACGAGATGATAGGCCAGTGGAGTGACACTGGACCTCAGTTCAGCAATCTCAGTACATGAGTTCTGGCTAAGAAAGAATTCTGGCTAAGATCTAAGACTTGAACTATGAGAGAAAGTTTATTTAAAAAGTCACAGAGGTGGAAGAAGTGAGCAGTGGAAGAAATGGGCTCAGGAAACCAGTTACAGAGGCAAAAGAAGGGCCCCCTTGGAGCTTAGGAGAGACAGCAGGAAGGTACCTTGCCTGGGAGGACAGGGGGTGGGAGCGGGAAAGACTGGCACATGCTCCTGAGAAGAGTACCCTGGTCCTCCTCCTAAAGGCTTTCAAGGCAGGAATTTTAGGGGAGTCCCAGGGGAGGGTCTCAATAGAATATCCATCAGCTTCCAGGTGTGTCCTTTCAGGGTCGTGGTCTCCACTGATTGGTCAGAGCTAGAGCAAGGGGGTCATTAGTTAATGCAGCTGGTCCTGAGGCAGCCATAGCATCATTTGTCCAGTTTCGCTGGTTTTCTGGGCCTGGAGCTGAAACACAGCTGAGGCCCAGGTATTATTTCTAGAGGTTCATGCTTAAGGGCCTACATGGGAGTCATATGAAGCTGTTCTTTAATTCATTGTTCCTCCTCCTAGGGGGTCTACCACGTGTCCAGCCACATGCCAGGGGAGGGTTTAAATTGCATGACCAGTGATGTGAAAGGTCAGGGGTCCAAACCGCATGACAGTGATATGTTAGGGGAGGAAAGGTTACCCTGGGAAAAGGTACTTGATTTCCCATTTTGCCCATTGCTAGGCACCCCTGGTGACCTTCTGTACCTGGCTTATTGCCCTTCCTCTGCTCATGTCTGGGTAACTATCTACCACAATTCCTGTTTTGCAAATGAGAATAGTCAGACTCAAGAACGTTAAGTAAGCTTCCCAAAGTCACATAACCTAAGGGAGGATTTAACTTAAACTGGTCGTAGTTTGGACTCTGTCTTGCTGCATTCCGTCCCAACCAAAGGTGACAGAGGCTGTTTGAATAAGTTCTAAACAAATCTCAGTATGAATTTTATTTACTTTAACTTAATTTACTAAAATTACACATTGCAAGCAAGGTTGTTAGAAAAGCCAACAAAGCTGCCACTTCCGAACTCTGGAAAATGGTAGCATGAGGCTTGGGAGACTTCGGTGCCAGGGAGCAGAAAGGCAGCCCGGCCCGGGCGAAGCTCTGGGCGCTGCTCCTCACTGAGGCGGAGACCTGCACAAAGGTTTGCACGGCCCAGTATTTTGGCCTGTTAGAGATAGCTTTCCAAATAGGATTCTGTTATATTACATAGTAGCAAACAAAAGAAAAATGACTAAGAAATCATGTTATTTAAAAAAAATATATTGGTTAAGAAGCATTTATTGAGTGACTACAACACTATAATCCTATGCTGGGTCTTGGGAATAAAGCCCCAAAACAATTGGATGGAACCTGCTCTTACAGAGCTGCAGTAAGCATGAGAGACAAACACAAAGTGGATGCTTTGGAATCTCATGTGATGCATGTAAGGCAGCCATCTAGTGAGCAAAAATGCTACAGCCAGGAATTGTGTTTGGTTTACACAAGCACCTAGTAGCTGGCAAACTGGGCGCTCAATAGCTACTTATTGAACGGAAGAGCCACAGAGCACCAAGGAGCCACATCACTGCAGACTTGGTGACAGGTTGTGGGGGAGGAAGTGTGAAAGTTTCTGAGAGGAAGTGATGTATAAAGAAAAACCAGAAGAAGAAGTAGGAGTTAATTCTGGTGGTAAGGGACTGCGAGAGACTAGCATGTGCAAAGGTCAGCAAGAGGTAAGTGAGTCTGGACATCTCCTTTAAGGAAAAGAAAATATGTTCAGTCTTGGTGGCTGGACTGCAGAGACCCCTGCGGAGTGGGAGCAGGGAGGCAAAATGTGCGAGGGCGAAACCTCTGCGTTAGATTGCGGGGACTCCATCCTGTGACAGCCTGGTGGATTTTCAAAACACATTCCAAGGATTATTTTCTTAAGTAAATTTAGAACATGTTGGCTTAAACAAAGTTATTTTAAAAATATGATAGGGTAATATGTTTTATAAATTAATCAGATGGAAATATTGTTTCATGTTTATTTGACCACAAACTAAGAAAATCAGTTTGAGAAATGCTGGACTGGAGGCAATGCACAGATTAGCTACAAAACTCAAATCTTGTCTCACTCCTGTCAGGTCTGAAGTTTGCTAGGTGGTGATGGAGGGATTAAGTTGCCACTGTGGTGGGAGAGGGTTCTGGGCATACATATGCCCAGAAATCATAGGTCTTTTCATTACACTCTGGTCTGTGGCCGAATCTCTATACCCTGGCTTTATGTACAGATTTCTATTTATTTTCTCTTACACGACTCAAATTCTTACTGGGAACAGATATTTGGCCAATCCTACTCCATACTGTTAGAATTCCATCTCTGTACCTAATCTAATAAAGTATTCTTTCAAATGCCTGGAACTTGCTTCTATATGCTCTTAGAATGTACTTACTCCTGCCTTTTCAGAATATTGTTTCATAGTACATACACTTCTGCTGAGTCTCCTATGGAGCAGAGCCTCCTTATATATCTAATGACTATGAATTACAACCAAACTTATCACCCACCTTTAAATAATACTTTTTTCCAATGTTAGTGACCACCTACTTTGGAGTATGGCTGCACAAAGCCAGGAGCCCAGCTCTGTTCTGCCTGGCCTAGGCTTATTCTCCTTCACCTCCAACCCCACCATATTGCCAAAAGCTATCCTGCTTTGATGCTAAAACACTCTGAACAACAGAAGAGAGAAAATAGGTGCACTACAAAAATGGAATTTGTTGTAAAAATGCAACTTACTTTAAAAATTACTACAAAATTTGTTTTTATACATTGTTTGACAGAGATTAATTTTGCTCCTTCCATATTGGTATTTGGCTAATTTACACATGAAGTGATGACAACCCATTATCTTCAAATTCAAATTTTCCTCTAGGAGTGTAACTGCTCTGGTTTTTCCCGGAGGAGTGTGCCTCTCCTTGTTTTTGGTAGTACTAGCGGCCTTGGCTCTCTTCAGTGACAGACTATTTTTATCCCTTATCTTCACAACCTAAAGTTCTTTATACTCCTTATCATGTGATTCGTTAATCAGGTTTTTAGATAAGCTTCCAGACTACATTTTGGGCATCTGATAAAAATGACCTCAAGAGTTGTTGCTTTTTGCTAAACTCCCATTATGTCTCACAATATTGAGATTATTGCTAGAGTATTGTTTATTTAGCCAAATGTAATTTAAAATTCACATACACTCATATTTAAACACATTCACACAGTTCCTCATTATAATTCTCATGTTTTTCTCAAGTTTATTTATTTTGTTTTTATTTTTCAAAATTGTCTAGGCCGAAATTGACAACAACGGTTTGTAGAATATTTTAAATGAAAATCTAAAAATCCTTAACTTGAGGAGTGTTGCAATGGTATTATAGCCAAAATAATCAATAATTTCCCCAAATCTAACCTAAACTGATCCATACATTTTTTTCCAAAATTTTGTTTAAAATATATCAAAAGAAATAATTGCAAAATATTTTCTAAAATATTAATATTTGCACAATTTTATGTAGAATTCTGATAAAATGCTAAACTGCTGTAATTTGTATTCAAGGTTTCAGAAGTAACTGACATTCTTCCTATATCTGGGGAAAGCCAATCAATGCCAAAAAGGGTGATGAATCCACTTATAATCAAGCCACAGGAACCAGAAAGAGAAAGGAAGGTGACAATTCCAAAAAAGATTTTACTAAACTTACTATTTCTTTCATGTGAAATCAATACCACAGACAGGGAGCACCTGGGAGTCTCCCCCATTGGCCAGGATGGCACCTGGGTGGTTCTTGAACTGAGTGTACCAAAAGCTGGAAAGATAAATGGACAGGACCAAAGCACATGGAAAGGTAGTAAGATAATTAGATAGAAAGATAAAGTCCTCCCCTTCCTACCTCTATCCCTATCCCTATTCCTATCCCTATAAGAAACTTGGGACTTAGCAGGAAGTGGGGGGGGGGGGCAGTCTTTGAGATGGGAGTCCACCATTCTCCCAGGTCATAGCACCTAAATAAACCTCTTTCATTTTTCACCAGCATCTGTCTCATAAGTCTGGCTTTCACTGCGGCAGGCAGCCAAACCTGTGTTTTTGGTTTCAAAATTTAAAAAAGCTGGGGGAAGGGGGATGAGGGCAAGTGCCTAGAGGTAGGGGAGGCCGGGTGGGGGGGGGGGGAGGTCAATGGGAAAAAATAGGTGACATATGTACTACTATTTGTAATACCTTAAACAATCCTAGCAATAAAAGAGTAATATGCAAATTGACCATCACTCCAACACACAAGATGGCTGGCCCTCTGTGGACAAAGATCCTGTCCCCATGTGGACACAACATGGCCACCATAATATGGCCAGCAGGGGAGGTGCAGTTGGGAGGGACCAGGCCTGCAAGGGAGGGCAGTTGTGGGCAATCAGGCCACCAGGGGAGGGCAGTTGGGGGGGACCAGGCCTGCAGAGAAGGGAATTTGGGAGCGACTGGGCCTTCAGGGGAGGGCAGTTGGGGGGGGGGGGCAGGCCTGCAGGGGCGGGCAGTTAGGGGCAATCAGGCTGGCAGGGGAGCAGTTAGGCATCAATCAGGCTGTCAGGGGAGTGGCTAGGGGGTGATCAGGCTGGCAGGCAGAAGCAGTTAGGGGCAATCAGGAAGGCAGGCAGGCGAGCAGTTGGGAGCCAGCAGTCCTGGATTGTGAGAGGGATGTCCGACTGCCCATTTAGGCCCGATCCCTTGAGGGGTCCCATATTGGAGAGGGTGCAGGCTGGGTTGAGGGACACACACCCCCGTACACAAATTTTGTGCACTGGGCATCTAGTAAAGTAATAAAATAAAATAAAATAAAATAAAATAAAATAAAATAAAATAAAATAAAATAAAATAAAATAAAATAAAATAAAATAAAATAATAAAATAAAATAAAATAAAATAAAATAAAATAAAATAAAATAAAATAAAATAATGAAATAAAATAGTCAGGGAGCCCAGGTACCAGGAACCATGTCTTTACTATGTGCCATGCTTTAACTAGTGTTAGTAACAAAGAGAATTGATCTGTTAGTGAAAAAAGTCTGTTCATGATTTAAATCAAAGGAGAAGTGTAGTGAACCCATTTCACATCCCGCGTGGTTCAGAGTTCAGGTTCAGGGTTCGGGCTCTGGAAGAGGCTGCACACAAATGAAAGTGTGCTCCAGCCAAAACCGGTTTGGCTCAGCGGATAGAGCATCGGGCTGTGGACTGAAGGGTCCCGGGTTCGATTCCGGTCAAGGGCATGTACCTTGGTTGCGGGCACATCCCCAGTTGGGGGTGTGCAGGAGGCAGCTGATCGATGTTTCTCTCTCATCGATGTTTCTAGCTCTCTATCCCTCTCACTTCCTCTCTGTAAAATATCAATAAAATATATTAAAAAAAAAAAAAAAGAAAAAGAAAGTGTGCTCCAGCCTAGCGATCCCTTTTATTAAGACTACTAGAGGCCCAGTACATGAAATTCGTGCATGGGGGTGTGTGTTCCTCAGCCCAGCCTGCACCCTCTTCAATCTGGGACCCCTCAAGGGATGTCCAACTGCCAGTTTAGGCCCAATCCCGGTGGCTCCCAATCCAGGATTGTTGGCTCCCAACCACTTGCCTGCCTTCCTGCCTGATTGCCCCTAACCACTTCTTCCTGACAGTCTGATCGATGCCTAACTGCTCCCCTGATGGACTGATTGCCCCCAACTGCTCTCCCCTGACAGCCTGGTCACCCCTTACTACTCTCCCCTGCTGGCCTGGTCATCCCTAACTGCTCTCCCCTGCTGGCCTGGTTCACCCCAACTGCCATCCCCTGCAGGCCTGGTCCCCCACAACTGCCCTCCTCTGCAGGCCTTGTTGCACCCAACTGCCCTCCTCTGCAGGCCCTGTTGCACCCAACTGCCCTCCCCTGCAGGCCTGGTCACCCCCAACTGCCCTCCCTTGCAGGCCTGATCCCTCCCAACTGCCCTCCCCTGCTGGCCATCTTGTGGCAGCCAACTTGTGTCCACATGGAGGCAGCCATCTTTGACCACATGGGGGCAGCCATCTTGTGTGTTGGAGTGATGGTCAATTTGCATATTACTCTTTTATTAGATAGGATGGGATCCACCCATAGCTCTAGGCAGGCAATTCCAGTAATAGCCAATCAGCAAGAATTTACATAAAACTAGAAGGTGGAAGTTGCTTCAGCTACCATTGTCTCAACTAGACATTGGGTGGTTGGCTCTGACCTTTCAGAGCTTCAAGGTTGACCAGCCTTCCGGGTTCCTTGTCCACACCTCTCTTCTAGTGAAGACAATGGGCGGCTTCCAACATATCCCCCATTTTATTTCCTTAAAAATTCTTGCATCTGCAGACTAGAAATAAACATACGAGAACAAAAATGAGACAAGCAATAATGGTTATGCTGAGAGGCAAATGAATCAGTCTGTAGTAAGTTTCTTTCTGGGCCAACAGTTTTTTTGAATCCCAATTTCAATGTCCCACAGTTTTGAATCCCAATTTCAATGTCCAACAGTTCCTTATGTGTACATGTCAGCAATGATATTTCTGGATGGTGGACAAACGGTGGCAATGCAGGTCCGACCCTCTCTGGTTTGGTCCTGGGCAACCTGCAGCGATGCACAGCTGCTGACTGCTAGCATAGCAAGGCGTCTTCCATCTCTGGACTGTTTCTCCTCTTGTCTTCGTGGCTGGAGCAGTTCTGTCAGCTCCTCTCCAGGATCTGTTGTTGCAGGAATCCACATGGACTTGTAGTTTTCTGGAAATATACAAACATATTCTAGACCAAAGGTTAATAAAGGAATCTTTTCTATAAATTAGACTTGGGATCCTTTTTCATTTTTGCCCAAATGATTTTCCTTTGGCTTGTTTTGACACCATGTGTGTTTTCCACAGGTGTCTTGCTGTTAGTATTACAAATGAAAATTAATTTTCCAAAGTAAATAATTTCTTGATGTAATTTACTTACAGGGAATTATTCTTACAAGACATTTTTCCACTATCCCCCCTTTTTGATTTAAATATTAGGAGGCTTTTGGAAATTTTATAATGCAGTCTTAATAACTATAAATTTAATTTTTTGCACAAAAATATGACTGCTTTGGATTCATTGCATGTTAGGCAATTTTACTATGAGATGAACTATCAATAAAAATTTTAGTTAATACTTTAGGAACAGTTTTTGTCCAGTACAATTAAGTTTTCTTGAACATTCAGTTATTTCAATTAGCCAAATTAAATTAATCTGAAATAAGTTTTATTTTTTAACTTCACTTGTCCTTGGTAATGGACAATAATAAATGATATTAATTATACTTCTTAAATTAGTTTTTAAATAACTTTACATAAACTTTGTCAGGGAGGCAAAAGTATAAATTATTTACTTTAGTTTATAAGGCCAAATATATTGACTTTCAATTACAGTTCTTCAGATGTTTGAAGAAAACCTCTTTATTTCTTTCCAAAATAATTCTCAGGCTACAGAGAGTTACATTTAAAACTCTTTGTCTTTCTTATAATATTATTTTTAAAGAGTATCCCCTTTGGCTAATTAGCATATACAGAAGGATCATGGGAGGTCTCAGTAACTTTATTCAAAGAGAGGGGTTGGCCTTTGCTGTTTCAAGATGGCGGCCCCCAGGGGAGCGGCAAGCCATGTGGCCAGCATGGTGGATGCCAAGGAAGCATGGTGACTGTATAAACTGTTAAAGGCAAAACTACACTGCAGACAAACAGAAATCTCACTAGCTGTTTCTGGTCTTTTGATATAACTTAATTTATATGAGACCTTGATTATATTTTAAAAAGCTAATTTATAAAGTAATTTAAGTAGGTATCTTTAACTAAAAAAGCAAAGCAAACTTAGTAAATATTTATGTCTGATTCACATGGCACAAACAGTGCCCCACCTCCATCCTAATTAAAAATGCAGGTGGCTATGGGCTTTTTGTCATTTTAACTTTCCGCCTTAAAATTTTGCTGTTGTATTTTAAGAAATATTTAGTTACTTCATTTTGACCTTCTAAGAGGCCAGAACCTTCATAACATTTATAAGTAAAATATAGTTATTAAATTTTTAATTGATAAAGCTTTCCATGCAATTTCAAGTATATTAGATCAGTTAAATTCAAAATATTTCCTTTAAGAAAAGAGAATAACTTCTTGAATTACTCCGGGCCCTTGGAGCTCTCCAAGAATCATCTCTTGGTTAAAGCCTTGAAATTTTAACATGGAAAAAACATCAAATATATATCCATATATGATTTAAATATTATAATACTTTTTATAATTATCTTAAGATAGCAATTAAATTTTAATCTGGTCTTTATATTAAAAATTTCAGTTGGGATCACAGAAGTAATCCTCTCATTTAATTAAACCAATAAGCAACATATTTTAAATTCTTAATTATTAGAGAAAACACATTTTAAATTTCTATACTTTAGGCATTTAATTACCACAACTATATAATTTCTCCCAATTTAATTTGAATCTTGAACTTTTGAAGCTGGCATGTCAAATATTTAGCAGTTCCTAGATTAATAACACTTTTATTTTTAAGAATAAATTTCAAAAATACAAGACATAATCAATCAATAGCTTCAATTCTGTCCTCTAGGTTTTTCTCATGAGGAAGCAAACTTCCAAAATTTTAAGCCCCCAAACCTAACTTTTCTTAAAGATGGCAAAACAGGTTTGATCTATTCAAATGTAAATTACCACATTCTTTGTCATGGGAAGTTTTCATGGGAAGCTGATTTACTTGTCTGCTGCAGGAAGGCTGACTACACCTTCCTTCATTAACAAAGGGCGTAGCCAGTTACCTGGGCTACTTACATCTTTATAATACATTTTTCAACAATTTTTTAGTTTCAAATCCAATTCTAATTATTTTAAGGCATTTACTTTGGATAAATTCTTTTGTAACACAATTCACTGATTTTCTTGAAGGCCTTAAAAGTTAGCTTTTTAACACCCTTCACTAGCATTTTAAAAACTACTCTTTATTATGGAAATGCAAATCCTGTTGCTGGAACTAGCTTGAATTTCTTTCCTTTTGGTCAAATCTGCCATTTTTCTCAGGAAAAAAACAGTCTTGGGTTTTTCATTTCTATAGCCCTTGTAAAGAGTCAAGTCCAGTTCAAGACCGATCTAATATCCAAAATCGGACTATGCACACATTTTGTCTTACACTAGCTTTTCTCTTTACAGGTGCATAGATATCCAGACGCATTTCTAAATTTCTTAAAACTTTTTCATGGTGAGAAAGGAAACTTTAAATCAGCATACTGGGAGAGTGGCCTTCCATATTGGATTGCCATGTGTTTCCCTTCCCCCACATCCTGCTTGCTCTGGGAGAAGTTTTCAGTAACAGATTTGGCTGTGTATCTTTTCATGCTTAATAGATAAAGACAGATCTTAAATTTTTTCTTTCTTTTTCGCTTTCCAAAGTAATTACTAGCACTTAAGCTTATCTTTGCCAAAATTTGCATTTCCCAGCAAGTTCTTCTATAATTTTTAAACAAAACTTTAAATAATCTCATTGCGGGAGAGCAGATAGCCCTGCCCTCTCCTGCCACCTTTGAATTTCTCTGCACCAGAGGCGGTTTCAGCAGCGGAGTCTCATTTCTTATTACAGATTTTAGATTCCAAATACAAATTAAGATTTTACTTTGAACAAGAAACCACAGTCCTTAAGCATGCAAACCAAAAGTCTATAATAAAGTTTACTTTATAACCTAATTCTGCCCCATTAGCCTGGCTGAAAAAGATGTTCCCACCCTACTTACAGATTGTGACTTCTGCAGCTGATCGTGGACTTTGTGTGCGGTGAATTTCCCTCACCTATACGGTGATCTTTTCCCCACCTTTTCAGTGTATTCTTTTTTCCTACGCTCTAGGCAAAATATCATCCCCTCCAGAGATCCCACGTTGAAGGTGCCAGTTTGTAGTGTCCCCCCACATTTGGGCTCTAGTTTGTAGTGAACCCCTTTCACGTCCCACATGGTTCAGGGTTCAGGTTCAGGGTTCAGGCTCTGGAGGAGGCCGCACACAAATGAAAGAGACTAGAAAATATTAATTTGGAAATATTGGGGGCCAGGTGGGATCCCAACTCAAGGGGAAGGACTTTGCTTTGCTCCGGCCTAGTGATCCCTTTTATTAAGACTATGGGATCCACCCATAGCTCTAAGCAGGCAATTCCAGTAATAGCCAATCAGCAAGAATTTACATAAAACTAGAAGGTGGAAGTTGCTTCAGCTACCATTGTCTCAACTAGACAGTGGGTGGTTGGCTCTGACCTTTCAGAGCTTCAAGGTTGACCAGCCTTCCGGGTTCCTTGTCCACACCTCTCTGCTAGTGAAGAAAATGGTCAGTTTCCAACAGAGAAGGATTTGTCAAATACATTTTATACATCAATTAAGATGAATATATAGGTTATTATTTTCTTCACTAGAGGCCCGGTGCCTAAAATTTGTGCACAGGAGGGGGCCCCCTCAGCCCAGCCTGCACCCTCTCCAATCCAGGACCTCTTGGAGGATGACTGACTGCCAGTTCAGGTTGAGGATCGGGCCTAAACCAGCAGTCAGACATCCCTCTCATAATCCTGGACCTCTGGCTCCTAATCACTCACCTACCTGCCTGCCTGGTCACCCCTAATTGCCCTCCCCTGCCGGCCTGATCACCCCTCACTGCCTCTGTGTGCAAGCCTGATTGCCCCTAACTGACCCCACTGCCAGCCAGGTCACCCCCAACTTTCCCCTTCTAGCTGGCCTGGTCACTCCTAACTGCCCTTCTGCTGTCCTGGTCACCCCTTACTGACCCCCCCTGCAAGCCTGGTTGCACCCAACTGCCCCCCTCTGCCAGCCTTGTCGCCCCCAACTGCCCCCCCTGCTGGCCTGTTCACCCCCAACTGCCCCCCCCCCGGCTGGCCTAGTTTCCCCCCACTACCCCCTCTAACAGCCTAATTGCCCCCAACTGCCCCCCCCTGCTGGCCTGGTCGCCCTCAACTGTACCCCCCCCCACCAGCCTGGTGGCCCCTAACTGCTCTCCTGCCAGCCTGGTTGCCTCTTACTGCCCCCCCTGATGGCCTGGTCCCCCCACCCAACTGCCTCCCTCTGCTGGCCTGGTTGCCCCTAACTGCCCCCTCCTGCCAGCTTGGTCTCCCCATGCAGCCTGCTTGTTTAGTAGTTTGGTTGTCCCACACTAACCCCCCTGCTGGCCTGGTCACAGGCAGCCATCTTGTGAGGGTGTGAGGGTTAATTTGCATATTATCTCTTTTTTATATAGGATCCATTAATATGTATATTACACTAATTCATTTTTATCTCCGAAACTACCTTTGTATCCTTAGGCAACTTCCACTTGGTCACAATATAATCCTTTTAATATGCTGCTAGACTCAGTTTGCTAGTATTTTGGCAAGATCATTTTCATCTCGGTGGATAGGGGACATTGGTCTATAATTTTATTTTCTTGTGATGTATTTGTTTGGCTTTATTATCAGTTATATTTGTTATGCTGACTATATAGAATGAGTTAAGAAATTATTGTCCCTACTGTATTTATGAAAGACTTAAATATCTGGTCTTAAATCTTTGTAAATGTTTTATAGAGTGGTCCTGGGCCTTTCTTTGGAAGTTTTTGAGGGCTGCTCTATTCCCTCATTTTTAATTGATCTTTGCATAAGGTGTGAGGTACAAATCCAACTTCATTCTTTTGCATGTGGATATCCAGTTGTACCTGAAACAATTATTGAAGAGACTATTATTTACCTACTGAATTTCTTTTGGAAGTCTTGTTGAAAAACTATTGACCATAAATGTAAAAATTTATTCAAGGGCCCTGAATTCTATCCTATTTACCTAAATACCATTTCTTATACTATTTTTTTTAAATATATTTTATTGATATTTTACAGAGAGGAAGGGAGAGGGATAGAGAGCTAGAAACATCGATGAGAGAGAAACATCGATCAGCTGCCTCCTGCACACCTCCTACTGGGGATGTGCCTGCAACCAAGGTACATGCCCTTGACCGGAATCGAACCCGGGACCCTTCAGTCCGCAGGTTGACGCTCTATCCACTGAGCCAAACCGGTTTTGGCATCTTATACTATTTTTTAGTTATTTTCTCAAATTGCCTTTCATGGGGATTACAATTAACATGTTAATTGATAACAATTAAGTTCAGATTAACACTGACTTACTTTCAATATTACACAAAAAGTTGGTTCAGATATATAGATATACATATACATATACATATGTATATACATATACATATACATCTATAATAATAAAGCATAATATGCTAATTAGACCAGACAGCCAAACAACCTTCCAGACATCATTCCGGACATCCTTCTGGATGACCTTCCTGACTAAGCCGTGGCGTTGGGGGCTGAGGCAGAAGTGGTTAGGTGTGATCAGGCAGGCAGGTGAGTGGTAAGGGACAATCAGGCAGGCAGGTGAGCAATTAGGGGTGATCAGGCAGGCCAGCAGAGTGGTTGGGGGAGATCAGGCAGGCAGGCAGGCAAGCGGTTAGGAGCCAGCGGTCCTGGATTGCGAGATGGATGTTTAGGCCCAATCCCACAAAGTGGGATCGGCCTAAACCATCAGTCAGATAACCCGCAAGGGGTCCCAGATTGCAAGAGGGTGCAGGTCGGGCTGAGAGACCTACACCCCCCCTGCATGACTTTCGTGCACTGGACCTCTAGTATACATATACATGTAGACATGGACATGGACATGGACATGGACATAGACATAGACATAGACATAGACATAGACATAGACATAGATATGGATATAGATACATAGATATATAATCCATTCTCTTATCCTTCTTTGTTCTATTATTGTCATATAAGTTATATCTTTGCTCACCAATACAAATGTGTAACTAAAGCTTTATGCAACTATTTTAAAGTCAGATAGAAAGGAAAATGTGTCACAAACATACATGAATACTATCTTTTTCATTTACATATGTACTCTCAACTAAACTAATGTTATTTATTTCTTCATGTGAGTTCAATTTATTATTTTGTGTTCATTCATTTCAGCCTGAAGGACTTTTTAATGTTTCTTTCAATATACATTTTAAGCAATAATTTATCTAATTTTTTATCTAAAATGTTTTAATTTAAAATAATTTAATGGATAATATTGATGGATATAAGTTCTTAGTTGATACAAGAAAGTGAGGTTTTATAGGCTTTAATTAAGCTTCTAGGGCAAGTCATGTTCTTTAGTCAAGTTTTTTGTTTGTTTATATTTGCCTGAAATATATATAAACATTACTATTGCAGATTCTCACTCTGTTATTGTTCCTTCTACTTGCAACTATTTTTGGAGTCCAGAGGAGAGGAAGGTTGATGGCCCAGCTAGTATTTGAGAAGTTGGAATTTCCTGGTCATAGTACCTGAAGGATAGTACCAATATTCAACCCTGAGTTACTCACACTTTCCAGTTTGGCATGCATGAGAAATAATTACTATATCAAACTGCCATAACACTATACAGGCCATAATTTATTTTTTAGTAAATCAACTAAAGTAAATATAAGCATGTCATTACATAAATATTCAGATTTAGAGGTAATTGATATGACCCCCAAACCTTGAGCATGTCTAAATATACAAGTCAGCAGCATATAGTGCACACAATAACAGACATAGCTACTGAACTCAAAAACTAAAACACATCTCCAAAGTCTATCAAGTAAGAAATAAATCTTTTAATCTTATATGTAAAAAACAGATTGTAGGTCTACTATGTGGAAAAATTTTATGAGCCAATTTGTATACATTGGGACTAGAAGAACCATAAGATTAAGTAAACATTAGCATAATAATGAGAACATCTATGCAACATTTGTCATTTCACCATTTGGACCTCTTTAGCTTTAATATCCAGTGAGGTAATGTGCTAAATGACTGTTTTGACTTTTCTCTTTTTCAATGGTTTTTCTATTCCAGTAGAAAGTAAAATTACTCAGCAATGTTATTTCCTTTAATTTATCCAAGCATACTATAAAATGAGTTTTATAATCCTCTCTGTTTAAGGTTCAGATTATTTAAGAAATTTGTTTAACATTACACAGTTGATAAATGTCCAGAAATCAAAGCCTATCATCTTGCTCTTTTTGGGAAAACACACTGCTCCTTATAAATTTCATTGAGTATTCTCCAAAGAGCTATGCTTACATCTTCACCCTCACATTCCTTCAGAAGATGTTTTTTTTTTTATTCTCTCCCTGAGGAGAAGAAGCTGGAAAAGGGTACAGGTGATCTGACTGGGGAGAGTCTGACATGCCCAAGACCCTGGTAAGGATGCACAAGATTTCTGTGTCTGAGAGAAGTTGAACCTTGTCTGTCTCTGGTTCTTGTTTCATGGATGCACGGAATGCCATGGTCATCCTTCAGCTTCTGGCTTGTACTTAGGCTAGCCAGGGCTCTGTGCTTTCTGGCCCAGCTCCTTCAGCTACCTATTCCTGGGCCTTCCTCCCACACCTCAGTGGGGAACCTTGAGAAACAGGAAGCATAAACCTCAGATTGAAGTAATTCTCTGAGGTCATGTTTTCTCATTAAAGCTGATATTGCTACCTTCTGTTGACCATCAGTTTTCTAAAGGTATCTTCTAATATTCTCAACTCTGGAACAAAGGAAATATAGGTGTTGTGATCAGAGGCCAATTCTAAGGCTTTCAAATGGTCAGTGCTTGAAGACTGTATCTTTAAAATCATGGGAACAAATTTGCCAGTATTAATAATAAACATTAAAAGGTTTACATCTCTGGAGTCTCATATTTATCTTAATTACTTATAACTAGTATATTAAAAGCACTAATAACAATATCTGGCACATAATAGATACAAAATCTATAGATATAAAATGAATGAAAGGAAGCAATCTGAAAGGCAGACCAGGATGTATGCACAAAAATGTGTATCAGAGCATTATGTACTGAGATTTAAAACAACATTAGAAATGTCTTTTAAAAAAAGCATTTTAGGTCTTATGATTAATCTGTATTTATATATTAAAATATGCAGAAAAGATTTGCATTTCTTAAAATATAATGATATTAGAAAATGTTATTGATTTAATAAAACCAAACAAAAATATATATAAAATTACTTTACCTGAATTTTAGTCCCCTGTAAGCTAGAAGTGTCTCTGGGGAAAAAAAAATTAAACATATTGGAAAGGATTCTGAGAAGTTGGAAACCTGAGTTCACATCTCTTACTGCACCTTCCCCAAATCCTCTTTGGAATAACACAATTGTAAAAGGGAACAAAGTGATAGCAGACAGAGAGAATATTCACTAAAATGGGCCATTTGGATCAGGGGATTAAAGTGCAAAAACCCAGCTGTGGTTCTTCCCAGTAAGTTATTTATATTGAATAGTTGTGCATTCACTTTTTTCTTATTGAGTTGATGTGGCAGAGCCTGATTTTAGCTCTCCTGGAATTGATTGGAGAGATTGCATTTGTAGGTCTGAGAGAAGATGAATGAGTGATGGAAGAGAAGTTTTGCTTCTCCTGCACTATGTGGCTCAAAAAAAAAATTCAATTTTCATCTTTGATAGGCAAAGGTGTACTTGGTTGGATGAGTGAAGATGTGATATATCAAACAGGAATTTGATCAAAATCAAGTAGTTGTGATATAGTAATATAGTTTGCTTCAGATAACTCTCAGAAGGATTTATGTTTCCATTTCTGTCTTGGGTACTGTTAAGGAAATGAGGCATTGTTGCTTGATGCTTGAATGGAGGAGCCTGGCCTCTGGTTATTGAACCTCTAATGGTTAGTGAACCTTAAATGGTTCCTGGCATTTTTGTGCAATTCACATTTTTTGGTCTCTTTAACATGTGAAATGATACCAATTACTTTACCCAAAAAACTCCTACATCTGATCATTGATCAGTTCAAACAGTCAGGAGGACTATAACCCCACAATATTTATCAACTTTACAAGGATATTTGAGAGAAATGACCTCCTTTGGTGTTGATTTAATTCCTGAAGAATATCACAGATGTGCATGGACCTCTATGAAGCAAAGCTATGTAGCAAATTCCTACCCCTTACTATGGCAACAAAAAAAAGCAAAGAGCATCCAATAAAAACAATAGATAGACTTTATAGGGTGCCATGACTTGATAGTTGTACCAATCAAACAGTATAAAATAACAGATGGCAGAGAATATAGTATCATTTTCAACTGGAAAAATGTGACTTGTCACCTCCCAGGCATAAATGATAATCTGGAACCAAGTTACCTGGCAATTTAACAAGTACATATAATTATCTGTACAATATGGCACACAAGAGGCACAAGCAACCATTTTGGAAAGCTTTGGGGCAATATCTCATAAATTCCAAAAAGTATATAGCTTCCAATTTAGTAATATCATGATTTGTTAGGTATCTTACATAAATTCTGGAATACGTGTAACTGAAGAAGTGGGTTTGGTGCCTGCTGAGACAAAAGCCAAGTACTGGTACAAAAGGAAAGGGATTTATTCAGGTGCCATGCAACCTGGGAAAATGGTAGATTTCTGTCTCAAAGACCATCTCCCCTTTCTTCTCAGGCCTGTGGTTCTTATAGAGAGGGGAGGGCTTTTTCCCCCTATCCAATTATCTTGCAGGCTTTTGACTTGCTTGCATCCTGCCCATTAACTTTTCTAGCTTTTGAGCACTTGGGTCCTGTCTATTTATCTTTCTAGCTTTCTGTGTACTCATGTTAAAACCTCTCCCTTCACCATCTTGGCCAATGTTGCTCCAATTGACTATCTATGGGAACAAATCCTCTCTCAAAACTATGGACCCTTATAGTCTTACAAGGGTAAATGAATGGAGGTCACATTTTCTGTAGTTTTGTCCTGCTGTCAAGAGGGGGAGGGGTAGTCTTAGCTATTCTCACATCCAGAGTTTCTTGCTATAAAGAAGGGGTAAGAATAGAGGGAAGCCTTTACATGTAGGTGAAGGATTGCTGTCTTTGGAAGATGGCATATGCTTTGTCAAGAGGATGGCACTGCTGAACAAGTGAACCTGGTAGACTGCTTCATATTTCAAGAGGCAGTGTTGCAGATGGGCTTCTGAAGTGAAATGTATTTGTAGACAAAAATAAAGTGCTTAGTGAGGAGAATGCCTAGTAATGAAGGGGGATTGTAGTGAAATCAGAAACTAGAGAGACTAGGAGATCCTCATGATATAATCTTAAGTGGGGCTTTGAGTAGCATACCAATAGCGAAATAAGTTTGCCAAGGAAGCCACTGTCTGGGAAATGTGGACAAAGGCTTTATCAGTCCAAGTACATGCATAAAATATCACAATTGTCAAAAAATAATGTAAAATAAAAGGTAACATTGTCACTTGGCGGTGCTGTCCCTTTCTGAAAGAGGGATTTTAAATCTCTTTCAGGAGTGTAGGTCCAGCTTTCTCTTGCAGTACCAACAGCAGCAGCAAGAGCCAAGTCCTCAAGTGGTGCCCACTTTATCCGTGTGTGGTGGATCCAAGACTTGATTCTTGTGAGCTTCAGGAAAGAGTGTGTTGCCAGAAAGACATCATAGGAATAGATCAATTGCTTGGCTCTTCAGGACCTTGAGTGTTTAAGGTCATTTGTTTGTAATCCTCACCTGAGGATATGTTTTTATTGTTGTGGTTTTTTTTTTGAGAGAAAGGAACATCGATATGAGAGAGAAACATCAATATGAGAAACATTGATCGGTGACCATTAATTGAACCTGCAACCTAGGTATGTGTTTTGACCTGGAATTGAACCCACAATCTTTTGGTGTATGTGACAATGCTCCAACCAACTGAGCCACCAACCTGAGGCTTTGAGGTCTTTACTAAGACTTGGGTCTCCTGGAATGCGTGTAAGGGCTGCTCAGACAGATAGATAAACCTGCAATAAACAAACTTGTTCAAAGATACTGGTGTTTGCCTTAAATGTTGTCTAATATTTCCCCAGGTATGGTCAAGGGATTCTAAAATCCTTGTGGCAACACAGTCCAACAGTATTAGAGCTTAGCTTTAATTTCTGGGCCCTGCCATTCAAAGACAATTACTTGAGTCTGTTCATTTATTGGGATGCAGAAAAAGCATACTTCAAATGTAGGACTGAGAATCATTTGCTGTCCCAGGATCAACGAAGTATAAGGGTTGAGCACTGAGTATGCAGCTCTCATATCTGTGTCCTGAACAATGTCATTTATGGCCTTAAAGTCCTGCATAAGTTGATATTCATCAGAGTTGGGCTTTTTGACTGGAAAATTGGGTGTTATAGGGAGACTGGCATGACTAAATTAATTCGGATTTTAAGAATTCTTGCAATACTGCTTGAATTCCCTCTAAAGCTTCCTTTATAAGGGGATGTTGTTTCTTCTATGGGATTTGTGCCCCTTCTTTTAGATTAATTTTTATGGTTGGCTGTTAACCACCCCACTTTGGGTTCCATCAATTGAAACATTTTAATTGACCTGCCCATAGATTTCAGATAGGAAGAGTTCACCTCTGGGTTCTTCTAGGCAAGTCAGGAGCACCTGAAGCTGGAGGGCATATTCTGGCAGGACTCCTAAACATCATTGCTGCTTCTCAGGGAAAAATATTATTTGTTCATGCAATTTACAAAGTAAATCTTGACCCAAAAATGGAATGGGGAAGCCTATGTAGAGAAAACTATGCATATGTTTTTTAATCTAGAGATTGAAGGAGTATCTATTTAATAATTGTCCAGTCACTATAATAACTGAAATCATAGTTCACTTTTTTCATGGTTAGTTTTATTTTTATTATTTTATTTAACACTGAGTATATAGCTCTCATATTTATGAGGAAGTCAATTAGCTCGTTCCCCACTGTCAATTGTACTCTATGCTCCTGTGGAGATATAGTAATAGGTTGTGAGGTGCATGCTAGTGCCTCTCCTTGTGCCATCTTGGCCAATGGGGGAGACTCCCCTGCACTCTAACTGACTATATACAGTTACAGAACAACTCAAGGATATTACAATGCTACTCTGACATCCTGTGGAGCTATAGCTTATCTTGGGAGGCAGATAGGAAAGAGCAAAGAGAGCATCAGTACAGTCACCTAGAAATCTGTCAAAATTTTATTATGGAGAAGGGTGTTTTCAGTTCAAACAAACTTATACTATACCAGAGGCCGGGTGCACAAATTTGTACATGGATGGGGTCTGGCCGGCCCACCCCTGTCAGGATTGATTAGACTGGGCCGGCCGAGGGGAGGGCCTGCTGACGGTTGTCTGGCTGGCCCCACCCCGTGGTCAAACTCCCGGTTGAACTCCTGGTTGCAAGGACAATTTTCATATTAGGCTTTTATTTATAGGATTATAATGTAAATTTATTTGGGTATAACTGAAAATATACTCATATTAAAATACACTAAGTAACTGAGGAACACATACCATAAACATGTGCATGATATAGTAAAGATGAGTAAGGAATCATTCCAGGCAAGACCATTAACAAGGCAGACATGCCTATTAACCCTAGGTCATGGCCTTTGTGCATTACTGTTCAATTTTAGAATGCTGCTGTACATCCTAAATGTAAATAATATTTCTGTCTTTATTGTAACTGAGTTAGAAGATAAACTGCTTCTTTTTGTTGGTGCTAGCAAATATAATGGGTTTGACCTCAAAAGGTTATTTTAACTTCCTACTTAAAATCTCTTTGCTTAGAGCATTTTCATTTGCATTTGGGTATGATTGAATTGAGTCAGGTGTTAAAGAGCAGATCCTGGTTATAAAATTTTAAAAGAAGAGTTTGCTTCTCAGGATTTAGATATGAGGAAACATTGCAGATAGTTAAGCCAAGAACAATACCATTCATTTATCCAAAAGGAAATTGGACAATCACATTAATATTCCTAAAATTTACATTTTAAAAGAGCTTGGAATAAATAAAGTTCATGGCAAGAATAAACATTTTACAAAGTTCATATTAAGGTGCATCAAATACATATTTTTTGCTATGTGTCAAAAGACCTAGAATTCTTAATGTAGCAGAACCTAAGTCCTAAAACAGATTGTCACTGTCATAGAATTAACTTCAGAGAGCAATAATAAATCTTGAGGGGTAAGGTCAGCAACCTGATGGGGTAAGCTGCTACAAATTCCTGTCCTTCACACACACAAAAAAAATAAAAATAAAATAAAATTAAGCAGTAATTGTAAGAATTTACTTTGTCAAATCTCTAGAAAACAATTAAATGTCTATAGCAACCATGTGAATGAAAAATAAAGTAAAAGGCAACTTAAAAATGGTAGAAAGGTTTGTTGTGTTTCACTTGCTTTTCTCACCCTCCTAAGCTTGATGGTGATCTTAAAGATGACACTCTTCATAGCCAGTGTGAGATCTTGGTCCACAATTCAATATAGAGCTGAGCAGTCATTATTTGCAAATTATTGTGTTTGTCTGTTCTAATCAGTCTCCAGACTACCTGAAGTTTGAGAATAAAACCTGGGAAAATTTTATTTGGGAAATTAGGACATGCAAAATTTACTGTGTGTACCAGTTAATTTAGGAGGAATATAAAACAATAGAGCTCTGGCTGGTGTGGGCTCAGTTGGTTGGAGCATCATCCCTTACACTGAAACATTGTGGGTTCAATTCCTAGTCAGGGCACATACCTAGATTTCTGGTTTGATGTCTGTATGGCAACTGATTGATTCTCTCTCTCTCTCTCTCTCTCTCTCTCTCATCTATCTTTCTTTTCCCCTCTGTCTAAAATCAATAAACATTTCCTTGGGTGAGGATTTAAAAAAAATAATAGAGGGAATCAATGAAACCAAAGTTGGTTCTTTGAAGGGAACAACACTGATTAACTAACCATCTAAGAGAAAAATAGAGAAGATACAAACACCTAAGGTCTGATGTGAAAATAAGGTCATTTCTACTAACTTAACAGAAGTTAAAAGGATTATGAAAAGTAATATGAAGAATTCTTTGCCAAAAAAATTAGTCAAGTTGACAAATTTCTAGAAAAACATAAAACTGACTCAAGAATGAACAGTAAATCTGAATAAGCCTATAGCAAGTAAAGAGATTAAATCAATGATCAAAAACCTCTTAATAAATAAAGGCCTACATGCCTCCACTGGTGAAGTCAAACAAACATGTAAATAAGAAGTAACAAATAGTTCTCAAACTCTTTCAAAAAACTGAAGATGCAGAAATAATTTCTAAATTATGACAACAGATTTTTAAAAAATCACAAAAAATAAAGACTAATATCACTTATAAATGTAAATGCAAAAAACATCAACAAGTATTAACAAACTGAAGTCAGTAGCATATTGCAAGAATATATACTATAACCAAGTAAGATTTATTATTGGAATGCAAGGATAGTTCAATACATGAAAATGAATCAATGCAATATACATTGATTATACAATATAATGAGTTAATGAAATGAAGGTAAAAAATACACTAGATTATCTCAATTGATGTAAATGATGCATTTGCCAAAATCTAATACCAATTCATGGTAAATTCATGAAATAGAAGTAAACTTTCTTATTTTAATAAAGGCCATATGTTAAAAAAACAAAACAAAACAAAAAAACAAAACAAAACAAAACAAAACAAAACAAAAAACAACCTAAGCTATCATCATACTCAATAGTGAAAACTGAAAGACTTTTTCCTAAGATCAGGAACAAGACCAGGATTCTTGTTTTTGCCACTTTATTCAGCATAGCACCCAAAGTAATTAGGCAAGGAAAGGCAATAAAAGTCATCTAAATTTTAAAGGAAGAACTAATATTATCTTTGCAGAAGACATAATCCTACATATAGGAATCTCTAAGGAGTCCACAAAATATCAGAACTAATAAATGAATTTAAAAAGTTGCAGAATACAATATCATACAAATATCAGTTGTTTAAGAAGCAACTAACAATAAGCAATCTGAAAAAGAAATTAACAAAGCAATTTAAGTTATAATAGCATCTAAAAAAAAAAAAAAAAAAAAAAAACACCTAGAACAACCTTAACCAAAGAGGACTTGTAGATATGAAAAGTGATAACCATTGTAGAAAAAAATTAAATGATACAAACATAAATGGAAAGACGTGTAATTATTAATTAGAAGACAAAAATTTTAATATGGCAGTATTTACAGATTTAATGCCACTTTATCAAAATCCAAATATTGTTTATTATATTTTATTCAGAAGTAGAAAAATATATTCTAAAGTTTATATGAAATATCAAGGGACTTGCAATAGCTAAAATCTTGTAAAACAAGAAGAAAGTTGAAGAATTAATATATTCTGAATTCTATACTTACTGCATAACTGCAGTAATAATAGCAGTGTGAACTGGCATGAGTGCAGACATATAGACCAATGGTGCAAAATAGAGACCCCAGAAATAAGCCTTTACGTAAATTGTCAAATGACAACTGTGCCATTATGGGTCAAATTGTGTCCCCCAATTCTGAAGTTGAAGTAATAGCCCTCAGTACCTTAGACCATGACTATATCGGGATATAGAGTCTTAAAAGAGTAATTAAGGTTAAGATATGTATTTAGGATATGCCCTGATCTGCTATGACTGGTGTTCTTACCAAAAGCAGCAGTCTGGACAAGGACAATTACAGAGGGTAGATCATGTGAACACACACTCACACAAAAGATGGCTACATGCCAAAGAGGCTCAGAAAAAGTCAGTCCTGCCATTACCTTAACATTTAGGCTTCTAGCCTACAGACCTGTGAGAACATTTTTTTTTTTTTTTTTGTGAAGCCACCCAATTTGTGGTACTTTGTACGACAACCCTAGAAAACTTGTACAAGTGTCCATACTGTTCACTGGGCGAAGGGAGTGGGGAGGGTAACAGGGATTATTATTTTAAAGTACCCAGTTTAAGACTGAGATTTTTTTAAAGTTCAGGAGATGGATAGTGGTGATTACTCCATATAAAAGGTATATAATGCTACTGATTATCTACTAAATATAGTTAAAGTGGTAAATTTTATATTATGCATATTTTGCCATAATTTAAGAAAACATGAAATACCAAGGCATAAATTTAAATAAGGAAGCACAAAACTTGAACGTTAAAATTGTAAACGATTGCTGAAATAAACATTCCCTGTTAATAGATTGGAAGACTTAATATTATTGAGATATCACAGCAAAGTACAGGTTTAATATAAACCATGTCAAAATTACAATGGCCGTATTTTTTTTTCACCAAAGGGACATCCAATCTTTAAATTCATATGAGATTAAGTTTGTCTCTAAATGGCCAACAACCTCCCCAATTTTAAAACTTTTTACAAAGCTATAATAATCAAAATGGCACACAGACACAGATCAATGAAATAGAACTGAGAATCCAGAAATGAATCCATACACCTCTGATCAATTGATTTCTGACAGGGTGCCAAGATTATTTCATGAGAAGGAATAATCCCTTCAACAAATGGTGTTGTAGAAATGAATATTTACATGCAAAAAAAAATGAAGTTAAACCCAACTTTAGACCATATACAAAATTAATCACAAAAAGAATGTATCAGTGACCTAAAAATAATACCTAAACAATAGAACTCTTAAAAATACAGGGGTAAATATTCATGACATTGGATTTGGCAATAGATTCTTAGAAATTACCTTAAATGTACAAGCATCAAAAGAATATATAGATAAATTGGACTTAAGCCATTTTTTTTAAAAAAAAATACAAGTAATAAGACATTAACAAGAAGGTAAAATGAAAAAAACTACAGATGGGAATAAAATATTCACAAATTATATTTCTGATAAGGTTTTTATATCCAGAATATATAATGTAACCTTACTAGTCAACAACAAAATGACAAATAATCCACTAGGGTTACTGAAATCAAAAGACTAGAAAAGACAAAGTACTGGCAAGGATATGGAGATATGAAAACTTCATGTATCATTGTTGATATTATAAAACTAGAGGTCCGGTGCACAAAATTAATGCATTGGGAGGGGGTGTCCCTCAGCCCGGCCTGCGCCCTCTTGCAGTCTGAGACCCCTTGGAGGATGTCTGACTGCTGGCTTTGGCCCACTTCCCCTGGGGAGTGGGCCTAAGCCAGCAGTTGGACATCTCTCTCGCAGTCCAGGACCCCTCGCTCCTTACCGTTTGGCTCACTGCTCCTTAGCGGTACCACAGAGGTGGGAAAGGCTCCCACCACCGCTGCTGCACTCACCAGCCATGAACCCAGTTTCTGGCTGAGTGGCGCTCCCCCTGTGGGAGCGCACTGACCACCGGGGGCAGCTCCTGCATTGAGCGTCTGCCCCCTGGTAGTAAGTGCTCATCATAGCAACCAGTCGTTCTGGTCGTTCTGCCATAGCAGTCACTCAGGCTTGGTTCAGCCACTGTAAAAAACAATTTGGCAGTTCCTTAAAAGTTAAGCACCCAATTACCTTATGACCTGACAATTAAACTCTTATATACCTAAAGAACTGAAAATAGTTAATCAAACAAGTACACAGAAACAGTTGATTATAGCACCATTAGTCCTAATAGCCAAAATATAGAAATAGGCCAAATGTTCATCAACAGATTGGTGCATATCAAAATTGTGGCATATACATACAAGAGAATATTATAGAATTATAAAAATAAATGGAGTACTGATTTACGCTATAACGTGAATGAACCTCAAAAACATTATGGTTCTAGAAGCCATATACCAAAGATTACATATTGTATGATTCCATTTATATAAAATATTAAGAATATTTAAATTCATAGAAAACAAACAGATTGGTGGTCTTAGCCAGAATGACTAAGAAAAACAGAAAGAAGAGTCAAGAAAAATCAGAAATAAAAGAGGGTGCATTAAAATGATGCCATAGAAATATAAAGGATCACAAGGAACAAATATGAAGAATTATCTATCAAAAATTGGATAACCTAGATAAGTGAATAAACTTGTAGAAAGATATAACCAAGAATGATTCAAGAAGAAATATAAAATCTGAACAGACCAATAACAAATAAAGATAGCTTTTGATGCTGAAGTCTATACATCACTTGCTGTATTCCCGTTTTTATTAAATTCATTCCTTGCCATTATTAAAAATATATTGAATGAGTCATCAAAAATTTCCCAACAAAGAAAAGCCCAGGACAAAATGGTTTCATTGATGAGTTTTTATTGGCTTTTACCACAAATTAACAGTCTTCATAATCAACATTAATTATTTTTGCTGTATTTTACACTTAAAATAGTAATATCCATTTATAGTTCAACTAAGAGGAAAATTTTCCATTTATATAATAGGCAGAAAAATGCTTACTTCAAGTTATAGGTAGAATGCTTCCTCTATCTGAGAAAAAATATTTAGGCATTAGCAAATCCAAATGGTATGTTACTTATAGTACTAATAATTTTACTCTTTTGTATTGGTGGTAATCTATCTGATCACAGAATCATAAAAATCACATTAAAGTAGATATTCAGCCTTTGATGACCAATGTAGAAACAAAATACCTTATTTACGTCAAATATCAAGACTAATGCCAAGTTTCAGTGCATTCCTAGTTTGCATTTATTTATATACCTTGCGAAGAACAGTGGGAAAATTATTCTGTGCTGTATATCTTAAAATAGAGCCAAGTTCTCTTGACTTAGAAATGATTTGAGTAAAAATATTTATATATTATGTATTTTAAATAGGTGTTTTACTTAGTGATTGAATTTGTTGATTAGATTTTGGGGGGTGGAGATTTTTTGGTTTGGTTTTGTTTACAAAACATTTTCCCTATATATAAGGCTAGGCAGCAAGAATTAACTAAATGGTATCAGGAATTCATATACTAAAAAATACATTTTATAAAATAGAATATAATTTTTAAAATTTAAATCATAACATTGGGAACTTACAAAATTTATAGACTGCTTTCTAAAATATTGCTTGGATTATAAATTTTAAAATAAAGTTTACTTAAGTACCACATTGGTAATACACTAGACATCAATAATGTTTTTCAACTATATCCTTGTCACTCATCTGCTTTTAGTTTTAATGCCTCCACTGATAACAGAAATTATGCTCACCTATGTGCAGAAGAAAAATGTATGCTTTCTGTAGACTAGAATCTTCTTTGTAAAAGCTGATTTTTTTTTTTTATTCAGAGTTATATAAAATGTTCTGGAGTGAATGAGTTGAGTTGGAAACTAATGATAAGTATATATTTTGACTGCAACATCAATCATGCTTTAGTAAAGTGGTCAAGGTTTCTGACAGAAAAACAAAGAAAAACAAAACACTTTAAAAACACAATCACGGGTACTCTTCAATTTTTACAAGTCTCTCCCATCATTCTATCATTCTCTACTATGTTATGACAACCAAAACTCTGCCCACTAATTCACAAGAAGCTCTCAGTCTTGCTGTGACAGCTGTCAATCAATGACATCCAAGACAAGTAAATTAAAGATAAAAATGCTTGTGTTGCTCTGTGCAGATTTGAATATCAATCACAAAGTTTCCCTATTATAGGGTCATTAGTGGTCAATGTGAAACAAAATATTTTGGGCAAACCATTAAAACAATCATTTGATACAAACTTCCCAAAGTTTGAGTAAAATATTTATGTAACTTACAGCTGTGGTCAGCATATAAAAACATATTTTGAAGATTTAAATACATAGAATATGAAAACTGGGGGGACAAATACCAATACCTTTGTTCATTATGATATATTTCAAACATTTATAGACAAGATATATTTTTGGACATTGAGCACTGATACTAAAACATTTCTTCATCTCAGATTGATGAGACTCAAGAACAAAACCCTTTAAAATTATTTGAAAGAAAGTATAAAATATCTACTTGGTCCACAAAAGATATTTTCCTGATATTGGAGGTAAATATATCTGTTAAATGCATGAATGAAACCCTCTTCTCAGGTATAATAGGCTATATCTTTTGGGAACTTAGTATGTACCTGCCTTCAACCCTCTCAATCCTTAAAATCTCTAAGTGTCTTACATGCATTATCTCAATTCTCACAGAAGCACTAGTTGGAAAGACTAGTGTTACTTTTTTTCACGTGAGAAAATGATAGGTTAGAGAATTGGTCATAAAGCACTCAGTCTAGAAGTGGTGGAGCCAGGACTTGAACCAAGGCAGTCTGATTCCCGGGTCCTCTATATATCTCTATTTTCACTTCTTAGATCAGGGGTGGGGGACCTTTTTCCTGATAAGAGCCATTTAGATGTTTTTAACATCATTAGAGGCCCAGTGCACAAAATTCGTGCACTGGTAGAGTCCCTAGCAGCTGCCGGCTGCCGGCCGGGTACTCCCTCCCTTCCCCTGGCCAGCTCTGCCCCCTGGTCAAACTCCCTGACAAAGGGGACAATTTGCATACTATGCTTTTATTACATAGGATTCCTGGGCCATACAAAATATCAACTTAAAAATTAGCCTGCTATATTTGGTCAAACATTTAATTAACTCACCCCTAAAGCCTTGGCAGGGCAAGACCAAATGATTTCTGGGGCCTTAATAAGGCCTGTGGGCTGGATGCTCCTAACTCTTCTCTTAGATGATTAATCTCTCCTCAGTCTTTTGCAGAAGAACTCAAGGGGAACTTTCTGAAAGATTTGATTCCATTGTTTCTCAGATTTGAACAGGAAAGTGATTTTTGTTCAGCAAGTCAATAAAGAAAGCAATATCCTTGTCTCTCTCTCTCTCTCTCTCTCTCTCTCTCTCTCTCTCTCTCTCTCTCTCTCTCTCTCTCTCCCTCCCCCAGCTCATAGAATCTCCCCTAACCCTAACAACTTCTCTGACCATAATTCCCTTCTAGCCCACTCATCCCAGGCTTACTGGGCATCTTGCTATTCCCCACCTCCCAGGCCACACCTGCCTCAGGGCTTTCATATCAGCTGTTTGTTGTGTTAGGAATGCTCTTCCCTTGATAGTTCCATAGGTATATTCTTGGTCTCTTTCCAGTCTTTGCTCAGATGATGCTTTCTCAATTAAAGCCAACTCTTAAACTTGCAACCATACCCTCCCCCAGTCTTCCAACTCACTTAGCCTCTTCTATTTTTGACATAGTACTTATCACCTTAGTATATATTATACATTTAGTTATTTATTATGTGTTTGCATATTATCTATCTAAACATCCTATACCATAAACTCCATTTCAGGTTTTTTAATCTGCTATATTTATTGATACATCCCAAATATATTACTTGTGCAGCATATACTTGATGTTGAACAAACATTTGTTAAATTAATACAGAATTTAGGGTAGAAAGTTTTGAACAAACAGGCAGATTTATCCTTGTCTTTCTGCTGTAATTATGTAATTTTTAAAAAACATTTGCCTCCCTAGATTACAATTAATTTATTCCATAAATATCATTGGTTTTAATTTCAAAATTTGTGAAATTTAAATTAATATTAAAGGAAAAGATGATGTTAATGTTCAATAAATAAAATATAAATAAGAGGTTGAGAAACACAGGTGCAAGGCCCTGGGCACAGTTCCAGCACATGGCAGGTGCTCAGTGGAGTCGGGTTGTCTGGGGGCTTATTAACTCTGTGGAGGGCAGAAGAGGTTGTAGTCCACATGGTGAAGCGTAATCACTGACGGGAGTTCACATTCAATTTCAGGTAGAAATATTGTGTTTATTGGAGCAAGTCATAAATAAAATAAGCAAAGGCTTAGAAATAACTAATGATGGCCATGTGGGATTCAGACACTGGGAACCAGAACTCTTAACATACTAGAAGGTTTGTAGAAACTGTTAATAAAGAGGACGCTATTTGAAAGTTAGCTAAGAAATATGGACTTATTGAAAGGTTAGAAGGCACCACTTTTCTGGATAATCTGAAGCCACCATTTTCTAGCCAATATCATTTGCTCTAGCTTTTTCCTCATCACTCTGATTAGCATATCTTACTTTCCAGGTGTGCAGGTTCCTCCCGCAGATCTGTGAATTGATCCATACAGAACATTCTACTATCTTATAAACATCCCAGGCAGTCTCCTGGGAGACTGAGCTCATATTTACATGTTCTTCTAGGACTTCCATGGCCCCTCCCCTGATCTTGGTGAGAGGTCTCTCCTCTTTGTACCCAGAGCACTCCGTCATGTTATTTATCACTAGAGGCCCAGTGCACAAAATTGGTGAACTGGGATGGTAGTGGGGGAAGATGTCCCTCTGCCCAGCCTGCACCCTCTCCAATCTGGGACCCCTTGTGGGATGTCTGACTGCCGGATTAGGCCCAATCCTCAGGCCTAATCGGGCAGTCGGACATCCCTCTCACAATCCAGGACTGCTGGCTCCCAACCGCTCGCCTGCCTGCCTGATTGCCCCTAACCACTCCCCTGCCAGCCTGATTGATGCCTAACTGCTACCCTGCCAGCCTGGTCGCCCCCAACTGCCCTCCCCTGCCAGCCCGGTCACCCACACCTGCCCTCCCCTGCCGGCTCGGTTGCCCCCAACTGCCTTCCCCTGCTGGTCCGGTTACCCCTAATTGCCCTCCTCTGCTGGCCTGGTTGCCCCCAACTTCCCTCCCCTGCCAGGTTGGTCACCTCTAACTGCCCTCCTCTGCAAGCCCGGTCACCCCCAACTGCCCTCCACTTCAGGCCTGGTCCCCCCAAGTGCCCTCCCTCCTCTGCAAGCCCAGTCACCCCCAACTGCCCTTCCCTGCCAGCCTGGTCACCCACAACTGCCCTCCCCTCCCAGCCATCTTGTGGCAGCCATCTTGTGACCACATGGAGGCAGCCATCTTGTACGAGGGTGAGAGGGTCAATTTTCATATTACCTCTTTATTATATGTGATAAGGAACTATAATTTTCTATTTACCTGTGTGTCTAAATGCTACCAGACTATTAATTCCCCAGACATGCATGTGGGTTTTTTCTCTGGGCCCTCAAAGTAGAACATACAACAGGATACAGTCTGTGCTGGACAAACAGAGCTCAACTTTTCTATCCACCAAGTATATCAAAAGCACCTGAAGGCTAGACTGTTTCTGTCACCTTTATATCTACCATAGTACTTTACACAGGGTCTGGTGTACATTAATTGTTCAAAAAAGTATTACAGTCATTATTAGTAGTTAACCAATGTATTTGTAAGGATCACATTCCATGGAGCTATAAAAATTATTAGTTCAGAAAGCACAGGAAAAAAGAGCTTAAAATGTTAACTAATATTTTGGTCCTCTACTATTTTTCTTGGGAAACACTTACTGTTGTTGTAGATCTGAACCTAGTATAACTTCTTCCTGGAAGCCTTCAAAGAAGGGCCCTCACTTTGTTCTCTACATGTTGCTCACTTTTATTCTCTAGCATTCTATTACAGGCTCTCAAAATTCTCTCATCAAAGCACACAGTCAGCCATGGATATTGATCCATTGTTCACTAAAAACCCCTGCCTCATTTTACACTGTAAACAACCCCAAAATTCTTAAAGTTTGATGCTTCTATATCTCTGGATCTATTTTTGCTCATCAGTTTATGTTGTTCATTATATTCCACATATGAGTGAGATCATGTGATACTTATCTTTTCCTGATAGGCTTATTTTGCTTAGCATACATAGAAGCATTGAACAGACTGTCAAACTTCAGAGGGAAGGCAGGGGAGGGTGGGCAGGTGGGAAGAGATCAACCAATAAACTTGTATGCTTATAAGCATAATCAATGGACACAGACAATAGGGGGTGAAGGTCTGGGCTGGGGGGCAGGGGCAGGTTGGGAGGGGTCAATGAGGGAAAAGGAGACATATGTAATGCTTTCAACAAGAATTTAAAGAAATTCTTAAAAAATTTTAAAAAAATCATAAAGTTCTCTATTCTGTTGGCTTTCTTGACACTACTCTAACTTAGTTCTATCCCTATGTCTGACAATTCCTTCTCAGGTTTGTTTTTCTTCCTCTCAACTATATTTTCATTCACTCCATTCTTTCATTAACAGGAAAGTGTATTTATTGAGACCTGCTGTACAACAGACATTATTCCTATTGGAGCAACATTTCTTGACATTTTATCTGTTTGAAAGTTACATAAGAAGTTATTCACTTTATAGGAAGACCCAGCTATGTGCAGTGTGCTCTCTTCTTCGGACATTATTCCTTCTTGGAAAATGTGTTCAGTCTCATGGTTTTTAAAACTCACCTATATGGAAGATATCTGAATTCATAATTCCAGGCTTTATCCTCACATCCTTAAGCTTGACTTCACCTCAGTTTTTTTTTTTAAGTTTAAAAAGTTTTCCATTAACACAATCCTTTGCTATACCCAACTCAAATTGTTGTTAGATGCTGACCTCATGCCAGTACACAATAATTTCAAGAATTTTTTTATTATTACTTTTCATTTAATATATTGGAGTGCCATTGATTAAGAAAATTATACAGGTTTTAGGTATACAATTCCACAATACATCATCTTTATATTGTATTGTACATTTACCACCCCAAGTCAAGTCTTTTCCCATCACCATTTATCCCCTCTTTACCTTCTTCATTCTCAATAATTTTGGCCTCAATATTTTCTAGCATAAAATGTCAGCAAAAAGATTTCGTAATGAAAAATAAGATTATTATTCATTTTTAATATATTTCTTTTTTCTTTTCTTTTGTTTTGTCCTGTGTGTGTGTGTGCGTGTGTGTGTGTGTGTGTGTGTGTGTGTGGCTTAATAGTTACATAGCCATTGTGGGTTTCAGTTTATTTACTTTTTTTCTACAGTTTTGTTTTTTCATTTTATTGAATTTACTAGGGGTCCAGTGCATGAATTCATGCACCTTGTAAGGAACTGTGGGCTGCAAGGCTTTGGTGGACACAGGGGTGGGTCTTAGCCCATCCTCCGTACCCCCACCTGGCCCCTCCTGACGCGACCCCCAGTTCCCTGTCTGCCAGCAGTCCCACTCCTGCCACCATTGCTCCCATGTACTGATGGCGCCGGCCCCGCTCGCACCCGCTGATGGCATGGAGCAATTGAGGCTGGTGCCAGCAGCGGGTGCAAGTGGGGCCAGCGCCTTCAGTGGGTGCAAGTGGTGGCTGCTGCCCCAATTGCCTCTCAGGAGCAGGGGGAGGTGAAGAAACCCTGAGGGGAAGCCACTGCTCACACCTGCTAATAGTGTCAAGCCATCAGGGCTGGTGCCAGGCACCAGCAGCAGGTGTGAGATGCAGCTCTGGTGCCAGCAGTGGGTGCAAGCAGGGCCAGCACCAGCAGCAGGTGCGAGTGCCCAGTGGGACTGCAGCACACAGGAGCAAAGAATTTTTAGTAACCACCAGAGACTTGCCCTGATGACAGTGACTGGCTCCCTGCCTTGGTCTGGCGCCCCCGCTCACCTGCTCCACCATCCTGCTGTGGCTGACATCCACCATGTTACACATGTGCCCCCTGGTGGTCAGCGCATGTCATAGTGACTGGTTGTTCAGTTGTTCGGTTGTTCCGCCATTCAGTCTATTTGCATATTAGGGCTTTATACATATATATTAGGGTGACAGTGGTAAACAAAACTATACAGGTTTCAGGCACACAATTCTACATTGCACCACCTATACACTATATTGTATGTTCACCACCCCAGTTTAAGTCTTCGTCCATCACCATTTGTATCCCCTACACCCTCCTCCACAGACCCCAACCCAATACCACCCTGCAATCACCACTGTTGTCCGTGTCCATGAGTTTTTCCTCTCTCTTTTTTTCCATTTTGCTCAATCCTTCCAGCCTCCCGACCAGGCTCCCTCACCCCAACAGTATCAGGCTGCTCTCTATTTCTGAGTCTGTCTCTATTTTGCTTCTTACTTAGTTCATTTTGTTCATCGGATTCCACGTATAAGTGCAATCTTATGGTATTTGTCTTTTTTCCTGATGGGTTTATTTCACTTAGCATAATACTCTCCAGGTCCATCCATGCTGTCCCAAGGGAGAATATTTCCTTCTTTTTTATGACTGGGGAGTATTCCATTGTGTCACCATACCAAGCATTTATAGTCACTCATCTACTGATGGTCACTTGGGCTGCTTCCAAATCTTGGCTATCCTATCTAATAAAGAGGAGATATGCAAATTGACCATCACTCCACCACAAAGATGGTGGCGCCCAGTCCCCCCAGCCACACTGGAGTCCCCCAGTCCCGGGGGGCTGCTACTGAGGGCAGGCAGCATGAGAGGCCTGGTGAAATGCTTGCTTCATAGCTGTGGTGATGAAGCAAGCATTCCATCCCAGCCTCGGAGGGCCTCTGGGCGTCAGGCACAGAGTGGCGGGTTGTGGGGGGTGGGAGGAACACTTGTGTTGTCGCCCCAGCAACGAGGCAAGCATTCCACGCCCGGCCTTGGAGGGCCTCTGGCCAGGCCAGGCATGGAACACTTGCGTCGTTGCAGGCTGGGCTGAGGGGACCCCCCCCCCCCCCACCGCTGCATGAATTTCGTGCACCAGGCATTTAGTCTATATATATAAATGGCTAATATGCAAAGTGTCTCCTCAGAGTTCAAGCAAGAGACCTGAAGTTTGATTGCTTCCTGTGATGCATGCTGACCACCAGGGGGAGATGTGGAATGAAGGAAGGCCCCAACCTGCAGCTGGAAGGCCCTGATTGGCCCTGATCACCGGCCTGGCCTAGAGACCCATGCACACATTCATGCACTGGGCCTCTAGTTGTAAATAAAGCTGCAATGAACATATGGCTGCATATATTCTTTCAATCAGTGTTTCTGGTTTCTTTGGATAAAATAAAAGAAATATAATTGCTGGGTCCTAAGGCAGTTTCATTTTTAATTTTGGGGGGAAACTTCATACTGTTTTCCATAATGGCTGCACCAGTCTGCATTCCACCAACAGTGCAGAGTTCCCTTTTCTCCACATCCTCACCAACACTCATTGCTCGTTCATATATTGATGGCAGTCATTCTGACAGGGGAGAAGTGATATTGCATTGTGGTTTTAATATGCATCTCTATGATGATTAGTGACATTGAATATCTTTTCATATGTCTATTAGCCATCTGTATAAACAATTTTGAGAAGTATCTGCTTAGATCCTTTAATCATTTTTAATTGGATTTTTTCTGGATGAGTTATATAGTTCTTTTTTTTTTTTAAGTATTACTAATGTCTCCTTTATCCTCGATGTACCCCTCCCCCACCGCTCCCTCCCCTGAGGACAAGCCCCTACTGCCCCAGAGTCCATGTCCATTGGTTATACTAATATGTATGTCTACATGTCCTTTGGTTGAACTCTTACCTCTCCCCCCGCCCCCCTCCCCGCCTTCTTTCTGAGGTTGGACTGTTGTTCAGTGTTTATTAGTCTCTGGATCTATTTTTGTTCATCAGTTTATGTTGTTCATTATATCCCACCTATGAGTGACATCATGTGATATTTATCTTTCTCCAACTGGCTTATTTCGCTTAGCATAATGCGCTCCAAGTCCATCCATGCTGTTGCAAATGGTAAAAGTTCCTTCTTTTTTATAGCGGCATAGTATTCCATTGTGTAGATGTACCACATTTTTTAATCCACTCATCTGCTGATGGGCACCTAGGCTATTTCCAAATCTTAGCTATTATAAATTGTGCTGCTATGAACATAGGGGTGCATATATCCTTTCTGATTGGTGTTTCTGATTTCTTGAAGTGGGATTACTGGGTCAAATGGGACTTCCATTTTTTAATTTTTTGAGGAATCTCCATACTGTTTTCCACAGTGGCTGCACCAGTCTGCATCCCCACCAGCAGTGCACAAATGTTCCTTTTCTCCACATCCTCTCCAGCATTTGTCATTTGTTGATTTGTTGAAGACAGTTATTCTGAAAAGTGCGAGATGGTACCTCGTTGTTTTGATTTGCATCTCTTCGATGATTAGTGACTTAGAGCATGTTTTCATATGCCTCTCTGCCTTCTATACATCCTTTTTTGAAAAGCATCTATTTAGGTCTTTTGCCCATTTTTTGAATGGATTGTTTATCTTAATTTTGTTGTTGTGTGAGTTCCCTGTAAATTTTGGATATTAAAACCTTATCTGAAATAGCATTGGCAAATATGTTCTTCCATGAAGTGGGCTTTCTTGTTGTTTCATTGGTGGTTTCTTTTGCTGTGCAGAAGTTGTTGTTTTTTTATTTTGATGTAGTCCCATTTGTTTACTTTTTCCTTAGTTTCCATTGCCCTAGGATCTGTATCAGTAAAGATATTGCTACAACATATGTCTGATAATTTGCTGCCTATGGAGTCTTCTAAGATTTTTATGGTTTCCCGTCTTACATTTATGTCCTTTATCCATTTTGATTTTGTTTTTGTTTATAAACAAAAACGTATAGTGTAAGTTAGTGATTTAGTTTCATTTTTTGCATATATCTGACCAATTTTCCCAGCACCATTTTTTGAAGAGACTGTTTTGACTCCATTGTGTCCTTTGTCAAATATTAATTGAACATAATGGCTTGGGTCAATTTCTGGATTCTCTGTTCTGTTCCATTGGTCTACATGTCTGTCCTTGTGCCAGTACCAGGCAGTTTTGAGAACAGTGGCTTTGTAATATAGCTTGATATCTGATATTGTGACCCCTCCAATTGTGTTCTTCTTTCTCAGGATTGTTGTGGCTATTCAACGTCTTTTTTTATTCCATATGAATTTTTGGAGTTTGTTCTAGGTCTCTGAAATATGCTGTTGGTATTTTAATGGGAATTGCATTGAATCTATAAATTGCTTTGGGTAGTATGGACATCTTAATGATGTTGATTCTACCAATCCATGAACACAGTAAGTTCTTCTATTTGTTTAATGTTCTACAGCTTTCTGAGTACAGGTCTTTTACCTCCTCAGTTAAGTTTATTCCTAGGTATCTTAATTTTTTGGTGCAATGGTAAATGGGATTTTTTTTTATTTTTAGTTACTCTTTCTGTGAGTTCATTATTGGTGAACAAAAAAGCCATAGATTGCTGGTTGTTAATTTGAATCAACAATGCTACATTGACAAATTCATTTATTAAGTCTAGTAGTTTTTTATAGTCTTTGGGTTTTTCTATCATGTCATCTGTGAATAAGGACAGTTTTACTTCTTCTTTTCCTATTTGTATTCCTTTTATTTCTTCCTCTTATCTGACCATTATGGCTAGCACTTCCAGTACTATGTTGAACAGGAGTGGTGAAAGTGGGCATCCCTTTCTTGTTCCTGTTCTTAGGGGAAATTATTTTAGTTTTTGCCCATTGAGTATGATGTTGGCTGTATGTTTGTCATATAAGGCTTTTTTTATGTTGAGGTATGATCCTGCTATTCCCACTTTGCTCAGAGTTTTTATCAAGAAAGGGTGTTTGATTTTGTCAAATGCTTTTTCTGCATTGATTGATATGATTATGTGATTTTTTGTCTTTCAATTTGTTTGATTATCACATTAATTGATTTGTGGATTTCGTACCATCCTTTCATCCCCAGAATAAATCCCACTTGGTCATGGTGTATGATCTTTATAATTTAATACTGGATCTGATTTGCTAGAATTTTGTTGAAGATTTTAGCATCTATGTTCATCAGGGATATTGGCCTGTAGTTCTCTTTCTTTGTGGTGTCTTTATCTGGTTTTGGAATTAGGGTAATGCTGGCTTCATAGAAAGAGCTTGACAATGTACCTTTCTCTTGAATTTTTTGGAATAATCTGAGGAGGATAAGTTTTAGTTCTTCTTTGAATTTTTGGTAAAACTCCCCTGGAATAATGTCCAGACCAGGGCTTTTGTTTGCTGAAAGATTTTTGATTACTGATTCAATTTCATCAGTAGTTATTGGTCTATAAAGTTTTTTTTTTTATTATTTAGAAGATTTGTCCAGTGGTGTTAGTGGGGTATTAAAGTCCCCTACTATGACTATATTGCTTTCAATTTCTCCCTTGATATCTTCCAGAAATATTTTTATGTATTTGGGTGCTCCTGTATTGGGTGCATATATGTTTACCAGAGTTATATTCTCTTGTTGAATTGCTCCCTTTAGTATTATGAAGTGGCCTTCCTTACCTCTTGAGGTCTAATTTGTCAGATATAAGTATTGCTAACCCAGCCTTTTTTTTTCATTTCCATTAGCCTGAAATTTTTTTCCATCCCTTCAAAATCAGTCAGTGTGAGTCTTTTGTTCTGAGATGGGTCTCTTGTAGAAGCAGATATATGGGTCATGTTTTCCAATCTGTTCAGCTACCCTATGTCTTTTGATTGGAGCATTTAATCCATTACATTAAATGTTATTATTGATAGGTACTTGTTTGTCACCATTTTAATTCTTTATGCCTGTGTTCCTTCTTCACTTTCTATTTCTTCTTTTTACAACAGTCTCTTTAGCATTTCTTGCATTGCTGGCATGGTGATAATAGACTCCCTAAGGCCCCCCCCCTTTTTTTTTTTATCTGTGAAGCTTCTGATTTCACCTTTAATTTTGAATTATAGCCTTGCTGGGTATAGTATTCTTGGATTCAGTCCCTTGCTTTGTATCAGTTTGTATATTTCATTTTATATTCCATTCCCTTCTGCCCTGATGTGTTTCTGTTGAGAAATCAGTTGATAGTCTAATGGGAGATCCCTTATAGGTAACTTTCTATCTCTCTCTGGCAGCCTTTAAAATGCTTATTTTGTTGTTGGTGTTTGCCATTTTAATTATGATGTGTCTTGGCGTTAGTCTTTTTGGGTTCATCTTGCTTGAGACTCTGTATACTTCTTGGATTTGTTGGAATTTTGTCTTCCCAATATCAGCGAAGTTTTCTGTCATTACTTCTTCAAACAGGTTTTCTATTCCTTGCTCAGTTTCTTCTCTTTCTGGCACTTCTATTATGCTGATGTTTTTTTTCGTTTCATGTTGTCTCAAAGTTCCCTTAGGCTCTCCTCCTGCCTTTTAAGGTTGTTGTTTTTTTTCTGCTCTGCTTTGGTGTTTTTTTCTACCTTGTCTTCTAGCTCACTAATGCAGTTCTCAGCTTCTTCTTGTCTACTATTGATGCTTTCTATTATATTCTTATTGCAATTATGTCATTTTTCATTTCCTCCTGGTTCTTCTACATTTCCTCTTGATTCTTACACATATTGTTGAAATTGTCTTCCATCCTTCTCAGCATCCTTATTACCATTGCTATGAATTATTTCTCTGACAAATTGGTTGCCTGCATTTTATTTACTTCATTTTCTGGTGATTCCTCCTTTTCTTTTGTATGGGGGCTGTTTCTTTGTCTTCCCATTTTTCCTCCTCTCAGGGTGTGTGGTTATGTGGCTGACTCTCTACCATGTTGACCGAAAGGCACAAAATACAACAAGACAAGACATGACACAGAGGGAACAAAGCATGAATGTATTCATGACACCGATAACCCCAATAAAGTTGGCCAGCAGAGAAAAGAGAATTAGGGGAGAGAAAAGAGCATAAAAATGGTAGTGAGAAAAGAAAAAAAGGTAAGAGAGAAAAGAAAAAGAAGAAAAAAGAAGGGGAAAAATATATATATATGGGGAGAAAAGTCCACAAAACAAACAAATAAACCAAAAAATGCAAACAATAAACAAGGAGGGGATGGGGCTGAATCTGAAGAGGCAGAGCTTATTTCCAGAAAGTAAGGTAAAGGAATTAATTATTGGGTTAATGGTCATGGTTCAGTATAGAGGAGGTCAAAAGAGACTGAGTGGATGAGAAGAAAAGTAAAAATAATCAATTAAAAATTCCCATTTATTTAATCGATCTATCTATATATTCATCTACTAGAGGTTTGGTGCACAAAATTTTTGCACTGGGGTGTGTCCCTCAGCCCAGCCTGTGCCTTCTCAAAGCCTGGGAGTCCTATAATCAATCGCACCAAAGAGGTAGGCCCTGACCACCCAGCCAGGTCTCTGCGATGGATTGCCCCCACCAAGGGAGGTCCTGCTCACCCTCTGCAGCACCGTGGGGTAGCCTGGGCCTCCCTCTTCTGAACAATTGTGGATCCCCCTGATTGATTGGTTGCCCTGCCAACCAGTGGCCTAGGCCTCCCTGTGTCAGGCAATCATGTGATTGATCATACCCTGCAGAGGGAGGCCCCACACACGTGCCACAGCCCATCAGTTGGTGGCCTGGGCTTCACTCTTTGTAGGGATCATGGAGTCCCTGATTTATCAATCGCCCTGCCGGCAGGTGGCCTGGACCTCCCTCTGCCGGGTGATCATAGGGTAATGGCAGGAGCCCCCTGACCAATCACATCACACCCACCTTGGCTGGCCTGGCACCAATGCGTGTATGGTTGTCCAGAAGGTCATCCAGATGGTTGTTCTACTGTTGGGTCATTCAGTTGATTTACATATTATGCTTTTATTATTATAGATTTTGGAAAAGGACAACAGAGTAGAGAGATATGCTTCAGTTTGGAGAGTGAAACTAATTAAGCAATTAGGAGAGGAGAGCAAGCAAGGAAAGCAAAAACAAAAGCATAAAAATTTGGCTAGTGAAGAAAGAGAAAATATAAGGGTGCATAGACTTGGAGCAGGGAAGAGGAAATTAGATATATGAGTAAGCCAACAGAGACTACTATAAAAGTAGTACATCTATAAAGCAGATAGAAAAGATCAATTTTTAACAAGGAGTAAAAAGATAGGAGAGAGAAAAACTAAAGAAGGAACAGGAGAAGAGAAACAGGATGAAAAAGGGAGAAGTGAGGAAGAAAAGGTTGGCAAAAAGGAAAAAATGAGATAAAGTAAAATAATGATAGAAAATAAAAATAGAATGTAGAACACTAATCCAAAAAAAAGGTTGAAAATAATAAAAATTAAATAAAGAATTTTTCTCTTCCCTTTCTTAAGTAAAAGATAAAAAATAAAAAGTGAAGTTGTGAAGTGTTGTTTGCTTCAGCTGAGCTTTAATGTCCCATGGGGGCTGGATTAAGGCCCCACTCTACTGTTCTGTCTGTACTTCTCAGTTTCAGGTTAGGTAATCAGCACTATGTTGAAGTTCCAAGTGAATTACTGCCTGTTGGTGTCTGTCTCCATAGCCTTGGTTTCAGGCATGCAGGACCAATCTGCCCTCTTTGTTTGTCTGCCTGCTTTCAGTTGTATTTACACAAGCATCTATTTCTGACACAGGCTCTAGGTGGCAGTGTTGCTGTATTAGTTTCCGGGGCCACTAGGAGGGGCTAGCTCTTCTGGAGAAAAATGGCTGTTTAGGGTTGGAAGGATTGTACTGTCCTAGAGCTGGATTCCTGGTCGCCTCTCCCTGCTTTGCTCCTCAGCCTCCACCAAACCATCTCCACCTGCACCGCACCCTCAGCGAGTGTTTGTAATGGGAAGATCCTATGCACTGAGTTTAGCAAGTAAAAGCAAGGAAAATATAAAGACAGAGCAACTGCGCTGCTGCTCATATCTCTCCCACTGGCATTGTTCGGCCCATGCATAACTTCAGGCTGCCTTTTTGGGCACAGCCACCATGGCTGTGGGTTTAGATCTAGAGTTCCCGGCTGCCAGCAGACCTGTGGACCCCTTCCACACTCGAGTGTTAAGCGTGTCCCCAAGGGACACGGACTTGGTGTAGTGCAGTCTCCCTCAGGCACTCTAGTCCTGGTGGTTGCGCATTTCTCTCTCCAGCCCAGATCCCCTATCTGATCCTACTGTTCTCCAGGCATCCTCTGTCCTTTCCAGCCACAGATTGTCTCACAAGTTGTGTTTAATTTGCCAATTCCAGTTGGATGTTATTTGACTTAGTTGTTTCTTCTATCTGCTCCATGAGAAGGGGCAGGACATGACCACTTATTTGGCCCCCATTTTGTCTCCTCCCTGGACAAACTTTTTAGAAGCCCGCAGCCAGGGAGGCTAGAGTCTCAGTGTCTGTGAGTTCATAGCCAAGGCAGCCGGTTCCTGGCTGGAGTGGCTCTAGGGTCCTAGGTGGTGTCTGAGGGCTCCCCAGGTATAGATGAGGCTGGGCTCCCAGTCACAGAAGTTCTCCCCTTCAAGATGATGCAGCCTCTGAGTCAGAGCCAGCTGCCCTGGGAGCAATTGCAGCAGTAGCAGAGGCTTCCTGGACAGGGGAGCCTGGTCCACCAGCCCCCAAAACTGTCCCTCATTCACACACACACACACACACACACACACACACACACACCATACACATCCACACACTCCCCTTCGCTCACTCATACTCCGTCCCCGTCCCTCACTGTCGTCCTGTGCTGGAGGCTAAGTACAGTAGTTAGCATAATAAAATGTGAGAAGTTTCTCTGAAGGCTGATGGACACCTTCAGCAAGGCTGAAGATCTGCATATTATTGCCTGCTGTCAGACAGCTGAGGGCAGTTCCCCCAACCTGATGGTCCTTTATTGTTTCCGAAACCTTACCTTTGATATGTATATCTGCTTTGCTAAAGGGCAAAATGTGCAAATAAAAAGCCGTTGGTCCGGAGATTCAGGGAGCCCGCTTCACTAGAAAATGGAGTCTCCCCTGGCTCCCCCATGCCTCCCAAATTTATATTTCTTGTCTAGTCTAATTCATTTACTCTCAGCCCTTCTCCTGATTCCTGAACCCTAGCTGCGGAAAGACTGTGGCAATCCTGCTGGCCACCATCTTAGATTTCTACTATAGTTCTTTATTAACTTTTAATATTAACCCCTTCTCAGTTGTATCATTGGCAAATATATTCTATTCAGTGTGCTGTCTTTTCATTTTGTTGATGATTTCCTTTACTCTGCAAAAGCTTTTTAGTTTGATATAGTCCCACTTATTTTTTCTTGAGGAGATATATCAGAAAAATTTTGATAGTAAAGATATCTGAGATTTGACTGCCTATGTTTTCTTCTAGGCTTTTTATAGATCTGTATCTAACATTTAAGTCTTTATCCATTTTGACTTTATTCTTGTGTATGGTATAAGAAAAGTGATCATTTCTTTTTTTTTTTTTTTTTTTTTTTGCATTTATCTGTCCAATATTCCCAACACTATCCTATCTAATAAAAGGGTAATATGTTAAGTGTCCGGTTGTCCTGTCGGCCGTTCAACCAATCAAAGCATAATATGCTAATGATATGCTGAGGCCACTCAACTACATGCTATGATGTGCACTGACCATCAGGGGGCAGACAGTTGACCAGTCAACCAGTCCCTATGACATGCACTGACCACCAGTGGGCAGACGCTCTGACCGGTAGGTTAGCTTGCTGCTGGGGTCTAGCTGATTGGGACTGAGCAAGATGGGCCAGACATGCCCTGGAACCATCCTTCAGTCCCTCCCTGGCTGGCCAACCTCCTGCATCCCTCCCTGTCCCCAATCGTGCACTGGTGGGGTCCTATGGCCTGGCCTGTGCCCTCTCGTAATTCAGGATCCCTCAGGGGATGTCGAAAAGCCTGTTTTGGCCCAATCCTGCTGAACACAGGAACTGCCCCCTGGTGGTCAGTGTGCTCCCACAGGGGGAGCGCTGCTCAGCCTGAAGCTGGGCTCATGGCTGGCAAGCACAGCAGTGGTGGTGGGAGCCTCTCTCACCTCCGCAGCAGCACTAAGCATGTCCTATTGAGATCAGGCCTAAACGGGCAGTCCGACATCCCTCTCACAATCCAGGACTGCTGGCTCCCAACTGCTCGCCTGCCTGCCTTCCTGATTGCCCCTAACCGCTTCTGCCTGCCAGCCTAATCACCCCCTAACCACTCCCCTGCCAGCCTGATTGATGCCTAACTGCTCCCCTGCCAGCCTGTTTGCCCCTAATTGCCCTCCCCTACCAGCCTGGTCACCCCTAACTATCCTCCCCTGCCGGCCTGGTCCCTCCCAACTGCCCTCCCCTGCAGGCATGATCACCCCTAACTGCCCTCCCCTACAGGGCTGATCCCCCGCAACTGCCCTTCCCTGCAGGCCTGGTTCCCCTCAACTGCTCTCCCCTACAGGCTTGGGTCCCCCCAACTGCCCTTCCCTGCAGGCACAGTCACCCCCAACTTCCCTCCTCTGCCAGCCTGGTCACCCCTAACTGCCTTCCCCTGCAGGCTTGATCTCCCCCAACTGCCCTCCCTTGCAGGCCTGATCCCTCCCAACTGCTCTCCCCTCCTGGACTGATTGCCCACAACTGCCCTCCCTTGCAGGCCTGGTCCCTCCCAACTGCCCTCCCCTGCTGACCATCTTGTGGTGGCCATCTTGTGTCCACATGGGGGCAGCCATCTTTTACAACATGGGGCAGCCATCTTGTGTGTTGGAGTGATGGTCAATTTGCATATTACTCTTTTATTAGATAGGATATGATATCAGGTAGCAAGAGTCGCCCAACTTTGTTCTTATTCCTCAAGTTTGCTTTGGCTATTCAGGGTCTTTTGTAGTTCCATATAAATTTTTGTAATATTTGTTCTAGTTCTCAGAAATAAACCATTGTTATCTAGATAGGATTGCATTGAATCTATAGATTGCTTTGGGTAGTAAGGTCATTTTAATGATGTTAATTCTTCTGATCCATGAACATCGTATTGTAACTTAATTGTAACTTTTTCAATTTCTTTCTTTGATGTCATATAATTTTCCGAGTGCAGGTATTTCACATCATTGGTTAAATTGTGAGTGGGATTGTTTTCTTAGTCCTCCTTCTGATAAGTCATTATTGGTGTATAAAAATCCTACTGATTTATTGATATTATTTTTTTATCCTTCTACTTTACTGAATTCATTTATCAGTGCTAGCACATTTTTTGGTGGAATGTTTATTGTTCTCTCTACAGTATCATGTCATCTGCCTATAACAGCAGTTTTATTTCTTCCTTTCCAATTTGGATGCCTTTTATTTCTGCCTCTTGTCTTATAGGACTTCCAGTACTATGTTGAATAAGAGTGGTGAAAGTAAACATCATGGTCTTGTTCCTGATCTTAAAAGAAAGAATTTTAGTTTTTGCTTGATATGATTTCAATTTTCTTAAATTTATTGAGACTTGTTTTGTGTGCTACCATGTGTTCTATACATGTTTCTATACTAGAAAGTATGCCATGTGCACTTGAAGATAATGTATATTTTGCTGCTTTAGGGTAAAATACTCAGAAGATAATTAAATCCCTTTGATCTAGTGTGTCATTTAAGGTCGCCATCTCCTTGTTGATTTCCTGTCTGGAAGACCTATCCATGGATGTCAATGGGGGTGTTAAATTCCCCTACTATGACTGTATTACTGTCAGTCTCTCTCTCTATGTCAATCAAGATTTGCTTTACATATTTATGAGCTCCCATGTTGGGTGCATAAATGTTTATAAAGGTTATATCCTCTTGAAAGAATGTTCCCTTTATCATTATTTAATGTTCTTTGTCTCTTACTATAGCCTTTGTTTTAAGTCTATTTTGTCAGATACAAATATTGCTGTACCAGCTTTTCTTTTCCTTTCCTTTTTCATGAAATATATTTTTGCATAATTTCACTTTTAGTCTGTGTATCTTTCAGTCTGAGGTGAGTCTCATGTAGACAGCATATATATGGGTCTTGTTTTCATTTTTGTTTGTTTTTTAAAAAAATCTTTATTGTTGAAAGTATTACTGATGTCCCCCTTTCTCCCCGTATTGCCACCTCCACCCAGTTCCAGCCCTGCCCCAGGCCTTCACCTCCCTACTGTATGTGTTCATAGGTAAGATCTTTGGTTAATTTCTTCCCACCCCCCCCATCCTCCCTTTCTCTCTGAGATTCAACTGTCTGTTTACTGCGTCCATGCCACTGTTTATATTTTATTCACCAGTTTATTTTGTTAATTAGATTTTTTTGTTTATTTATTCTGTTCTTATATTCAATTGTTGATAGATATGTATTTGTTGAAATTTTATTGTTCATATTTTTTATTTCTTCTTCTTCTTCTTCTTCTTCTTCTTCTTCTTCTTCTTCTTCTTCTTCTTCTTCTTCAAGAATACCCTTCAACATATCATGTAGTGCTGATTTGATGGTGATGAGATCCTTTAGCTTTTTCTTGTTTGTTACTCTCTTTATCTGACCCTCAGTTCTAAATGAGAGTTTGTTGGGTAGAGTAATCTTGGTTGTAGGTCCTTATTATTCATCACTTTGATTATTTGTTGCCACTCCCATCTGGCTTGAAAAGTTTCTGTTGAGAAAGCAGCTGACAGTCATGTGGGTGCTTCCGTAAAGATAACAAACTGCTTTTCTCTTGCTGCTTTTAAGATTCTCTCTTTGTCTTTAACCCTTGGCATTATAATTATGCTGTTTTGGTGTGAGCCTCTTTGGGTTCCTCTTGTTTGGGACTCTGCACTTCCTGGACTTGTAAGTCTATTTCTTTCACCAGGTAGGGGAAATTTCATGTCATTATTTCTTCAAATAGGGTTTTAATATCTTGCTCTCTCTCTCCTCCTCCTCCTGGAACTCCCATAATGCAACTGTTGGTATGCTAGAAGTTGTCTTAGAGGCTCCTTATACTATCTTCATATTTCTGGATTATTTTTTCTTTTTGTTCTTCTGATTGGGTGTTTTTTGCTTTCTCATATTTCAAATTGCTGATTTAATTCTTAGAATTCTCTACTCTACTGTCGAAGCCTGTAAATTATTTCTAATTTCAATTACTGTAGGCTTACTTTCTGAATTGTTCTTTTTTATGTTTTTGACATTCTCTCAAAGATCCTTGAAAGTCTCATTAAGATCCTTGAGTAACCTTATAACAATGGTTTTGAACTTTGTATGCAGTAGTTTGCTTGCTTCCATTTCTTTCATTTGTGACATATTTCTTTGTCTCCACATTTTGGCTGCTTCCCTGTGTCCATTTATATGTATTAGGTAGAGCGGCTACGTCTCCTGGAATTGATAGAGTGGCCTTATGTAATAGGTGTCTTGTAGGGCCCAGTGGCTCACCCTTCCCATTCACGTGAGCTGGGCACTGTAGGTCTGCCCTTGTGTGGGCTGTGTACACAGTCTTGTAATTGACCCTTAATTGATGCTGGCATCACTGTGAAGAGTTGACTTCCAGGCCAATTGGCTGTGAGGACCAGCTGTGACTACAGTGGGAGAGCTGCTGTCCAGGAAACACCCCTATGGAGCAGGACTTGTTTCAGTGGGGCTTTGATGCTCACTGAGTCTGCCTCTTGAGTGTGTTGCTTGTGGATGTGTAGAGCTGTAATCTGCTATGGTCTGAAGCTGTCCACTGGTGAAAGGCTCTAGGGCCTCCAGGGAGGTGCAAAGTCAGCCACTGCCTGGGGCCACCTGACAGAAGCTACATAGGGATCTGCAGATGGTTGCTATTTGCTACTTGATTTGGGCTTGAAGGTGCTCAGGCAGGGCCCAGCTGTGAAGCAAGGTAGGCTGGTTCTATTGCCAGGTCTTGGGCCTTTTATTGATAGGTTATTGTAATCAGCTGATGTTTGTTTGAGAGATTTTAGCAAAGTCTGAAGCCTAAACAAGACAGGACATTCATATGGAAAAGCTGCTGCAAACAGCTTGGTGTGGGACTGCAAATTGGATGGGGCAGGGTCTCAGGGCATCCCAAAGACAGGGAAAACAGTGTGCTTCAGGCCTATGGAGACTCAGATAAGGCTGACAGTCAGCCCTGGGACACGGGAGGTCTCAGCACAAGAACAATGATCCCTGCAAGTATCCCCATCTGGGAGAAAGCTGCCCCCAAATTCCTGCCCCAATGCTAGTCAATCCAGTTCCTCCCCCAAAGCCTCCTGCACCGCTGAAGCTCACAGGGATTGAGTCTGAGTAAGTTAGTGTGCCAGCCCTTTAAAGGAACACTTCAGTCTCCAGCAGCCTCTGTGTCACTCAGCCACAATTCCTGTTGGTTTTTATAGCCCATAGTTACAGTAACTTCTCTTCCCAACTCTGAAACCCTGGGCTGAGGGTCTGGTGTGTGGCCGGGACCCCTTGCTTCTCACAGGTGGCCTCCACTGAAATGGTCTTCCTCCCCATATTATAAAAATGACACATGTGGGTGTTGGACCAGCCCATTCCATACCTCCATCCCTCCTACCAGTTTCAATGTGCTTTCTTCTTTACTTCTCTAGTTGTAGGATTTCCATTCAGCCATCTATCAGGTGATTCTGATTGATTATTGTTCTGTATTTTAGTTGTAATTTTGATGTGGTTGTGGGAAGCAGTGAGTACAGGCATTTACCTATGCTGCCATCTTGATTCTCTTGTTTCCTTATCCATTCAACTACCCTATGTGTTTTGATTGGAGATTTTAAGCCATTTATATTTAAAGTGATTAGTTATAGGTATGTATTTATTGCCATTTTATTCTTTTAACTATTTTCTTCAATTTTCCTCCTTCTTATGCTTTCTTCTCTTCTTTTCCTTCTCCTCCTTCCACTCCTCCTCCTCCTCCTCCTCCTCCTCCTTCTTCTTCATCTTCTGGCAGGACCTTTAACATCCTATATAATAAAGAGGTAATATGCAAATTGACCCTCATGCTCTGGCACAAGATGGCCACCCCCATGTGGTTAAAGATGGCTGCCAACAAGATGGCCAGCAGGGGAGGGCAGTTGTGGGCAATCAGGCCAGCAGGGAAGGGCTGTTAGGGGTGACCAGGCTGGCAGGGGAGGGCAGTTGGGGGGAACCAGGCCTGCAAGGGAGGGCAGTAAGGGGTGACTGGGCTGGCAGGGGAGGGCAGTTGGGGGCAACCATGCCTGTAGGGGAGGCCAGTTGGGGTGACCAGGCTGACAGGGGAGGACACTTGGGGGTAACTGGGCTGGCAGGGGAGGGCAGTTGGGGGTTACTGGGCCATCAAGGGAGGGCAGATGGGGGCAATCAGGTAGTCAGGGGAGCAGTTAGGTGTCAATCAGTCTGGCAAGGGAGTGGTTAGGGGGTAATCAGGCTGGCAGGCAAGCGAGCTGTTGGTAACCAGCAGTCCTGGATTGTGAGAGGGATGTCTGACTGCCAGTTTAGGCCGGATCCCAATCGCCCCCCCCAACCCCCAGTACACGAATTTCTTTTACCAGGCCTCTAGTTTCTTATAATACTTGTTTGGCAGTAACAAACTCATTTAGCTTTTTCTTATCTGGGAAGCTCCTTATTTCTTCTTCAATCCTATCTAATAAAAGAGTAATATGCAAGTTAACCATCACTCCACTAAACCCAAAAGCCATGCCCACCAGTCAATCAGGAATGAGTATGCAAATTAACACAACCAAGATGACTACGGCCACAGAGAGAGCAGGAGGCTTGGGTTTTCCCGGCAATCCAGGAAGCAAAGCTTTCCACTTGCCCTGGCCAGCCCAGGCCTCCACTCAAGGCTACAAAGTTTCAATTATAGAAGATCAATAAAGCCCAACAAAAATGGCGGCAGCCACAGAGCTGGAGAGAGCAGGAGGCTTGGGTTTCCCCGGCAATGGAGGAAGCCAAGCTTTCCGCAAATGCTGGCCAGCCCAGGCCTCCACTCAAGGCTACAAAGTTTCAATTATAGAAGATAAATAAATCCCAACAAAAATGGCTGGAGCAAGCAGGAGGCTTGGCTCTGCTCAAGGCTACAAAGTTTCAATTGTAGAAGATAAATAAATCCCAGATACCAGGGCCTCCGCTTGGGTCGCCAGGGGTGTGGCCGGCCTGCAAACCACTACAGGCCCCTCACCCAGGCTGCCCCATGCCCCAAGGGAACTTCCACCCTGATCCGGGACACCCTTCAGGGCAAACCAGCCGGCCCCCACCCGTGCACCAAGCCTCTATCCTATCTAACAAAAGAGTAATACGCAAATTGACCATCACTCCAACTCACAAGATGGCTGCTCCATGTGGTAAAGATGGCTGTCCCCATATGGACACAAGATGGCCAGCAGGGGAGGGCAGTTGTGAGGGACCAGGCCAGCAGGGGAGGGCAGTTGGGAGGGACCAGGCCTGCAAGAGAGGGCTGTTGGGGGTGATCAAGCCTGCAGGGGAGGGCAATTAAGGGTGACCAGGCTGGCAGAGGAGGGAAGTTGGGGGCGACCAGGCCTGCAGAGAAGGGCAGTTGGGGGGTACCCAGGCCTGCAGGGGAGAGCAGTTGGGGGGAACCAGGCCTGCAGGTGAGGGCAGTTAGGGGCAAACAGGCTAGCAGGGGAGCAGTTAGGCATCAATCAGGATGGCAAGGGAGTGGTTAGGGGGTGATCAGGCTGGCAGCCAGAAGTGGTTAGGGGTAATCAGGAAGGCAGGCAGGCGAGCAGTTGGGAGCCAGAGTCCTGGATTGTGAGAGGGATGTCCGACTGCGCGTTTAGGCCCGATCCCCAGTAGGATCGGGCCTAAACGTGCAGTCAGACATCCCTTGAGGGGTCCCAGATTTGAGAGGGTGCAGGCTGGGCTGTGGGAAAACCCCCCCACCCCCGTACACGAATTTCATGCACTGGGCCTCTAGTTTAAAATAATAGTTTTGCTGGGTAATGTATTTGGGTTGCAGGTCATTGCTCTTCTTCACTTTGAATATTTCATGCCAATCCCCTCTTGCCTGAAATTTGTTTGTTATGAAAGCAGCTGACAGTATTATGGGAGCTCTCTTGTAGATAACTTTCTCTTACAGCTTATAAGATTCACTCTTTGTCTTTAATCTTTCCCATTTTAATTATGAATTGTCTTGATGTGGACCTCTTTAGATTTATCTTGTTTGGTACTTGCTGTGCTTCCTGGACTTAACCATGTTAGGGAATTTTTTGGTCATTATTTCTTCAAATAGGATATTGATTTCTTTGTCTTCCTTCTGGTATGCTTATGATGCAGATGTTGTTATATTTCATGTTTTTCCACAGGTCCCTTCAAATATTCTAATTTTTTAATTCTTTTACATTTTATTTTTTTGTTCTTTGATTGGGTGTTCTTTCGTACCTTGTCTACTGAGTCACTGCTTTGATCCTCTGCTTCATCCAACTAACCATAAATACATTCCAGTGTATTCCTCATTTCAGATATTATATTCTTTATTTCTGGTCCTTTTATATGGTTTCTATATCCTTTTCTATGTTCTTGAGCTTCCTTATAACCATTACTTTGAACTCAATATCAGATAAATTTCTTGCCTCCATTTCATTTAGCTCTTTTTTTTTTTCTGGAAATTTCTCCTGTTCTTTCATTTGTGGCCTGTTTTGTGTGTGTGTGTTTTTTTTGTTTGTTTTGTTTTGTCTCCCCATTTTGTATGCCTTTTTTGTGTTTGTTTCTATGTATTAGCTAGATCTGCTATGACTCCCAGTCCTCATGGGGTGGCCTTATACAGTGGGTGTGCTGTGGGGTCTAGTGGTGCAATATCCTTGATCACTTGAGCTGGCTGAACCAGGAATTGTGTGTGTGTGTGTGTGTGTGTGTGTGTGTGTGTGTGTGTGTTATGTGGGCCTTCCTATTGTAGTTGAGTTGGGAGATGACAGTGGTTGAGACTAGGATAATAATAAAGAAAGTGCTAGAAAGCAATTGATTCGAGGTATATTTAAGGACAGAGTCAACAGAATATCCTGAAAGATTTAAATGCATAGATTCTCACTAAGCTTTAACCAATTGAATGGACTAATCTTCCACCACACACACTTAATCATATGTCTGAGGGCCTACACAGCCACTTGCACCTACTTAAAAATCTCTTCTTCCCTTTTCCCATGTCTGGGTAGTAAATGATCACTCACTCTTAAAATTCAGTTCTTTATATATGCCTAAATGTAAAAACAAATTCATATATACACTGCCTTGTACTTAATATATAACTATATTATTGTGCATATTACTCAAAAGTACAATTAAGTTTTTTGCTTTCTGCTTGCTGACATCCCTGGTGATCTTCTTGAGGCTATTTAGCTTTTGTAATTGTGATGGCTAGCACTGGTTCTTGAATATTGTAAGAGATATCTTAATGTTTTCTAATTAAAGGAAATGAAATTAGAGTCATGCACACCTAATGACTGTTCAGTCAACAACAGACAGCATATATGATGGTGTTCCCATAAAATTATAATGGAGCTGAAAATCTTATATTGCCTAGTGTTGTCAAAGCCATCATAACATTATACAGGGCATCCCAAAAATTGTATACACACTTTAACAGCTGATAGCTCAATTTTGAAAATGAAATGTATTTTAATAAACACTGCCTTTATAATTATTCAAAGTGTGTGTATACATTTTATAGCACAATGTATTACTCATGTGTTTGTGGTGATGCTGGTTTAAAAAAAACCTCCTGCACCCTGGCCAGGAGGTTTCAGGTTTGATTCCTGTTCAATGGCATGTACCTCAGTTGCAGGCTCGATTTCTGGCCCTGGAAGGGGCTTGCATGGGAGGAAGCCAATTGATGTGCCTCTCTCACAAGCTCACATCAAGGTTTGTTTCTCTCTCCCCCTCCTTCCTCCCCTCCTCTTTCTCTAGTGTATATATATATATATATATATATATATATATATATGAAAAAAATATCCTTAGGAAGCAAAACAAAACAAAACATAACCCTACTGCTCTGCTAGTTGTATAAAAAATATAATATATATTATTACAATTATGTACAGTACAGAATACTTGATAATAATGATAAATTACTATGCTACAGATTTAAGTATTTACCATAGAATAATTTTTATCATCATTTTAGAGTGAACTCTTTCTACTTATAAAAAAGTTTGCTTTAAAAGAGTAGGCTGTGTTACTCCAGCAGCAGCCTCATACATATTGTGTTTACTCTCGTGATTAGATTATTTTATTTTCTGCTTGATTTAAGCCGTGTTGTTATAGTAGCATGCTGTACAGGCTGCACCTGGGAGAAATTGGCTCTACAATTTAGCCTTCATGTGTAATAGGCTAAACCATCCAGGTTTGTGTAAGTGCATTCTGTGATTGCACAAACACAAAATCGCCTAACCATGCATTTCTCAGCGTGTATCCCCGTTGTTCAGCAATGCATGACTGGAGATGAATAGCTTGAGTCTCACTTTCACACAGTTGATTTTCCATGCCTATTTCAGGAACCTGACCTGAATCATCTGCTCACAATGAATCAAATCCTTGTTATGGAATGGCTCTTTCCCTCCCTGGAGTCTACTAGAGCTGTGTTGTGTCACAATCAGTAGGACTCTCAGTCCTTTTATGCCAAGAGCCTTAGAAAAATACACTTATAAACTGAGGCCAGAACAGAATGGAGATGAAAGGAAATAACAGCGTACTAGGTGAAAGTTCAAGTAAGCAAGTCAAACAATCACCTGGCATTTTAGCCATAGTTTGGGTATGGGCATGTACATGAAGAAATCTAGAAATATATGGAAGCTTTTTTTCTGTCCCAGCGTCCTTACTTAGGCAGGCTGCATTTCAGGTCTCAGCTTCCTGTGCATGGTCTCTGACACTAGGCAATGGGTGAGTATGAAAGGGAAAGATGTCTCCAATAAAGAAGACTGTTAATTAGAAATCAGGCCTGACACTTTTTTATTTTACCTACACCACGGATTCCAGAGATTTGGTAACAGACAAGATATCCAGGGTAACATGAATATTAACTATTTTCATGAATTAAAAATATAATATTTTTGTATTTTCTTTTCTATTTTAACATTTTTATTATAAAAGTAAATAAAATGTTCTAGAAAAGGTAGAAACGTACAACAGTGTAGAGAAAAAAAATTACCGTCTTTGAAAAAAAAAGAATTGATATATTTTCAAGTATTATTTACAAGTACATTTAAAGTAGTTTAAATATACTTATACAGATAACTTTACACCTTATTTTTTCAGATCACATTATAAAATAAAATAATTTTACATCCTAAAAAAATCACATGGACAAAACTAAATGAATGTGAGCTATCTCCCATGACTTTTTCAAATATTCCCCTAATTGAGGAGGTTCCAATATTTTTCATTACAAATTATATTGTAATTACTTCTTTTCCCCAAGATTGGCACCCTATTTTTTTATGTTGAGCAAATGCTTTTTCTCAACACAACTGGCTCTGCCTTCTAGAGTAGTACAGTGTGAGTCTGTTACTCCTACAATATATAAATACTTTTAAAAAAATCTACTAGTAGCTGCTGAGTTTACTCTTAGATTTCTACTAGTAGCTGCTGAGTTTACTCTTAGATTAGATTATTGTTAGACTGAAAAGAAACTCTAAAGATGATCTACCTTCTTTAGATGGGCCTTCCAGGGGCAGGTGTGCAAATCTCTCAGCAGGGCAAGCACTGCTGGCCAGGCAGCAGAGTTGGTTACTCCCTGGGGCAATGCTAAATTGGCTTGACTTTTAAATTAGAAAGTGTGGTTGACCTTAAAATTAAGAGTGTCACCATAAGATGTTTGGTTAAATAATAATATGTTACTGATTATTTTAATTTAAAAACATCTACCACCTTTAATTAAATGTTCTCTACTTAACATGTTCTCCTATGGCTTACTCTTTAAATATAAACAAGAAAAACGGTGGGTAGCAGGGTTCAGACATTCCCAAAGATAACCAGGTCATGGCCCATGGCATCATTGCTGACAACTGCACATTTGAGAAGCAAAAATGTGTGTGCCTTTTTCTCCAACTCAGAGAGACATTGGCAGATTGAATTCATGTTAAAAACAAAAACAAAAAAAACTCTAGTCACAGAATACAATATGTGATGTTTTACAATGTAATTCAGGTAAGACATGTATTATGTACATAATCATTTAGCAGAAAGTAAAAATATTACCGCAGTTCATTTCTAATAAATACAAAGTTACTTAAGATTAAATCTTGCCGAAGCCGGTTTGGCTCAGTGGATAGAGCGTCCGCCTGCGGACTGAAGGGTCCCGGGTTCGATTCCGGTCAGGGGCATGTACCTTGGTTGCGGGCACATCTCCAGTGGGAGTTGTGCAGGAGGCAGCTGATCGATGTTTCTCTCTCATCGATGTTTCTAACTCTCTATCCCTCTCCCTTCCTCTCTGTAAAATATCAATAAAATATATTTAAAAGAAAAAAAAAGATTAAATCTCACTCTTCTAGGCTCCTTGGTTTAAAGAAGCAGTTTGGTGCAGTGGGAATGAAAGGAGCAAGGACAAAAATACTGGAGCTTAATAAAATAAATGCTGAGCAATGTACACTGGAAACTCAGGCACCAATTCTGCTCAAGTTTTTTCAAGTTAGGGAGAGAGGGTTTATTCATTACTTCACTCAGGAACTTTCTATTCAGTCTCCCCTCAGTTTCGGCTCTTCCAGTCCTGAAGATAGTGAGCGCGTCAGTCCCAGTCCTATCCTCATGTCTCCAACATTCTAGAGAAGAAAGATGGAGAAGAAATTAGAAGATAAACAAGCTATTTTTAAATAATATTGATTACTGTGAAGAGTGCCAGGACTGCCTAGTAGACCCTGAGCGATAGATGAATGATTACTCTGACACACGTTTCTGTGAAAGAGAGGGCCTGGCTAAAGGAACTACACAGCCTCGTTTGCCTGCCTCCTTAGGTGTTTATTGTAGCAACCACTTGAATTAAAATTAACCTTTGATACTATCAGCAGGTAAGCATCCTGAGAAAGCACATGCTTCCACAAGGTCGGGTCTAAAGACTAAACATAGAGATTCTAGCAAAACACCCTGGGGGATTGGACTTGTTTGGAAAAGTTAAGGCAGGGGCTGCCGCCTTCAGCAAGGTCCCCCTAGAGGCCCCTGACCTTTCAGAGAATCCTCCTTATAGACTTTATAACTAAGTCCTATGATTCCTTACATCTCCCCCCTTTTTGTTTTGCTGGCTGTGGAAGACAGAGGGAGGCGGTCAACTTTTGCTTTGTAATGTCGGGGTCCACTAATTATTTTGGAATGATTTGAAATGATTTTGTAGACTATAAGAAAAAAAAAGAGAATTATAATGACAGTAATGGTTAGTCCGATCAGGTACTAATTGATTCTAGGAAACTATGTGGTGGGGTTTATCTACTCTAAATGCTCCTTTACCATATTCTAAGTAGTAGTCTGGTTTTTATGTTTATTGATAGTAAGTAAGTACTCTTTAATTTGCCTTTGTAACATGTTTACTTCTTCAGTAAGGTTATTATGAAAAGACTCTCTATAGATGCTTTTTAATATCAATCTACTGATGGTGACTACTGTTCCATTTTAAAGGGGTGACACATATGTGCTTATGCTCCCCATCGTAATTAAGCACTTGCCTGTATGCTATAGCATCCTGTCTTTCCCCCAGATATTCAATGGCTGTCTCTATTGTCTATAGTCTAGCTAATTTTTTTTAAATCTATGTGCTGCTGTATAGTGAATTCCCTAGTTACATTATAAGCCATATTGTCTATAAATGTGGTTGTCTGTACAGACTCAGAAAGGACTGCCACAGCAATGCTGCCAGTAGCAAGAATAACAATAGCCAAGATGATGGCTGCAATGAGTATTCCTAAAAATCTTTTGGGCCATAATTGGCTCAATGCTCTTTCTAAGACTTCAATAGCCGATGAGCCTTGCCATTTCCTGGTGCAATTAACAGGTATTAGGATTTCTGCTTGTCTCCTAAGTAGTATAATAGTGCTGATGGTCAATGAGGTAATATTCTGGGTGGTAATACAGGATGAAAAATAAGCTCCTTCTCCAACCTGCACTAGAAGAGATGAACTATGGCTTATTAGTAGATCGGAGCCCATAACAAAGACATAGGGGTGAGTGGTGCAAATCAGGCAATTGTCAGTAAGATTATCAGTAAAAGTTATACCATAGTGGCCGGAGGAGTTCTGGCAGTCACTGTGCCACAATTTCAAAGGGCTGAAAACATGGCCTAATCTTCATAAAGTTTCCTGAATTGGCATGCCTAGTACTCGAGGTCATGGGGAACTCATTCCTCCCCCAGTCCAAACCTCAGGCATGCCTGTATAACTGATGTAACTAGTATTAGATGCACCGTGTACCAGGATGTCAGTGTGGTTGGCTTGTAAATGACTATGTGGGCTCTAACCTGTAACCTGTTGGTCCCCTAGGACTGTCAAATGGGTATGATTTCCTTGACAAAATTTCTAATGGAATGCTTTAGTAGAGGGGTCCTACTACTATATGGAGGGATGGAAGGTACAGTAGTATTAGTTAGATTGCCACAGGCCAGAATGCCTGCTGAGAGAATATTTAATTTACCAAATTGCTTTAAAAATGCTTTCTTATATCTAAAAAACAAAAAGTTTAAGAATTAGTAATACTTTCAACAAAAGTTACAAAAACTATATAATTATTTTCTATTTATTTAGCTCTATAATAAAATTATTGTTTCTTCTGATTTTTCCTGCTAGTATTTCTATAAATTCAGATACTTTATACAGTAATGTAAATGATATGGAATCATGTCCTTTCTGTAAAACATAATATTCTAGAATAATAATTAGAGCTATAAATGAAAGTATAATACAGTTATTATTTGATAAAGCTCCCTATGTACCATAAGTAGAAAATTTTTCTTTATGAGAGAGAAAACAAACACGAGGTATTCTAGAGCCAATTGAATGATCTAAAGCCAATTCTAGGTCAAGAAATAGTTTCTTAAAATTCAAACCCTGGGAAGGTAGTCAAATACATTAGACTAAAACATTATTATTATTATTATTATTATTATTATTATTATTAAACAGCATTAAGTAATTTATTCATTTAAAGTAATCAAGTTCCAGCCCTAACCGGTTTGGCTCAGTGGATAGAGCGTCGGCCTGTGGACTGAAGGGTCCAGGTTGATTCTGGTCAAGGGCATGTACCTTGGTTGCGGGCACATCTCCAGTAGGGAGTGTGCAGGAGGCAGCTGATCGATGTTTCTCTCTCATCGATGTTTCTAACTCTCTATCCCTCACCCTTCCTCTTTGTAAACAATCAATAAAATATATTAAAAAAATAAAGTAATCAAGTTCCTGATTAATATAACATAATTATTTAAATTATATATATATAAAACCTTTGCTTCTTAGGCAAATATAGGAAAAATCTATTTTTCCCTTTACTTTTAGAAATAGACTTACTTTTCAAATGGAGAATACACTTATATTCTTAAGAAGTATAACAGAGATAACATGACCTTGACAATTCTCAGGAGGCTGGAGAAGGGTGGGTGTGTATGTGGGGAGATAGCAGGTCCTGGGGCTTGTTCCCAGGACTGTAGTAACTCCTGGGCCTCCAATATCTTTAGTGTAAAAATACCACTTTTTTTTTTCTTCTTTACAAGGAGAGTGTCCCCCCGACCCCGTTGCTGCTGCTTCTGTAGCCTGCGCAAGGGTACTTCTGTAGCTCCAGCCCTCTAGGATAAATACTTGGGGAGTTTAAATAATTATTTCCCATATTTCTCTCTTTTTAAGTAGACTAAGAATATGAAATCTTATATATAAGAAGAGATTTTAAAAACAGAAACAAAAACATCCCCTACAGTACCTGATAAATGAGTGAGTACTCACAAAAGGGTTGACTGGGACATTAGCCTTAGAACCTTATTTTACACTAGCCCAGTACAGTAAATGAGTTTTAAGTGGCATAAAGACTAAACAGTAGAGACAAAGGATTCTTATGTTCATAACAAGACAAAGTGCAAACTAAGTCCCTTAAAGATAAGAAAGTAAGCAAAGAACATCAATCAGTAACTAAGTTACATTACAGACAGACAGGAACTTCTACTGGCTGAGAGTTTCCGGTGGCTGATGCCTTGAGAGGGAGAGCAGGAAGGGTCCCTCAGATTAAGAATTCTTGGTAGCTTCTGGGAAGTTCCTGCAGTCCCTGCCACGTGTTCAGCCTTCCATAAGCAGCTGGGGCCCCTAGCAAAGTGAACTATGCCCTATCTTTAAACAAATTAAACCAAACAACAAAGACACAAAACAACAATTAACAGAGATATTCTATGTACAATATTTATATGTACGCATAACCTACAGACAACACTTAATAAACTAGAGTCCTTTCCATGGATCTTTCAGAAGATGTTTTATAGTTCCTGGAACTTACAGCCAGAATGTGGTCCAGAGGGCTCCCAGGTGGGTGGACAGTGAATACCTATAAACAAACAGTCTGCTGCTCCAAGATCTCATCATTTTCTGCTCTCTATAATAAATGTTGACTGGTGTCTAGAGTTGTTTTGGACAAAATCTGCCAGTCCCAACAGTCATGTGATAATTCTCAGACAAGGCCTTAAGGAGTCCTTTTGTAAATGGACTGTTAGCCCCATTTTATCTAATACTTTCCTTATTTCTTTAAAGGTATTAAAGGAGAGCGGCTCATGAATTCTATTACTTCACTGATCTTGCATAACTGGGAAAGCCAAAAGCTCTTCTTCTAACATGGCTTGCCTGACAAGGACCCCATAACTGAGGATCTAGTTATGGACTCTAGATGGACTCTCCCACACCAGAGGTGGAGGATCGGGAAATATTTCCTCCAGCGGCGGGGCTTTAGGTATTACAGGCTCTACAGGCTCTGCTTCAGGTGGAGGGGGTGGTGGTAAATCCTCCTGGCATTCTGTAGGCTTTTTGATCCTCTATATAAGTGGTTCTCAACTTTTCTCTTGCTACGACCCTTTAATACAGTTCCTCATGTTGTGGTGACCCCCAATTATAAAATTATTTTCGTTGCTACTTCATAACTATAATTTTGCTACTGTTAGCTGCCTGAAATTTATATCTAAAACATAGGTTCTCAAATTATTTTGACCACAACCCAAAGTAAGAAAAATGAACTTTGTGATCTCCTACACACATTTCACAAAGCAATACTCATTCATACTACTTGCAGTTTGTTTTAATATTTTCCATTTTATCTATGTTATTAAGAAAAAATGCTGGTTTGGAGCATCTAATTTAATTTCATGACCCTAATGGATTTGAAACCCTTGTGTGTAACCCTCTGCTTTAAAGCATACATGTCCACAGGACTTTTCTGCTTAGTCATTTTTTTCAGAACTTTAAATTTTATTTTCCATTAAATATTTTCCATCAATATTATTTTGTATTAGTTTCAGGAGTACAGTATAGTGGTTAGACCATTATATACTTCACAAAATGCCACCCCCAATATTCTAGTATCCACCTGGCACCATACATAGTTATTGCAAATACTAGTGACCCAGTGCACAGATTCCTGCACATTGAAAGGAAATTAATTAGAAGGTGGCCAGTGGGATGGGACTGGGCAAGACGGGCCAGACACACCCTGGAGCCAACCTCCCGTGGTCCCTCCCTGGTGCCTGCTGAGCAGGTTGGGTCCCTTGGTCTGGCCTGTGGGGATCAGGCTGAAACCGGCTCTCCAACATCCCCCGAGGGGTCCCAGAGTGTGAGAGGGCACTCTGCAAAGTTGCTGTCATATAGGGTGTGGAACACAAATGCAAGTGTGCAGTAAACTAGATTTGGGGCCAACAGTGCCCCAGCAACAACATAACCCAAGGCCGAAGGTGGAACCACCCAGCCCCACGAGAAATAGGGCTCCCTCCTCTCTAGTTTTGGGGTGTGTTACCTAAGAACCACCAATGCCAAGTCACTGCAGTTTGGTAGCTCCGGCATTGAGTGCCTGCCCCCTGGTGTTGGACACTTAGCATATTAGCCTTTTATATACATAGATAGTTGACTATATTCCCTATGCAGTACTTATATCCCTGTGACTATTTTTTTTTATTATCAATTTGTACCTTTTATACTGTTATAGATGTCCTCTGCTTAATCTTCAGAGGCTCTCTATTGTCCACAGGATAAAGTACAAACTTCTGAGCAGGGCTGAGAATTTTGATGATCTGGCCTTTTCCTTCTTCCCCAGATCTCCCACTAGTTCCCGCCTCATTACTCCTATTCCCATCTTGAATTACTTGCAGTTTTCTAATCCAGCCACCTGGAACTCTACATACACAGCTCCTTCTCTCCATAGGAAACTCCAATCCCTACCACTATCACCCCACAGATGAGGTTTCTGAGTCTCATGGTCATTTATACTCAGACTTCAAGTCTGAGGTCACATGGGATTCCTGGAAAAAGATGGTCCATATTTGCTAGCCTGGCCTTGATTTCCAGGGCCATATATTTATCTGTGTATACTTCTAGGAATGCCTTCATTATATTACACTAGAGGCCCAGTGCATGAGTTCATGCACGGGTGGGGTCCGGCTGGCCTGTGCCAATGGGGGTCCATCTGGCTGGGCCGGTTGGGGGGAGGGGCTGCAGGAGGTTGACCAGTGGGCCCTGCCCCTGATTGGAGTGTTGGGGGTCGATCAGGAGCCAGGCCGGCTGGGGGTGGGGGCTGATTGGGGCTTGGATCAGGCTGGTTGGCTGCTGCAGTGACATTGTAGCCACAGGTTGTTCTGGTTGTTCTGGATGTTCCATCATTCTGGTCACTGGGATTTTATATATATAGATTATAAATGTGTTTCTTTTTCTTTATATTTATATAGCTTGAGTTTTAGATTTCTGTATTCTTAATTCCTGGACTCCAATGGGAATTCAATAAATGATTTTATTAAGTAAGTTAATAAATGCTTCAATTAATGGTAAAACATTATTATGTTTATTAACTCTTCCCAAGGTACCTATTTCTTCTATATAGCCAGACAATTCTTCCTAGTTGGCTATGAATCACCTAGACATTTTATTTTCCTTGGTGTTTTCTCTGCTTCCTGAGAACTGACTCTGTTAGGAACAGGAGTAAATGATTTGCCAATCATTGTGTTTTAACTGAGCACACTCTTTGATTCTATGGCTGGTTATAAGGTTCTGGCTGCCCTTATTTCCTAACAATCTCAGAGATTCTATGGTGTTAAATAGTGGAAAGGGTTAACTTGAATGTCTCTGTTTTAAAATATCTTAGATGTCAATGTGTTGAAGGCAATTACTAGAAGAGTAGAGTTTTCAAATCCTTTATATAGCTAAGAGCTAGGTTTATTCCTGAATATTCAATGACTGATTGGAGACATCCTATAGGACTTGCTAGTGTGCAGTTCTGAGACGAGGAAGGTTGTATAATAGTCAAACATATGGGTTGAGTATTCTAGGAATACGTATGCTGAATTTTCCTAAGCAAATAAAATTCATACAGTGTTTATGTAAACAATACCAGTCACTGTTTCTGTAGGAAATAAAAGTATGCAAGAGAGCACCTTTATTTTCAGGTGCACATGATCAACTATGCTAAAATGTCAATTCCTTTATTAGAAACTCAGTGGGGAACTGTTTGTGACTTTCCTAGGTGAAGAGATAGATAAAACGATGGTGAGACACATTCTAAATTATCTTCTTAGAAACTGTGAAAGCCAAGAAATCTCATTCTTTGTGCTTTGAGATTAGATTACCTGTGGACATTAAAAAAATACCCATATAATGCAAAAGATATAGTTCTTGTTCTTAAGGATAAAAGGAAAGAAAATGCTGGGTATGAGAATGGTTCTAAGCTTGTCAAAGCTAAGTGCAGCAATAATACCTTACCGTCATTCATCTGTCAGCAGCTCAGCTTCGGTGAGAAAATGCCCTTTGACACGGAAATGCTTGTCCTCCTGGCAGTCAATGGCTGAGTAGAGTCATAGCAACCATAAAAGGGTAAAGAAGAGTGAGTATGGATGAGGAAGAAAAATTAGAGAACAGTCTAATATTTTCTTATGCCACACCTCTATATTCCTTTCTTACAAACAACAACAAAAACAGAACAAAACAGAAATCTCACCCCAATATATGTGACTTGAAAATTTTAGGTTATTCATTCCATAAAATAATCGTTTGTGAATCATTTTAGATTTTAAAAACTGATAACAGCAGTAGATAGTAAAAATCATAATAGTTTTAAATGTATACATCCATACCAAATGTATTTCTGCACTCCAAGCAAAAGGGAAAATGCAATGGATTTGCATGTTGCCATTGCCTCTTTTTCCATGAAAATTAAATTACTTCTCCGACATCAGCAAAATCATATGTAGAGACCTGCTTGTAACAACTAGGAAAACTCAGGTAATCGGGACATTTTATTGAGAATATTAGATTGTGGTGGACACATTAAGGCTTTGTTCTGCCTCTTCAAAGGCTCACAATCAATGATGAACTAGTGTAGAAGAATATACGTCTGGCCATCTTGAACTCAAACAAGCATTCAAGCTCCTCAACTTCCTGTGAGATCAGCCAAGTCTTTCATGCCTGTACCACTGCTAACTTCTCTGCCCACTCTCCTTCCTTCCCTTCCCTTTCCCAGGGGTGCCTTTCCAGACAAACCGACTTGAACATGGAAGTACAGCAAATGTTTGTTGTCTTGCGATCATGTGACAAAATAATGACTGCACATATGTTCTCAGTGAAATATAAATTTACATTCTATTAGCTGGAGAAGTGTTAAGACTTTTTACCAATTAACCCTTCAACAGCAGTGTGAGTTTGAATCCTATGTCTAAATATTTCACAAAATTTTATGCTGTAAAAACAAATAGAAGCCATTCAGTTGGGATGGAGGATAATAATATGATTAAATATACAGAGTCAGACAGCCTAGATACAGTTCTTATAACATCATCTATTTGACCTTGGGTGAGTTATTACATTTCTTAAGAACAAGTATGCTCATTAATGAAATGTTGATGTTAATAATAATATCTTATGTGTAGGGTTCTTGTGAGGACTCAGAAACATATAAACACAGACTAAGTGCTTATCACGATGCACAGCCAAACATGAGCATTCAATATGTGGCCTCTCTGAAACCCACCTAGTTACACAGGATAAATCTAAAGTCCTAATGCCCACAGGTTCCAAATAAGGTAGCTTCCTACTGCTTCTCCACCTCATCCCTCTTACCACCCTTGCTTTGTTCTTTCTATCACACTTGGATCGTCAATGCATTTAAAAACACTAGTGTAACCTTCCCTCATGATTTTGCATTGATTGCTCCTTTGTCTGAAGTGGCTTTCCTCTACACCTTTCCAGGTCTTTTCTCAAATGCTGTCTTCTCTCCGAGACCCACCTTTACCTTCCTATTCCAAATTGCAACATAGTTCCCATGTCCTGCTCCAACAATCCCAATATTCTTTACCCATCTTTAAAATTTATTTTTTTCCGCACACATATTACCTTCTAACAAATCATATACATATATATATATATATATATATATATATATATATATATACACACACACTTGTATGCATACATATACATATTTGTGTGTATATATGTGATTGTTATTTGTCTTTGCTTACTATGAAGGCAGAAGTTTTTGCCTGTTTTATATACTGTCTCATTCTAACTATCTAAAAGAACCAGGTGCATAATAGGTGGCTAGTAAAATTTTCTCAATTAAAAGTGTAGTAACTAGGACCAAAAAAACAAACACTTGTATTATATGTCTCACCCATTATTAACAAACCAGGGTGTTTCAACGAGGTGAGTTTACAAAAACATATTTCATATCCTAATATATAAAAACCCAGGGTCCATAACAACCAACTGAAGGCTCGACCAAACACCGGAAGTCAATCCTGCAGGCAGTGCTAGGTTGCCGTGGCGACCCAGCACTGAATGCTGCTGGTGCAGATGCAGTCACCCAGCAATGACTGCCAAGGGGGCTGTGGATCAGGCCCAGAGAGAGGCCCAAAGAAGAGAGGCAGGTTCTGATCCACAGCCTCCTTGGCAGCTGTTGATCAGCTGTTGCCTCTCTCTTTCTCTCCGGGCTTCGCCAGTAACCATTCCTCTGTTTCTTTCCTGGCCTCCTTGGGGGCTGCTGATCAGCCCTGCCTTTCTGATCAGGCCCAGAGATAGGCCCAGAGACGCTGACTGGCATAGAAACCAACCAATTGGAACCAAATCTGGGTGAACTGTGGGGAGCCAATGGCTGCCTAGGAGGCAGAGCTTTTGACACTGACTGGCATAAAAACCGACCAATCAGAACCAAATTGGCCATCAGGGGAGGGCAGTTGGGGGTCAGATCAGGGAGGCAGGGGAGGGCAGTTAGGGGCAATCAGGCAGGCAGGCAGAGAGGTTAGGGGTGATCAGGCAGGCAAGCAGGTGAGCCGTTAAGAGCCAGCGGTCCCAGATTGCGAGAGGGATGTCCAACTGCCAGTTTAGGCCCTCTCCAATCAGCCCAGTCCAGCCTGCACTGAGGGACCACCCCCTCCGTGCATGAATTTTGTGCACTGGGCCACTAGTCTCTCTATAAAAGGCACTATGCTAACTGAAGGAAATACATATACCAAGGAGATGTGGTTTGCCAGGCCAGTGTTCTCAGTGGTTGAGCATGACTCAAGAGGTCACTGGTTCGATTCTGGTCAGGGCACATGCCCGGGTTGCAGGCTCAATCCCCAGTATTGGCATGCAGGAGATAGCAGATTGATGATCTTTCTCTCTTATCCATGTTTCTATCTCTCCCTCTTCCTTTCTCTCTCTAAAAATCAATAAAAACATAGTTTTAAAAAAAGAAGACATGGTTTTACATGGTTTTGCACTCTGGATGCTCACTGTGAAGCATGCCACAGAAAATTTCTGTTGTCCTCAGCTGCTAGTCCAGTCTAGGAAATGCATTTAGTTGAAGAATATCATCTTACTCAAGGTCATATCCCCTTCCTGGGAGCAGCCTGCATGCAATCACTGATTAAAAAACAAACAAACAAACAAACAAACAAACACCCAGGGCTCCTTGATCCAACTTAGGTCAACTCTGAAAGACCATATCAGTTGCAGAGCTCCCAACAAAATAGATCAAGGTCTTCATTGCAACTGCAGCATACCTCAGCTCCCCTCTATTCAGTTCTGCTTAATTCACTCCTCCCATGGTGTAAATGCTAAGAGTTTCCCCCAATAAACTTCCTCTATAGCCTCATTATATAATGTAAGCCCAACATCATGAAAGATATGTTAATACCACATATTACCCTTGATGAAACTAAATAAAAAAATAGTAAACAACTTTCTCAAGATTAAATAGCAAATATGGACAAATCTAAGACCAGAAACCAGGTCTGTCTGATTCCCAAGTCCAAATTCTCTTCTATCAATGAAGTCAACTTGATTTGCTTTTTTCTCCTAATCTTCTGATGATGTACAGCTGGGTTCCAGAATAACACTCCTATCCATTCTGCTTGCTCACAGGCAGCCCACAGAACTCCTAGTGGGGTTATGTGTAATGTCAGCCCAACAAATAAAAAATTGAGCTCCTGCCAAAATCTCATAAAGCATGATTTCAAAGACACCCCAAAGTCTTCATATTTACTCCTGAAATTCCTTCTCTAGTTGTTCTGGCTTTGCCATCCTTTGTTCTTTATTCAAAAGAGGGCATTGGGCTAAGTGAAAAAGGCCAGATAGGGAAAGCCAAATACCATATGATTTCACTTATTTGTGGAATCTAAAGAACAAAATAAATGAACAATCAAAACAGAAATGGATACATAGACTTAGAAATCAGATGTATCATTGCTAGAGTTGGAGGGCTAGGTGAAAAAGGTGAAGGGATTAAAAGGAGCCACAAAATTGTCACAGGGATGTAAATACATTATAGCAAATATAATTGTAATAACTATATATGGTGCCAGGTGGATACTTGAAATATCAAAGGACTACTTTGTAAAGCATATGATTGTCTAGCTACTGTGAAAAATAAAAAAGAGGGGAGGTTCTGATACATAATTGAATAGATCTACTACTTGCCATAATCAATTCTGTCCTAGCCATCACAATTAATAATACAGATTTTGGACCAGACTTCTGGGCTAAGTACTCTAGGCACAGCCTTAAAAGCAATTTTGGATTAGACAGCAGTGTAGAGTTTTTAAATACTGAGTGTAAAATACACCTCCTTGTTATTTCTTGAATTTTATTTATGATGCTTAATTATTTTTGTGTGTTCATATCTAAAATATTTTCAATGCCTTTAAAACTCTGAGATCTTTTTTCAGGAACTTTAAAAGACTGAACTGTATGTTATAGTGGGAAAAATAAGGGGGCTTTAAATAACATAGGCCTAGATTTATACCTTGAATAACCTGTCAATTGCTGTGAACTTGAGTTTCTTTATGTATAAAAAAACAATTTAAGCATTCTCATTTTTTTTTATTTTGTTTTATTGTATTTTACAGATATTTTGTTTTCATCAACATCATGGCAAAACTCTCCAGAGGCAAAAAAATATATTGTAACTTGCTGAAGGTTCAGATAATAGTTTTTTTTTTTTTTTTTTTAGCAATAAAGTATTTTAATTACAGTATATACATTGATTTTTGACATAAATTATTCCACACTTTATAACTTACAGCACAATCAGGTGGTGTTTTTTTTTTTTTTTTTTTTCTGGGAAATCTAAAACTTTGTGTGACTAGCTTTGTTGTGGTATTTGTTTTATTGTGGTATTCTGAAACCAAATCACAATGCCTTCAAGATACACTACATCACAGGCATGTTTCCATAGTACATGCACTTAATATATTATACAATTCTAAATTGTAGTTTTCCCTTCTTTGCTCCCAAATCCCATTACAGAATTCCCATAAGATCTCTAGAGCTTCAGAAAATGGACCAGCATTCCATATTTAAGAATTACCAGCTTGCCGAACCGGTTTGGCTCAGTGGATAGAGCATCAGCCTGCAGACTGAAAGGTCCCAGGTTCGATTCCAGTCAAGGGCATGTACCTTGGTTGCGGGCACATCCCCAGTAGAAGGTGTGCAGGAGGCAGCTGATCGATGTTTCTCTCTCATCGATGTTTCTAACTCTATCTCTCTCCCTTCCTCTCTGTAAAATATCAATAAAATATATTTTTTTTAAAAAAAGAATTACCAGCTTATGTCCTGGCTGGTGTGGCTCTCTGGTTAGAGCATTGACTCTCATTTCGAAAGGTCTCTGATATGACACCTGGCCAAGGGCATGTACCTGGATTGCAATCCCTGGGTTGCAGTTCCTGGGTTGCTGTTTGTTCTCCAGTTCAGGTCAGGGTACATGCAGGAGGAAAACAATCAATGTGTCTCCCATAAATCTTTCTCGCTCCCCACCTCACTCCATTCCAGTCTCTCTAAAAAGTAATGGAAAAAATATCCTAGGTAATAATTAACAACAACAAAAATTACCCAAAGAATGTAAAAGACCTATATATTGAAAATCACAAAGCATTATTAAAAGAGACTGAAAAAGACACAACAAAATGGAAAAATATCCCATGTTCATGGATTAAAAAAATCAACGTAGTTAAGATGGCCATATTACCCAAAGCAATATACAGATTTAATGAATCCCCATCAAAATCCCAATGTCATTTTTAAAATATATTTTTATTGATTTCAGAGAGGAAGGAAAAGGGAGAGAGAGATAGAAATATCAATGATGAGAGAGAATCACTGATAGGCTGCCTCCAGCACACATCACACTGGGCAGATGGAGCCCATAACCTAGGCATGTGCCCTGACCAGGAACCAAACCAGGATCTCCTGGTTCATAGGTAAACACGCAACCACTGAGCCATGCCCAATGTCATTTTTTAAAGAAATAGAACAAGAAATCATCAGATGTGTATGGAACCACAAAATATGCCAAATAGCCAAGGAAATCCTAAGAAAAAAAGAATGAAGGTGGAGGTATCACATTTCTTGACTTCAAATTATACTACAGAGCTACCATAATCACAACAACATGGTATTGGCATGGAAACAGACACACAGATCAACTGCACAGAATAGAGAGCCCACGTGCAAACAAATGAAACTTGATTACAGTTGGTTCCCATGTATAAAAATTAATTCAAAATGGATCAAAGATCTAAATATAAGACCTGAAACAATAAGTTACATAGAAGAAAATATAGGTACCAAACTTATGAACCTCGATCACAGAGAACATTTTATGAACCAAAGGCAAGGGAGGTAAAAGCAAAAATAAATTAATGGGACCATATCAAACTAAAAAAACTTCTGTACAGCAAAAGAAACTGACAACAAAAGAAAGAGGCAGCCAACAGGATGGGAGATGATATGTGCAAACAGTAGCTCCAACAAAGGTTTAATTTCCAAAATATACAAAGAACTCATAAAACTCAAAACCAACCAAACAAACAACCCAATCACTAAGTGGACAGATGACCTAAAAATACACCTTTCCCAAAAAGATATACAAACAGTCAATAGATATATTAAAAAATGTTCAACCCCACTGAAATTATGGAAATGCAAATCAAAACTACCATGAGATACCACTTTATACCTGTTAGAGTGGCCATTATCAACAAGACAAGCAATAACATAAGTTGGAGACGTTGTGGGAAAAGGGGAACCCTCATTCACTGCTAGTGGGAATGCAGACTGTACAACCACTCTGGAAAGCAGTCTAAAAAATTAAGAATGGTGCTACTATACAGCCCAGCAATCCCTCTCTGGGTATATACCCAAAAAACTCGAAATCATGTATTCACAAAGACATATGCACCCTTATGTTCATTGCAGCATTATTCATGGTGGCCAAGACTTAGAAACAACCAAAGTGCCCTGTGATAGAGGACTGGATAAAGAAGATGTGGTATGCCCTAACTGGTTTGGCTCAGTGGATAGGGCATCAGCCTGTGGACTGAAGGGTCCCAGGTTCGATTCTGGTCAAGGGCATATATCTTGGTTACGGGCACATCCCCATTTGGGGGGTGTGCAGGATGCAGCTGGTCAATGTTTCTCTCTCATTGATGTTTCTGATTCTCTATCCCTCTCCCTTCCTCTCTGTAAAAATCAATAAAATGCATAAAAAAAAGATGTGGTATAATACACAATGAAATACTACTCAGCCATAAGAAAGAATGAAATAGGGTCCATTTGCAACAACATGGATGGACCTTGAGAACATTACACTAAGTGAAATAAGTCAGTCAGGAAAAGCTAAGAACCATATGATTTCACTCAGATGTGGGATATAAAACTGAAGCTCATGAACATGAACAGCAGTGTGGTGGTTGCCAGAGGGAAGAGGCTGAGGGCTCCTAATATATGGTGACAGGAGAAAATTTGACTTTGGGTGGTGGGTATATGGAGCAATATACAGATCTTATAGTATAGAAATCCATACCTGAAACCTTTATGATCATGTGGACCAATGTCACCCCAATCAATTTAATAAAAAAAAGAATTATCAACTTGTTATTTTTCTAATTCTAACCTATGGATTAGGTAAATCAACAGTATCTTTTGCATTGCTTGTCACTGAAGAGTACTTATTTGGGAGCATGCTATAAAAACCAAGGCCTTCCTAACATATTGAATGCAAAGGACTGTTGTAAACTATGCATATGTCACAAATTCTTAAAATTTAGCATGCATAAAAAGAAGTGGAAGAAGTCATTAGAGATATATATTCAGGAGAAAACAAAACGTCTCCTGGAAAAGAACTCAGCCAGTGGGAAGTGAGAGTTGCTTGTTCAGAATTGATTATAGGTCTGAGTCAGTGAGGAAACTCAATGTACACCATGTTGTCTGTAACCAGATTGGTATTTGCCCCAGCTTCTGCAGACCTCCACCAGAAAACTATAGAGAGAAGAACATCAAAAAACAATGTAGAAAATGAAAATGCCTTTTGTAGTAACATTTTATAAAGCTCTGAGGACACATGATTGTGTTACATGTAAAACAATATAGTACCTCAAATGGAAATGATAACTTTTTATTACAAACTAGTGGCTGGGTGCACGAAATTGATGCATGGCGGGGGTGTCTCTCAGCCTGGCCTACACCCCCTTCAATCTGGGACCCCTCAGAGGATGTCTGATTGCTGTTTTAGGCCTGATCCCAACCTGCAATTGGACATCCCTCCTGCAATCCAGAACCACTGGCTCCTAACCGCTCATCTGCCTGCCAGCCTGCTCACTCCCAACTGCCCTCCCCTGCTGGCCTGATTGCCCCCAACTGCCCCCCCCCCTGCTGGCCTGCTTGCCCCTAACTTCCCCCTCTGCTGGCCTGCTCACCTCCAACTGCCCCTCCTGCTAGCCTGGTCACCCCCAACTGCCCACCCCTGCCGGCCTGGTCACCCTCAACTGCCCTCCTCTGCAGGCCTGATCGCCCCTAACCACCTTTGCCTTGGTCCTGCCTCCATGGCTTTGTCCAGAACGACATCTGGAAGGTCTCCTGGAAAGTTTCCCAGTCTAATTAGCATATTACCCTTTTATTAATGTAGATGGGAGATTTTGCAGCATGTGGACATTTAATAGGTATAGAAGCCTGAGTCATGAAATGATGACAATGCCAGTCATTTGAGTGTCAATGCCAGGGTTGGAGGAAAGATGATGTGGAACAAAACAGGAATGCATGGGGAGAGAACCAGCTTAGAGGAGATACCCCTTGGGAATTCCTGAAACCAAAGGACTTGAGCTGCTGCTGCATGAATGAAGGTAGAGACAAACTTCTGCCTTGGCACCATTTTTTAAACCCTGTTTATCCCCAAGTGAAGCTAGATAGGGAAATAGCATTTCAGTAAGTTCACTGCTCTCCATGCTCTCCAATTTCTTTGTGTGTGGACTTGCCTTTGAAACTAAATATTTTTAAAAGGAGGAAATTTTATCGGCAACAGGGTTTTAGGTAGCTTGGAGCATTTGAGATCTTTGGCCTTCTGAAGAGGTCCTCCATTTAATATATTTCTTTATGAAAGGTATTTCAAAACACTGTTAATCTGATTCTATGTTAAGAGCTATGAAATTTGACCTCAACACAAACTTTGTGCTAGAGTTTTCATGTTCAAAAAAGCAAGCTGGCAACTATAAGTGCCCACACTTTCTCAACCCAACCACACCTTCTGGGGGGAAAGTTTCACATAGACAACATCTCCTTCCTTGGAGAAGGCTGTAGAAAAAAAAAATGTTTTCATTTATAAGCTAGAGAGACATGAGGGAAACTGGACCAATCCATTTTTGCAAAACACAGATAAATGTCCATCCATTCATTTTGATTTAATTCTTCCATTCCCTCTCTCTCTCTCTCTCTCTCTCTCTCATAACCCTGTGGAGCCTAGATTGAATCTCATCATAACACTTTCTCAGAACCATCTCAGCCCAAATTTGTGCAACTCTTATAGGAACCCATATAGCCCTCCATTTGTTCCAGCTGTGACCCACATTGTATCCATCAACTCTTAATTTGTGTCCAAACCTGTTCTCCTTATTTGACTGTAAGCTCCTCACTACTAATGGCTGTAGCTTACTTATCCCCCCAAGTCCTTTGCTCAAGAATAAATGGTGATTCATTATTAATAAAATTGATGAATGGCCTGCAGCCTCAGTAAAATGTAAAAAGTAGTAATTTCCTAAATACAGGCTCTGGAGGACTCAGGCCTGAGCCAACTGCTCCTCCACGGTTTTAACCACCACTCAAAACAACTGGCCTCGGTGAAGAAGTTCCTTCGGCATATGTCTGAGATTTCTCTGCCTTTGGATTCTTCTAGTATTTTTATGGTTTCCCCTCTTATGTTTAAGTCCTTTATCCATTTTGAGTGTTTTTGTGTATGGTGTAAGTTGGTGGTCTAGTTTCATTTTTTTTTCATGTATCTGTCCAATTTTCCCAACACCATTTATTGAAGAGACTGTCTTGTCTCCATTGTATGCTCTTGCCTCCTTTGTCAAATATTAATTGAGCATAGTGGTTTGGGTCGATTTCTTGGTTCTCTATTCTATTCCATTGATCTATATGTCTGTTCTTGTGCCAGTACCAGGCTGTTTTGAGAGCAGTGGCTTTGTAATACAGCTTGAGATCCCTCCTATGTTGTTCTTCTTTCTCAGGATTGCTGCAGCTATTTGGGTCTTTGTTGTTGTTGTTGTTCCAGGTGAATTTTTGGAGAGTTCGTTCTAGGACTTTGAAATGTGCCATTGAATTTTAGTAGGGAGTACATTGAATCTATAGATTGCTTTGGGTAGTAAGGACATTTTAATGATGTTGATTCTACCAATCCATGAACACTGTATGTTCTTCCATCTGTTTATGTCTTCCTCTATCTCTTTTTTTCAGTGTCCTGTAGTTTTCCGAGTATAGGTCTTTTACCTCTTTAGTTAAGTTTATTCCCAGGTATCTTAATTTTTTTTGGTGCAATGGTAAATGGGATTGTTTTCTTAAAATCTCTCTTTCTGTAAGTTCACTATTGGTGTATAAAAATGCCAGAGATTTCTGGGTGTTAATTTTGTATCCTGCTACAATTGCTGAATTCATTTATTAAGTCTAATAATTTTTTATGGAGTCTTTAGGGTTTTCTATGTACAGTATCATGTCATCTGCAAATAATGACACTTTTACATCTTCTTTTCCAATTTGGATACCTTTTATTTCTCCTTCTTGTCTAATTGCTATGGCTAGCACTTCCAGTACTATGTCCAACAGAAGTGGTGAGAGTGGGCATCCCTGTCTTGTCACTGATACAGCTCCTAGGGAAATGGACACTAAAGAGAAAATAAAGAAATGGGACTACATCAAAATAAAAAGCTTCCACACAGCAAAAGAAACCATCAACAAAACAACAAGAAAACCCACTGCATGGGAGAACATATTTGCCAATGTTATCTCCTATAAGGGTTTAATCTCCAAAATTTACAGGGAACTCATATAACTTAACAAAAGGAAGATAACCCAATCAAAAAATGGACAACAAACCTAAATAGATACTTTTTGAAAGAGGACATAATGAAGGCCAAGAGACATATGAAAACACTAGAGGCCCAGTGCACAAAATTCGTGCACAGGAGTGTGTGTCCATCACCCCAGCCTGCACCCTCTCCAATCTGGGACCCCTCGAGGGATGTCCAACTGCCTGTTTAGGCCCGATCCTTAGGATCGGGCCTAAACAGGCAGTTGGACATCCCTCTCACAATCCAGGACTGCTGGCTCCCAACTGCTCGCCTGCCTGCCTTCCTGATTGCCCCTAACTGCTTCTGCCTGCCAGCCTGATCACCCCCTAACCACTCCCCTGCCATCCTGATTGATGCCTAACTGCTCCCCTGCCAGCCTGTTTGCCCCTAACTGCCCTGCCATGCAGGCCTGGTCACCCCTAACTGCCCTCCCCTGCAGGCCTGATCCCTCCCAACTGCCTTCCCCTGCTAGCCATCTTGTGGTGACCATTTTGTGTCCACATGGGGGCAGCCATCTTTGACCACATGGGGGCAGCAATCTTGTGTGTTGGAGTGATGGTCAATTTGCATATTACTCTTTTATTAGATAGGATAGAGGCCTGGTGCACGGGTGGGGGCCAGCTGGTTTGCCCTGAAGGGTGTCCCAGATCAGGTTGGGGGTTCCCTTGGGGCATGTGGTGGCCTGGGCGAGGGGCCTGCGGTGGTTTGCAGGCTGGCCATGCCCCCCGGTGACCCAAGCGGAGGCTCTGGTATCTGGGATTTATTTATCTTCTATAATTGAAACTTTGTAGCCTTGAGAGGAGGCCTGGGCCTGCTAGGGCAGGCGGAAAGCTTGGCTTCCTCCATTACTGGGGAAACCCTAGCCTCCTGCTTGCTCCATGGCCGCACCATCTTGGTTGGGTTAATTTGCATACTCGCTCCTTATTGGCTGGTGGGCGTGGCTTGTGGGTGTAGCAGAGGTAAAGTCAATTCACATATTACTCTTTTATTAGATAGGATGCTCAAAGTCACTAATCATCTGAGAGATGCAAATCAAAAGGACAATGAGGTACCATTTCACACCTGTCAGAATGGCTATCATCAACAAATCAACAAATGACAAGTGCTGGTGAGGATGTGGAGAAAAAGGAACCCTAGTGCACTGCTGGTGGGAATGCAGACTGGTGCTGCCACTGTGGAGAACAGTATGGAGTTTCCTCAAAAAACTAAAAATTGAACTCCCATTTGACCCAATGATCCCACTTCTAGGAATATATCCCAAGAAAGTAGAAACACCAATCAGAAAGGATATATGCACCCCCATGTTCATAGCAGCACAATTTACAATAGCTAAGATTTGGAAACAGCCTAAGTGCCCATCAGCCTAAGTGCCATTTACACTGCTATAAAAAGGAAGGAACTCCTACCATTTGCAACAGCATGGATGGACCTGGAGAGCATTATCTAAGCAAAATAAGTCAGTTGGAGAAAGATAAATATCACATGATCTCACTCACTCATTTGTGGAATATAATGAACAACATAAACTGATGAACCAAAACAGATCCAGAGACAGAGAAGCATCGATCAGACCGTCAAACCTCAGAGGGAAGGTAGGGGAGGGTGGGTGTAAGGAGGAGAGTGAAACCAAAGGACTTGTATGCATGCATATAAGCCTAACCAATGGACAAAGTCACTAGGGGGATTAGGGCATGAGCGGGGGTGTGGAGGGGAAAGGGGGGAATAAGGACACATATGTAACACCTTAAGCAATAAAGAAAAAACAGTTGTAAAAAAAAACTGGCCTTTTCAAATTCTAAGTTGCATCAATCTTTGTGTTCAGAAATTTTAGTTATAGCTCTGAATCCTTTTGTTTCTCACTTAACATTCACAATGGGACTTGGAAGATGGAACATCCCTGCCAGTTTCTCTCATTTACTTCAGCTGCAGTGTTCACTACAGCAGAGAACCCAGAGCTATGCCTACTAACATGTCAATGTCATCAAACAAAGAGGTTCCTGAGTAGACACCTAGGGATTTTAGTGAAAGAAAGATTGTCTTTGTATTGGTAAGTGGATGAGCTACCACAGTCAAAGGGAGGGAATTATGGGTAGGGATGTGCCTGACTAAATATAAAGTCCATTAAGGCACATTGCAATTAAAGATCACTCCTTAAAAAGCCCCGTTGAAAATGAACCTCTGAAGGACTGAGCCAAGCAGCCTACTCTGTTCCTGGAAGGATACAAAGGGCCTCTGCTAGATGGAAATGAAAAGGAAAGAGCAGTCACATGGACCTGGCTTCTCCTCTCCCCTTTCTTTAGGGCTCTTTCCCCCTACTCCGCATACTTCAGTCTCGTACAATTAATTTCAATACTCAGCATAACTCTCTCATGTGGGGTTCACTTTTGTTCACTTCACCTGAAATAGAGTTTAAACTCCAAACCATTCTACTTAATGTGTCGTTGGATTGTATTCCTATAGAGTTAATGGGCCCAAACCTGTGTATTCTAAGGAATATTAATGGGGAGAGGGAGAGTAGTGTTTATTGAACACCTATTGTGTGAATGATATTAAGTCTGTTATGTGAAGTCATATTTAATTCAAACAAGAAATTATCTCCCTCTTCCAGAGGAAGTAAATCTATTGATTTTAGACCGTATATATTTCTATCAACCCCCCATACATCACTAGTAGTTTTGTTTGTTTGTTTTCCGCAGGACCCTCCTCATCATCCCACCTGTTATTCCATTACCATGCAACATCTCTCAACTTTGACACCACTTCAGGTGTGCCTATTTGATGCATAGCATCACCATTCTCTACTTACTTTGCAATCCCATCAATTACATTTTCAATCAACAAAAATATATTGAATGACTGCTAGGTCTTATTACATTAGATGCTGAGAATATTAAGAATAATTAGATTTAGCCCTTGCCACCCAGGAGGCAACAGAAACATGTTATCAAATAAAAAATGATATAGTAGAGTAAGTGCAATGAAAAAAGCAAAGACAGATGTAGGATTTGTGGAGCCAGAAGCTTAGCAATTTAGAGTGTACTCTCCAAGAAAAATAATACAAAACTTCAAATAAAAATTAGCTTTGAATATTAATTATAAAATATCCAAATCCAATACAAATTATTTTAAAAGAATGAATAGCTTATAAATCATAAAATTTAGAAAAATAACATATGGTATTATTAATTAACAGACACCTGTTTAATATCTTTTCTCTACATTTTTACTGCAAATTATTTTATTACCTTTTTGTATGACATCAGTTTCATAGAATATAATCTAAATAGACAGATAACCTAATATTTCTTCTAGCAACTTGATCCAAGTTATTTATTCTTATTTTATTATAGAAAAGTTTATTTTACCTGCACAAGTTTTTACTAGTAATACCATGTAAATTTTAGGTTTCCCTTAAGTTTAGAAGAAAATATTTCAAGAGTATTTGGTGTATGAACTATGAGATTCAGAAGAAGTTTCCTAGACTAGCTTCCAGTCCCTCACTTATCAAAACTTGCTTCCACTTAGCTACATACATACTCCTTTCTGCCACTAAGTGATTTATCCATTTTGTGACACATCTTGGCCCCTGTGCCTTTTAGTCACGATACCAATTCATCTGGCAAGGAGAGTAGTTAAAAGGCTCTGAGAAGTCATTTCTATGCTATATACTAAAGTGACAGTTAAATAATTATAAATAAGCCAAAATGAATGTGTTTCTGACCCAACTTCCCTTTTGGTGGATCCTTAAAATGTCCATGCCACCCCAACAGTGCTCAACAAGTGGGGAGAAATGACAGAAGTTAGAATACAAAGAAGCATCAGACTAAGGTTAAAATACCTGATTTATGTTCATTTTTAAAAGTAGACATTGTCTGCCCTAGCCAGTTTGGCTCAGTGGATAGGGCGTTGGCCTATGGACCAAAGGGTCCTGGGTTAGATTCCAGTCAAAGGCATGTACCTCCATTGCAGGCTCCACCTTGGCCCAGGCTTCTCCCCAGCCCAGGCCCTGGTCAGGGCTCTGCAGGTGGCAACCATTGGATGTGTTTCTCTCATATTGATGTTTCTCTCTGTCTTCCCCTCTCTCTTCCACTCTCTCTAAATCAATGGAAAAATATCCTAGGGTGAGGATAAAAAAAAAAAAAAAGAAGTATACATTGTCTGGAGTGCGGCTCTTGGGCTGGCTCCTGACCTAGTGGGACGACTGTATGTCATCTCTAAGCAGTGTCTTCCAAGGGCAGCAAGAAACATGTATTAGGGTTTATGAGCCACCCTCCACAGACACATACAGGCAACGGCACTGGTTACCATGCTACTGCAGGAGAAGGTGGGTGCTCCTCGAGTCAGGCTGTTGTGGGGATAAAGCTGAGAAACTGCTCCAAGTGCCTCTGCAGTTTACCACAGCCCTCTCCCTTTCTTCCCAAACAATTGTTCTGAAAGCTGTAATTTCTTGTTTAATCTCTTGGAAGTTATCAAAGCACACATTCCAGCTTGAGTCTCAAACAAAAAGGAAAACATGTGATCCAGTTTCCTTCTGCAGTGCTGCCATGTTTCTTTCTCATTATAACAGCATTAACTAATACTGTTCTTTGATTTGTGGCTATGGTACAGCTTTCTTCTGAGGAAAGCTAAGTTATGGGGTGTTGTTGTTGTTTTTTTCAGTTGGACTTTTAATTCCTGTATTGGGAGAAATTTCTCTAAAGATCAATTTCTGGAGCTGGTTTGATGATTGGACTTTTTTTTTTTTTTTCCAGATTCTGTTCTGTCTCAATACTAACAGGCAGTCAAATAATTTTTGTGTCCCAGTTTTACTTTCCACCTGCTTCCAGCACCCAGCTCCATTGTATAAAATTAAATATTTCTCATTAGAAATTTAATTAAAATTTAGTTCAATAAATAAAATAGAACTTTAGGAAAATGGAACACAACAAAAGAGGATTATTATGAAATCAATAAAAGCAATAATAAAAAGTTATAAACTTAAAAATTAGCTCTCAGACCACCTATTCTTTGTGGCTTTGCTGCCCTTAATCAGCAAACTTTCTTCTCTCTCCCTGCCCAAGGCTCTCTTATGAGTATTGTTCTCTGATTAAACAGGTGATATGATAAGACATGTTAGAATAATGTCAATTTTTCAGTATATACGGTCACTAAAATAAAGGAAGTATTTCTCATTCTTTGTTATACCATCAATTGAGGGAGGAAGTCACTACATCTGTTCAGATCAAGAAGATAGGACTATGTCTAATTAAAATAATAATAGAAATGCTCTGGGTTATCTTTGTGAGTGATACACTTCTAGTCTAGAAGTGATCAAGAGGTACCTGGATGTTATAACTGAATCCAGGGTTGGCTGCCTGCAAGAACAAAATCCAAACTTGTACAATAGGTGGTGGGAAAAGAAAAGAGGTTTATTCGAGTGCCATCAACCCACAAAGATGGGGGACTCTGGTCCCAAAGCCCAATTGAATATCTCAATGTAGGCACAAGTTTTTTTAGGGAAGGAGAAAGAATGCAGGACAAAGAGATCAAGGGGTGGAGGTTGAGAATTCTCTGTTGAGGGGACTATGTGCAAGCCAACACAGTCTGTGCAGATAACTGGTTGAAGGTCAGCAACTCTCCAGGAGTAGGAATATCCAAAATTCATAGTCTGTCTCCCCTGAAGTCAGCTCCTAAAACAGGCTGCTTTTCTGCAGTTATATATCAGCTAGTAGCAGCATCCACAGAAAGAGTGTTAAAAGAATGATGTGGTGGGTTACAATTCCCCACTGTGACAGTTCCCCACTGTCATGTTTTCCCTTCATATCTATGTAGCTTTTGAATTTTGAGGGGGAATGAAAAACCTGTGCCTGTTGTAAGGCAAATCTTAGAGGCAGATTCAGTTTTTCCACCACAGGAAAACCAACTCATAAGAAGCTTCAGAAACAAAGACAAGCAGTATAAATAAAAGAATGGGTAAACCTAAATTAGATCAGAGGGATAGTGGCAGGAGAGACCCCCTTGGTTTCTCCCCCAGCAATTTCAGCAAGTTTAACAACTATAACTCAATAAAGGATTCAATGCTCATCATACAGGCCCTATGCAATTGATCCCCAGTTGAGAAATGTGGGGGAAGCCCTGTGAATGTTAGCCATTACCAAGAGGACAAAATGAATCCTAACCCCAGGCATTATGTCTATACTGATGGCAGCTGCAGAGGTTAGCTTTGGAATTTCACAGTGTTAAAAGACTCGTGATTCAATGCCACCTACTGGAAAATATTAGAAAATTCTCTTTGTGGTAATCAGTTAGAGAAGTACAACCAATACATAGATGTCTAGACTGAGAAGGAACCATCAAATACCATGAATAACCAGGGTAGCAAGGCAGCTCAGAAAGAAAATGAAAAATCTCCAGAAAGCAAATAGGTACACATGGAAATATATGACATAAATGACAGAGAATTCAAGATTGCAGTTCTGAAAATATTCAATGAAATACAAGAAAATCCAGACAAGAAATTTAATGCACTCAGAAAACAATTTAATGAGCTGTACCATAGAGAGTGAGACGTAAAAAATAATAATAAGTATGAAGAATTCAATAAAAAAGACCAGGAATGAACTAGTGAGCACAGGAAATAGAGCCTACCAGATGGAGGAAAGAATTAATGATATTGAAGATAGGACTCTCTTAATGACACAGAGGGAAGGAGAGAGAGACCTAAGCACTAAAACAATGAAAGAGCTCTATGAGAACTATCTGACTCCATCAGAAAAAGCAATATAAGAATAATAAATAGGCAGCTCAGAAGAAAAGAAGAAAAAGGGAACGAGAGCCTATTCAAACAAATAGTGGAAGAGAACTTCCCAAACATATGGAAAGAACTAGATCCTTGAATGCAAGAAGCCAACAGAACACCTAGTTACCTCAATCCAAAGAAGTCTTCTCCAAGGCATATCTTAATATCTTATTACAACTGGCAAAAATTAATGACAAAGAAAGAATTCTGTGAGCAGTCTGAGAAAATAAGAAAGTGACTTATAAAAGAAAGCTCATCAGGTTATCATGAGACTTCTCAGCAGAAATGCTACAGCCAGAAGGGAGTGGAACCAAATATTCAAACTACTGAAAGTGAGAAATTACCAGCCAAGAATAATATACCCAGCAAAGTTATCACTTAAATACGAGGAGAAATAAAGACTTTTTCAGACATAGAGAAGCTGGGGGGATTTATCAACAGAAGACATCCACTACAGGAAATATTCAAGGAGGTTATTCTACCTGAAACAGAGAACAAAAGGTCATGATACTATTACTATGTTCACATAAAAATATTACAGCATAAACAGGAGTAATTTATGACAACATAACCATAAAAAGGAGGAGGTAAAAGTCTGAATTTGCAAAGAATGAAGATCGGATGAATTCAGAAGAAAAAAAAAAAACTACTGTATATATGGAACATTTCCCCCCATAAACCTAATGGTAAACACACACACACACACACACACACACACACACACACACACACACACACCAAAATTGGTACACATAGCTGAAATAAGAAGGAACAGAGGACAGACATATGAAATACCACCAAACAAAAACAACAGATGCAAACACAAAGGAAAAGAACCCATGGTGGCACAGAGCTACCAGAAAACAAAAGATAAAATGGCTATACGAAATCATTATACATCAATAATATCCCTAAATGTAAATAGACTGAATTCACCAATATAGAGGCACAAGGTAGCAGACTGGATCAAAAATAAAACCCATTCATATGCTGCCTTCAGGAGACATGTCGAAACTACAAAGACAAAGGTAAATTCAAAGAGAAAGTGTAGAAAATGATTCTCCAAGCAAACAATATACACAGAAAAGCAGGTGTAGCCATTCTTATATATGATATAATAGATTTCAAAATTGTGAAGATACCAAGAGACAAAGATAGATATTTTATAATGATAAAGGGGATACTACATCAATAAAACATAACACTTCTTAATATATACACACCCAACCAAGGAGCACCAAAATATGTAAAACAACTACTCACAGAACTAAAGGGAGAAACAGACCAAATCACAATCATAGTTGGGGACCTTATCACACCATTGACAACACTACACAGATCAACCAAACAGAAAATCAATAAAGAAACAGTGGCCTTAAATGACTCAGTAAACCAAATGAACATAGTTAACATTTATAGAGCCTTTCATCCCCAAACATGAAATTATACATTCTTCAAAGTGTACATTCTCAAGGACAGACCATATGTTGGGTGACAAAATTAGCCTCAATGAATTAAAGGAGATTAAAATTATACCAAGGATATTCTCTGACCACAATGCCCTGAAATTAGAAATCAAGTGCAAAAAGGAAGCAAAGAAACCCAAAATATGTGGATGGTAAATAATATATTAAATGTGGAGATTAAACAATAGAGCTAAAATGGCCATATTACCCAAAGCAATATACAGATTTAATAAAATTCACATCAAAATCACATGTCATTTTTTAAAGAAATAGAACAAAAAACCATCAGATATGTATGAAACCACAAAAGCCCACAAATAGCCAAAACAATCCAGAAAAAAAAAGAATGAAGCTGAAGGTAAACAACATAAAAAATGAATGAGTCAAGGAAGAAATAAAAGGTGAGCTCAAAATATATAGAAAGACAAATGATAATGACCTGGACGTTCTTTGTCTTTCACATCGAAATCATCACTTCTAAAACATTTAAACCAGCGTTCAGCATAAAATGAGATGTAGCATGTTCACCATAAGCTTCCCAAAGTATACATAACTTTCAATAGCACTTTTCTTCAAAATAAAGTAATGAATTAAAACTTCCTGCAAATGCTCTTTTTTTTTTGGCATGAAATTCAACATTTTTAAGTGTAAAAACATCTATGTTATTAACACCTTCAGAAAATTTGACATATGAAGTTTTTAAGCTTGTTGTCAATACAACAAAATAGCATACATATCAAATCCCATATATATCAACACATGTGTAACTCCATCTATTGAAAAAGTCCACATTATTAACCGGTACACCTGGTATATCACTTCAGTCATACTTGGTTCCACTGTTGTCCCATTTACAGATGAACTCCCTCAGATACCTTTGGGGGTTTGGCTGAATACTGCTATAGATTGCAATGCCAGATGTCAAGTTTAATTTCCACATTCTCCCAGGGAAAGTGAGTACAGGAGAGTCATCTAGCCTTAGCAGTGAGAGTCCCTTACCATGCTGATTTACCTCCACTTAATTTGTCCCCCACACTGGAACTCAAATTACTTGTGTGCATATCACAAACCACCCTAAACTTGCATTTGAAAAAGATCCTGTCTCCATCATGGGTGGTCATCCCAGCTACCAAGTGAATTTGAGATGAACTATGTGTGACAAGTCTTTTTACTTGAGAGCTAATCTTGTCTTGAGAGCACCTACGGAATAGGTTGTAGAAAAGGGTGAGGTTCCTTTCTGCCTTTGCAATCTCTTAATGAACTGACTGAGATGCACATCACAGTCTGGTTTGATTCTTATTCAATAATAAAATTATTTTCTTCCTTTTATTCCTTGGTGGAGAGGTTTTCCGAGTTGGGAAATTTGTTTTTAATTATATTTCCCCAACATCCACTGGAAACAAACATTTTAAAACAGCACTTATGGAGGGTATCAGCATGCGGTTCAAGGTGACCTGGCCAAGATCACCTAGTTGGTGGTAGAGTCAGGAACAGAATGTAGGCTCTAAGTCTCAAAGTGGGAGGAGGTGGCAGTACTGATCAGAGGAAAAGTCAGAAAGGAAATCTGTTTTCTCAGAGGAGGGATGCAAGGTTAAAGGAGGGAGCAGAATCAGTACCAGTGGTGAATTTAGGTTCAATCTCTCTAGAGCAGTGGTCGTCAAACCACAGCTCGCGAGCCACATGTGTGTTCTAACGCCACTTCTTCAAAATAGACTCGCCCAGGCCGAAAACCGACTTCTGCGCATGGGCCACAAAGTTTCAATCGCACTGTACGTGCGTGCCTACACGTGGTATTTTGTGGAAGAGCCACAATCAAAGGGCCAAAGAGCCACATGTGGCTCATGTGCCACGGTTTGCTGACTACTGCTCTAGAGAGACAGAGACAAAACAAAGAGAGAAAGCTGATGGCATAGCTGAGTGCTTCATTAGAATATAAGCACAAGAGAGTGAGCATTTTCTCTGTTTCATTTATTGCTGTATCCCAGGGCCTTAGAGAGTGCTAAGCACAGAGAAGGTCCTCAATAACAAGTTGTTGAATGACAAAAATTAAAAAAATACATAGAAATAAAAGTAAGAAGTTTCTGTCTCAGCTGACTGAATTTCCTAAGAGAGTAGCCACAGGGTCTCCTTCTGGAAAGCATCAGGACTTGCCACTGTGCTTCGATGCAGCTAACACCAGAAGTCTTTCTTTTTGTTCTTTTACATTCTTCTCTCAAATATTCTATACAAAATAATTTATAAGAAGACACTTGGAACAGCAACAGAGGTCATCTTGAAATCGGTCTTATAATTATATTTTGGTAAATGTTTATAATGATAATAAGGCTATTAATGTTAACTAAGTAAACACTTAATGAGTGCTTACTAAATGGAAATCAATTATGAGTAAACATTTACACTAGACTATGATGTCATTTTACTAAATATACTGTTTTTATAGGTTTGTTTAATAAATGAAAAATTTTATGAAGTTCAGAATTTTAATGAGTTTACTTTTTAGCTTTCCTTTCCTATCTCTTATTGTTGACCACAAATTCTCCTACCACAGCCATCTGCAGGTGTGTGAGGGATCACATAATCCACTGTGGAAAGCCAGGAAACCCGAGCTGTATCATGACTGCACTCCTCACTTGGACTCTGAACTATTTCAGTGATCTGTGTTGTAGGTATTCTTTTGCACAATGGATATTTTTTCTCTCCAACCAGGGTTATTATGAGGATCAAATAAAATGAAAGTGATTTTACAGTTAAAGGAATTATACTGATATGAGGTGTTGTTCTTAAGCAAAATAAATATATTTCTAACCTTTGCTCTCCAGCTATATGCACTGGTTATGAATAATTCAGCCAGCCCAATATTGTAATATTCTTTACTTCAATATAACATTATGTAGAAAAAGAACAAGGTTATCATTTATTTGTTCTTATAAATAACTGGATTATTTCAGGTGAATGCTTCATTAATTGTCTTCAGACCAGCAAATCCATTCAGTCAATCAAACAATGTGGCAGATTTTTAGCTTTAAACAGTGTCACTTGGGTAATTAGCAACTACCTGGAAGGTTAAATTGATTGATTTCACAAATCCTAAGGCTTGAAACACCAAAGTTTGACCATTTTTTTCCTACCAGTTAACTATGAGTTCTTTATAAGCATTTTCATCATATTTAGATGGGAACCTACTATGTGTCACTACCGTGCCTTTAAGCAGGTGCTCAGGGAAACTTGATGAGATGACTTCATGGGAATTGCAATCAAGTGGACAACATAGACATTAAGCATGTACTCTTACATATTAAGGTTCCAGGGTGCATTGACCCCATCTCAACTACATTTGCTTAAAGATTCACAGATCCTGAGTAGAAGAGGGAGAATGGAGAACTTTACACTGACTTTTAAGTACTTCCTCAAGGAACTGACCATTTAACTTCTGCTCAGATTTTATTTTAAAAAGTCTTGTGTCATGACTAACTTGAAGGGGAGAGAAACAGCACCATGCTGGAATGAACAAGCAAGTGACGGTCTGTTTCCTTTCTCTAACACAGTCATTCCTAACTGGATTGGTTTTGCCCCCAAGGGGACAGTTTGCAGGGCTGGAAATAGTTTGAGTCATTACAACTGAATGGTTGTTACTGGAATTAGTGGGTGGACACCAGAAATTCTGTTAAGCATCCTATAATGCACAGTACAGTTCCCCAGAACAAAGCATCCTCTGGCCCTGATGTCAGTAGTGCTGAGGCTGGGAAGTCCTGCTCAGGCCTCATGGATGACTGCACATTTGATACATGATTGTACCTTTCTTGTAATTTGAACTCAGGAAATGTGTAAAGGTGCATGGTACTCTGCTAAGCTTGCTAAGCACTAAGACCAGCATCTGTATCTGAGATGTTTCAAAGAATAACCTGGACTTGATGAGATGCAGCTGCACTGGGTGTTTGGAGCGAGGCACTTATTCCAGACACAGCTGTGTGCTTTGCAATGTACAAAATGTTAAAGGTGCCACAGTTGATCCTTCCCTCAGACAACGGTGTTCACACCCTCTTGGCATCTTCCCTCAGGAAACACTCATGCCAAGTGCAGAGCCATGTTAAGAAATTGGAAACTGCATGGAGGTTATAATCCCTGTGCTGTTGCTCTATATGCTGTGTTTTTTCTATCTTCTATTTTTTCTTAATGCTATGTAAATTTTGTGCAGGGAGAAGCCGATTACATCTTGTGAGAGTGTTTATCAATCCAGGCAAAAGACCATGGCTCCAATTGGAGAGGCCACACGACAAGAGGCCAAATCTCTGGAAAGTAGCGGTGACATCTCCCTCAAGTGCTTGGAATGGAGATGAAAGGAATCAGCAGTTTTGAGAGACTTTTAGTACATGATGCAAATACTTTTGCTCCCTTTTAACATCTATTCTGCACCATCTTCTCTTCTTTGCCAGCAAAGACTGGATCTTGTTCAGGTATCTTTCCTCCTCTGTGCTTTAGGGTAAGCTGGTTCCAGTTCCCATGCAGGACATGTAATATGATTCAAGCAGATGATGTGTATGGGAGAAGCCACTGGAGGCTTCTGTGGATATGTTTCCATATTCTTAAAAAACGATGCTTGAGAAGAGATGGCCCTTTCCCCCACTGAACATGGTTGGATTTACATGGAAGCCTGAAATGTGTATCAGCACTTTTGCAATCATCATAGGAATAGTTGGAGGATGAGGCAGATGGACTAATGACAGCATAGAGAAAAGTGAAGGTGAGCATTGGTTCTTATGAGTCACCTTTGACTCAACCCACCCTGGAGCTCTCCTATCGAGGTCTTCCTATTATTTGACATTAAAAATTCTTGAATTTTAAATAAACTTAAAAGGACATATTTTTGTTATGTATAGCTGGAGAATATTAATACAGAATTTAATATGTACATGAGTATGATAGCCTGGGTACGAGGAATGGAGAATAGAATTTTTAGACTTCTGGGTGGTAACTAGTAAGCACTCATTAAACATCCAGAAGCAAATGTGTGATGTTCCTAATTAAACTTTCTATTCTAGTGTTTATGTGTCTGTATGATGGCCTTACAGACACATAAACACTAGAATAGAAAGTTTAATTAGGAACATCACACATTTGCTTCTGGATATTTTGAGTTTTAGGTGCTTTGAATAATGTAAGAAGAGATTTCAAGTGGGCAGTCAATACCTGTGTTTACAGTTAATAGAAGAGGTCTGGTGTGGAGATATCCACTTGTAAGTTATCGGGGCACAGGCGATGATTTGTGGGTATGGGTGGGCTAGCCTGGAGAAAACTCACAGGTGTAATTGCCTAAAACCAATTCTTTAAAACATCAACATTTAATATCAATGTTCACATCAGGAAAGATGAGCCTGTGAATGTGGCCAGAGGAGGAATTGAAGAAGCAAAATGAAACCAGGAGCATATTGTGCCACAGAAATTCAGAGAAGTGTTTATAAAAAGAGGAAAAAGTTGAAAATATCAAATGTTGTATGAAATAAAAACAATTATGAATCAAACATTCCAACCACTATTGAGTTTCCTCAAAAAATTAAAAATGGAACTGTCTTTTAATGCAGCAATTCCACTTCTAGGAATATAACCAAAGAAACCCAAAACACAGAGTCAAAAAAAAATATGTAAACGCCTATGTTCATTGCAGCTTTATTTACAATTAACAAGATTTGAATCAGCCCAAGTGCCCATCAGTAGATGAGTAGATAAAAAAAAGCAGTGTTACATTTATACAATGGGATACTACTTAGCCATAAAAAAGGAGGAAATCTTATGTTTTGTGACAGCATGGATGGACCTGGAGAGCATTATGCTAAGTGAAGTAAGCCAGCCAGAGAAAGACAAATACCATATAATCTCACTTATATGTGATATCTAATGAACAAAATATACAAACAAGCAAAATAGAAACAGACTCATAGATAGAGAGAACAGACTGACAGCTGTCAGAGAGGGGAAAGGGTTTGGGGGGCTAGACAAAATAAAAGAAAGGATTAAGCAAAAGGAAAAAAAAAACACATAGACACAGATAACAGTTGCTGATTCCCAGGGGCAAAGGGATAGGGAGAGGTAGAAGAGAGTAAAGGGCAGATAAATAGGACAGGAGGAGACTTGACTTGGGGTGGTGAACACACAATATCATATACAGATGATGCATTTTAGAACTGCAAACTTGAAACCTGAATAATTTTATTAACCAACTGGAGGCCCAGTGCACGAAATTCGTGCATGGGGTGGTTTCCCTCAGCCCAGCCTGCACCTTCTCCAATCCCTAAACCAGCAGTCAGACATCCCTCTCACAATCCTGGACTGCTGGCTCCTAACCGCTCACCTGCCTGCCTGCCTGGTCACCCCTAACTGCCCCCCCTGCCAGCCTGGTCGCCCTTAACTGCCCCCCGTTGCCAGCCAGGTCACCCCCAACTGCCCCCTCCCTGCTGGCCTGGTCACTCCTAACTGCCCCCCCCCACTGGCCTGGTCGCCCCTTACTGCACCCCCCATTGCCAGCCTAGTTGCCCCTCACTGCCCCCACTGCCAGCCTGATCACCCCTCACGAACCCCCCGCTGGCCTGTTCGCCCCATGTGGCCTGCTTGTTCAGTCGTTTGGTCGTCCCTCACTAACCCACCTTGCCGGCCTGGTTGTAGGCAACCATCTTGTGAGGGTGTGATGGTCAATTTGCATATTACCTCTTTATTATATAGGATGTCACACCAATAAATTAAACAAAAATTAAAGGAAGAACATCTATTTTAATTCAAAAATATTACAAATGAGAATTTGATTTTTGAAAATTGTTATACATACTTGTGTAACATAAAATTTTTCACATGCATTGTCTCTTTTGAGTTCACTGACATTTGTTAGAAAGGATTAAACTGTTATTGCTAAGTCAGTTTTCCTCAGGGACAATGATGCTTAGATATGCTAAGTGATTTGATCTATGAAGCAATGCCAAGCTGGACTTAGCACATAGCTGACTAACTCTGGATTCAGGTCTTTTTCTACACCAGTTCCAAACCCTACACAGTTCACTCCCTGGCCAGGAATGGTGAATTGATTCTAAGTTCCCTAGATTGAAGAGAGAGAGAGAGAGACAGACAGACAAAGTAGATATGGGTTAAGCACATCATAGTTGGGGCCCCCTAGGCCCCGCATTACAGGAAGAGCAGGTGTCCCTGACACTTAGCTCATCCTTACAGCTGCCACATAGGCAGCCAGGTAGGGAGAGCCAGCAGCCTGACAGCATACATCTCCCACAGGTTGAGGGTCAGAACAGGAGCACAGGGAGCAAGCTGTGTCCACTATTTAGTGAGAGGAGGAACTTTTGTTGTCTAGTGAACCACATTATCCCCTTTGGGAACATGGGATACGTGTGCTTAAAACAACTAAGTAAAATAGGCATTGATGAATATATTCGTTTGGTAGGGCTGCCATACAAAGTGCCATAAATTAAATGGCTTAAACAGCAGGAAGGTAACATCTCACAGTCCTAGAGGCTGAAGTCCCAGATGAAAGTGTTAGCAGGGTTTGAAGACTGTGTGACTGTTCTATGCCTCCCTCCAGCTTCTGGTAGTTTGCCTGTCATTCCTTGGTGTGAGAAGCGTCACTCTGATTTCTGTTTTCATCCTCACATGCCATTTCCCTGTGTGTGTCTCTGTGTCCAAATTTCCCCCTTTTGTAAGTATATCAGTTGAATTGGATTAGTGTCCATCCTAATGACCTTCTCTTAACTAATTAAACCTGCAGCAACTGTCTTTCCAAATAAAGTCACATTGTGAGGTACTGGGCCTTCAGACCTCAGCATATGAATTTTTGGAGGACATAATTCAATCTATAACAATAAGCTTCTCTTAATAATGAATATAACTGCAGTAAATGGTTGGCTGATGCTATCACTCTATATATAGAGAGACTGCACATACATTTACTAGGTGTACCGGTTAATAATGCAGATTTTTTTCAATAGATGGAGTTACACATATGTTGATATATATGATTTGATATGTATGCTATTTTTGATTTGATATGTATGCTATTGACAACAAGCTTCAAAACTTCATATGTCAAATTTGCTGAAGGTGTTAACATCATAGATATTTTTACACTTAAAAATGTCAAATTTCGTGCCAAAAAAAGAGCATTTGCGGGAAGTTTTAATTAATTACTTTATTTTGAAGAAAAGTGCTGCTGAAAGTTATCGTATACTTCGGGAAGCTTATGGGGAACATGCTACATCTCAAGATACTTGTGAATTGAAGATGGTTTAAATGTTTTAAAAGTGATGATTTCGATGTGAAAGACAAAGAAGGTCAACGGAAAATGTTTGAAGACCAACAATTACAAGCATCATTGGATGAAAACGCTTGTCAATCTCAAAAACAACTTGCAGAAATATTAAATGTTGCTCAGCAAACAATTTGTAATTGTTTACAAGTAATGGGAAAGATTTTAAAGGAAGGAAAATGGGTGCCACATCAACTGAACGAAAGACAAATGGAAAACCAAAAAGTCATCAGAAAAATGTTGCTTCAACAGCAGGAAAGAAAGTAATTTTTTTTTGGTTTTTGCATCGAATTGTGACTGGTGATGAAAAATGGATTTATTTTGAGAATCCAAAATGCACAAAATCATGGGTTGATCCAGGTCAACCATCAACATCAACTGCAAGGCCAAATCACTTCAGAATGAAGACAATGCTCTGCATTTGGTGGGATCAGGAAGGTATGGTGTATTATGAGCTTCTAAAACCAGGGGAAACTGTTAATACTGATTGCTACCAACAATAAATATCAATTTGAACCACACTATAATTGTGAAATGACCAGATTGTGCCAGAAGACACGGCAGAGTAATTCTGCTTCATGATAATGCACCATCACACACTTCAAAACCAGTTAAAGACACATTAAAAGATCTTGCCTGGGAAATATTAACCCACCCGCTGTATTCACCAGACCTTGCTCCTTCAGATTACCGCTTGTTCCCATCGATGGCACACGCACTTTCTGAGCAGCACTTCAAAACGTATGAAGAGGGTCCTTCTTGCACAAAAGGCAAGAGGGGCCAATATAGAATGCTCAAGTGCCTTCCCAGAGCCTTAATTCCTTCTGAAAGGGATTAAATCCTTTCATGTCCTTTTTTATAAATTGCTGCCAAACATTCAAAGAATTAGTTTGTAAGTTTGTTTGGGAAAATTGTACAATATGCTGTTGTAAAATATCTAAAATTATAATGACATTGTAGAATAATATCATGTAAGGATATTCTTTGCTCTAAGCCATGGCAATTCAATTTCAAACTGGCTGTCAATTTCTTTTTGTAACTTTATATAACCTTTGTCAGGGAGGCAAAAACACAAATTACTTTAGTTCAAGAGGCCAAATATATTGACTTTCAATTACAATCCTTATGACTTTTGAAGAAAACTTCTCTTTGTTTCCTTCCAACATAATTTTCAGGCTACAGAGAGTTTCATTTAAAAATCTTTGTCACATGAAACAATTTCTCTTAAGGTTATGGTGACCACTAGTATGGATTAGATTTAATATTTTTATTTTTATTTTATTTTATTTTTTTATAATTTTGTTGCCTGAGCTTTCTGTTCATGCTGTGCTGGAAGCCTCGTGGTGGCTGGTACCATGGATCTGTCTCTCACCCAATCATGTGAGCTTGGCCCTCCCTGGAGAAGAAACCTGAGTTCCCCAAGATATGTGATCAGTGCTGGGGCTCCGCCAGCGGGCCAGGGGATCCCAAGGCAGGTGCTGGGCGTGGAGGCCACGGGGGCATAGGCTACCAAGGAGACAGAACTGAACCTCACATCACCCTGCTTGGCCCCGGAGGATGATTGGTTAGCCAGAGATGGGTAAGATTCCTCAGGGAAGGAACAACCTAAGACAGGCATAGTAGCAGAGGGACCATCAGGAGAGAACTTGGGGGTCAACAGAGGTGGAGCACAGACCCTCACCCCCCCAACCTTGCAGGGGCCTGAACCCTCAACCCATCTGAGGGAGGTCTCCTGCCCCCATGGCTGCTTTGCTTCCCACGCCCAGCTCAGATCGGGACACAGGTAACAGACAGAGACTTGGCCGACAGCAGCTGCCCTATATATAAATCCAGCCTAGCACCAGGAATGCTCAGGGACTACTCAAGAAGGCAAATAATCCTTTCCACTAATATTTACAGGGTAAACTAAGATTGTTGGTAGAGTATTAAATTTGACAGTAAAATAATAATCAAGTTTTCAGATTAATTTAAATAGGCTAATTGAAATAAGTGAATATTCAAGAAAATTTAATTGTACTGGACAAAAAGCTGTTCCTAAAGTGGTAACTAAAATTTCTATTGGTAGTTCATCTCATGGTAAAATTCCTGAACATGCAATGAAACTAAAGCAGTCATTTTTGTGCAAAAAATTAAAATTTAAAGTTATCAAGACTGCATTATAAAATTTACAAAAACCTCCATTAATCAAAAAAAGGGGGGATAGTAGGGTAATATCATGTAAGGAAAAATATCCTATAAGTAAATTACATCTAGAAAATTTTTACTTTACAAAATTAATTTTCATTTGTAATGCTAACAGCAAGACACCCATGAAAAACACACATGGTGTCTAAATAAGACAAAGGAAAATCGTTTGGGCAAAAATAAAAAGGATCCCAAATCAATTATATAGAAAAGATTCCTTTATTAACTTTTGGTCGAGAATATGTTTGTATATTTTCAGAAAACAACTCCAAGACCATGTGGATTCCTGCAACAGAGAGGAATTGACAGGTCTGCTCCAACCATGAAGACAAGAGGAGAAACAGTCCAGAGATGGAAGACGCTGATGACGCCTTGCCACGCTAGCAGTCAGCAGCTGTGCAACGCAGCAGGTTGCCTAGGACCAAACCAGAGAAGGTCGGACCTGCATTGCCACCATGTGCCCACCATCCAGATATCAGTGCTGACATGTACACATAAGAAACTATTTGACATTGAAACGGGGACTCAGAACTGTTGGACATTGAAATTGGGACTCAAACATTTTTTGTTATTATATGTTTATTTCTAGTATGCATAGGCAAGATTTTTTAAAGGAAAGAAATGGGGAAAAATAGATACAGAGGCAAAGAAACATTGAACATACTGTCAAATTACAGCGGGAAGGCAGGGGAAGTTGGGGGGCAGGCTGTAAGAGATCAACCGAAGGATTTGTACGCATGCATATAAGCATAACCAATGGATACAAGACACTGGGGAGCAGGCAGGTAAAGGCATGTACTGGGGGGTAGGAGAGGCCGGGGGGGGGAGGTCAATGAGAAAAAAAAAAAAAGGGAGACATATGTACTACTATTTGTAATACTTCAAACAATAATAATTAAAAAAATCATAAAAAAAACAACGTACGAAGAAGTGGAAAATTGGGTCTCTGAATGGTTTGTCTCAAAAGAAGAAAAGTTCTATTGGGATGTTATCCACAAATTACCTGAAAGATGGGGAAATGTGTAGCTTGTGATGAACATTACTTTGAATAAAGTACTTTTGATGTTTCTCTTGAAATTATCATGTTTTCTTTGATTATAAAATCTGCTGTTATTAACTGGTAAACCTAGTACGTGAATGCATGTGTGTAAGAACCCAATACTCCTAGGTCAGAGTAACATAGACATACATGGCTACTACTCACATGAAAAACAGTAGCCACAGCAGCTTCTTGCATAGCTCTCCATGCTCTGATCCCCAAATTGTAATGCACTTGCATATACCTCAAAAAAGAAAGCATAAAATTAAGAGACTCTTAGCTGTGATGGTGCTCCTTGCACATCAGCCCATGCTAATCTCTGGAGAAAAATTATTAAGTATCTGAAATATGAGTGATTCTCTTCCAGGAGAGACAGGAACAACATAGCCAGGCTTCTAACCTAAATATAGACTTTTCTAGCAGAGAGTATCTCTACATATCTCTGGAGGGATACATTATCTGTAAGTTTCAAAAGTGCTTTTTTCTTCCTATACCAGCTCCCTCTTTTTAAAAAAAGTTTATTGTATAGAGAGGCCCAGTGCATGAATTCATGCATGGGTGGGGTCCCATGGCCTGGCCAGCAATCAGGGCCCATCGCTGTCTCACCTAGTGCCGATCAGGGCCGATTGAGGCCCACTGGCCGGGGGGAAGGACCGTGGAGGTTGGCTGGCCACAGGAGGTTGGCTGTGGGAGTGCCTGTGTATGCAAATTAACCCGCCATCTTTGTTGGGTTAGTTTGCATACTCACTTCTGATTGGCTGGTGGGTGTTGCAAAGGTACGGTCAATTAGCATGTTACTCTTTTATTAGGTAGATTTTATTGAATTTATTGGGGGTGATATTGGTTTCCCAAACCATATAGGTGTCATGTGCAACTCAAAACATCATCTGTACATTGTATTGTGCACCCATTGCCCAAAGCAGTCTCTTTCCATCCCCATTTATTATCCCTTTGCCCACCTCCACCTAGTCTGACTATCACCCTATGACTATCCCCCTATGACTATCACCACACTGTTGTCTGTGTCTATATGTTATATATATATATGTTTTTTTACTTAATCCGTCCACCTTTTTTCTTACAGTCCCCCACCCAGCTCCCCTCTGACAGCTGTCAGTCTGTTCCATGTTTCTATTTTACCTGTCAGTTTATGCTGTTAATTAGATTACACATATAAGTGAGATTATATGGTATTTTTCTTTCTATGACTGGCTTATTTTACGTAGCATAATGCTCTCCAGGTGCATCCATGCTGTTGTAAAAGGTAATATTTCCTTCTTTTTTTAGTAATATTCCATTATGTATTCATATTCCACAGCATTTTTATCCACTCATCTACTGATGGATACTTGAGTTTTTTCCAGATCTTGGCTATTGTAGATAACGCTGCTATGAACATAGGGGTGCATATATTTTTTGTAATTCCCAGAAGTCAAATAGCTGGATCAAAAGGCAGTTCCATTTTTTTTTTATTTTTTGAGGTAACTTCATACTGTTCTCCACAGTGGCTGTACCAGTCTGCATTCCCACCAAGGGTGCACAAGGGCTCCCTTCTCTCCACATTCTCTCCCACACTTGTTTGTTGATTTATTTGTGGTACCCATTCTAACAAGTGTCAGGTAATATTTCATTGTAGTTTTAATTTACATCTCTCTGATGATTAGTGATATTGAGCATCTTTTCATATATCTATTGGCCATCTGTATGCCCACTTTGGAGAAGTGTTTGTTCAGGACCTTTCCCCATTTCTTAATTGGATTGTTGGTCTTCTTGGTGTTGAGTTGTCTAAGTTCTTTATATATTTTGGAAATTAACCCCTTACTAGATGTGGAAAATATGTTCTCTCATTCAGTGGGTTCCCTTTTCATTTTATTGAAGGTTTCGTTTGTGGAGCAAAATCTTTTTAGTTTAATATAGTCCCATTTGTTTATTTTTTTTCTTTGTTTCCATTGCCTGAAAAGATATATTATTCACAAGAAATGTCTGAGATTTTACTGTCTATATTTTCTTCTAAGATTTTTATGGTTTTGTGACTTACAATTAAGTCTTTAATCCATTTTGAGTTTATTCTTGTGTATGGTTTAAGTTGGTAGACTAGTTTAATTGTTATACATGTACTAGAAGCCTGATGCACAAAATTCTGCCGCCTCTGCCTCGGCCCCCAACCACTGTGGCTTTGTCTGGAAGGAAGGATGTCTGGAAGGACGTCTAGTCTAATTAGCATGTTACACTTTTATTATTATAGATCTGTCCAATTTTCACAACACCATTTATTGAAGAGACCTTCTTTATACCATTGTATGATTTTTTCTCCTTTGTCAAATATTAACTGACCATAAACTATGGTTTTGTTTCTGTGCTCACTATTCTGTTCTGTTTATCTATATGCCTGTTTGTGTGTGAATGTCATGTTGTTTTGATTACTATGGCCTTGCAGTGCAATTTGATATCAGATAATGTTATACCTCCAACTTTGTTCTTTCTCAAGATTGCTGAAGCTACTCGGGATTTTTTGTTGTTTCATATAAATTTTTGGAATGTTTTTCTAGACCTATGAGATACACCACAAGCATTTTAATAGGAATCCCTTGAATCTGTAGATTGCTTTGGGTAGTAAGACATTTCAATGATGATAATTTTTCCTATCCATGAGCACAGTATATGCTTTCACTTATTTGTAACTTCCTCAATATCTCTCTTAGTATATTATAATTTTCTGAGGACAGGTCTTTTACCTCCTTGGTCAAATTTATTCCTAGGTACCTTATTTTTTTGTGTCAAGAGTAAATGGGATTGTTTTCTTAATTTCTCTTTCTAATAGTTCATTATTGGTGTACTAGTGACCTGGTGCATGAAATTCATGCACATTAAAAGGGGATTAATTAGAGGAAATAATTTAATATTGCTATTTGCCCTTTCTCTATAATAGAGGTGTCAGAGATGAAAGAAAATTAGTAAATTGTATATGAAAACCTTCCTCCTGTCAGAGTCTGGGGCACACCACGGGACCCAGAGTCAAGTCCCCGCCCACCCACATGCGCCTCAAAATCACGTGATACCCAGACCCAGCCAGCCCCGCTCCCATTGGGATAGATCCAGACCTGGCTAGTCCCACCCTTGTCAAGCCCCGCCGGGCAGGGGATGTAGCCTCAGGTCCCCTGACCCGGCACCAGGACGGGAGGCATGGCCTGAGGTCCCCCAGCCCAGACCGGGGTGGGGGGGCATGCCTTAAGGTCCCCCGTCAAACCCTGCCAGGTGTGGGACATGGCCTGAGATGCCCTGTCAAGCCCCGCTGGGTGGGGTGCATGGCCTGAGGTCCCCCGTTAAGCCCCGCCAGGTGGGGGTGGCACAGCCTCAGGTCCCCTGGCCCAGCACCAGGAGGAGGGAACAGCCTCAGGTTCCCTGTCAAGCCCCGCCAGGCAGGGGGGCGCAGCCTGAGGTCCCCTGGCTCGGTGCTGGGGTGGGGGGTGCGGTCTGAGGTCCTCCGGCCTGGTGCCGGTGTGGGGAGCATGGCCTGAGGTCCCCTGTCAAGCCCTGCCAGGTGGGGGGCATGGCCCGAGGTCCCCCGGCCTGGCGCTGGGGCGGGGGGAGCAGCCTGAAGTCTCCTAGCCCAGCACCAGGATGGGAAGTGCACCTTGAGGTCCCCTGTCAAGCCCTGCCAGGTGTGGAAGGCAGCCTGAGGTCCCCTGTCAAGCCCCACCGGGTGGGGGGCAAGGCCTGAGGTCCCCTGTCAAGCCCCACTGGGTCGGGGGAGAGCGTAGCCTCAGGTTCCAGCTGATTGCTTGTTAAGGCTCCTTATGGGAACTTGGCCTCAGCTGTGGGTGCAGCCATCTTTGTGACAGAGTGATGGTTAATTAGCATATTCCCTCTTTATTAAATAGGATAATATTGCTGAATATAAATTTTATATCCTGCTACTTTGCTGAATTCATTTATTAGATCTGATAGTTTTTGGTGGAGTGTTTAGGATTTTCTATGTACAATATCAAATCATCTGCAAATGACAGTTTTACTTCACTCATTTCAATTTAGATGCCTTTTAATTCTTCTTATTGTCTGATTGTCATGGCTTCCACTACTGTGTTTAATAAAAGTGGTGAAACTAGACGTACTTGACTTATTCCTGATCTTAACGGAAAGTGTTCTAGTTTTTGCCCATTGAGTATGAGGTTGGCTGTGTTTGTCCTATATGACCTTTATTATGTTTATGTATGTTTCTTCTATTCAACTTTGCTGAGATTTTTTTTTTATCCAAATAGGTGCTAGGTTTTATCAAATGCTTCCCCTGCATCTCTTCATATGTGATTTTGATCTTTTATTTTGTTTATGTGATGTTTCATGCTTATTGATTTGTGAATATTATATCATCCTTGCATCACAGGACTAAATCCAATTTGATCATGGTGTATGATCTTTTTAATGTATTCATGGATTCAGTTTGCAAATACTTTGTATAGCATTTTAGCAACAATGTTTATCAGTTATATTGGCATATAATTTCCTTTCTTTGTATTTCTTTATTGGATTCTGGATTGAGGATAGTGCTGGCCTCATAAAAAGAGCTTGGAAGTCTTCCCTTCTCTTGAAATTTTTGGACTAATTTGAGAAAGATTGATGTTCATTCTTTTTGAATAATTGATAAAATTCACTTGTGAAGACATACGGTCCAGGACTTATGTCTGCTGGGGTGTTTTTATTATTGCTTTGATTTCATTAGTTGTTACTGATCTCTTCAGGTTTTCTGATTCTTCCTGATTCACTATTGTAAGATTGTAAGTTTCTAAGAATTTGTTCATTTTGTCCAGGTTGTCCAATTTTTGGCATATAGTGTTTTCTTACAATCCTTTGTATTTTTTTTTTGGTGTAAATTGTTACTTCTTTTTCATTTCTGATTTTATTTATTTTGTTCCTCTCTTTTTGCCTTGGTCAGTCTATTTAAAGATTTGTCAATCTTTTTTATGCTTTCAAAGAACCAGATCTTGGTTTCATTGATCTTTTATATTGTTTTGTTTTGTTTATTTATTTTTTTATTTTAGCGATTGTGATTATTTTCTGCTCTAATATTTATTATTCCCTTCCTTCTCTTTACTTAGAGCTTTATTTATTGTAGTTTTTCTACTTTTAGGTGTAGGGTTAGATTGTTCATTTGAGATTTCTTTTGATTCTTGAGGTAGGACTGTAATGCTATGAATTTTCCTCTCAGGACTACTTTTGCTCTGTTTCATAGATTTTGGATTGTTGTGTGTTCATTTTCATTTGTCTCTAGGTAAATTTTTATTTTTCTTGATCTCATTATTAATACATCCATTATTTAATAACAGTTAGTTAACCTCCATGTGTTTGAATGTTTTCCATGTTTATTGTAATTTATTTCTAGTTTTATGCAATTGTGGTCAGAGAAGATGTGTGATATGATTTCAAACTCCTGGAATTTATTAAGACCTATTTTGTGTCCTAACATGTGGTCTGTTTTTTTAGAATGTTCCATGTGCACTTGAGAATAATGTATATTCTGCTGCTTTGGGATGAAATATTCTATAAATATAAATTAAATTAATCAGATCCAGTGCATCATTTAAGGTCACTATTTCCTTGTTGATTTTCTGTTTGTAAGTTCTGATCTGTCCACTGATGTCAATGTGATTTTTTAAAATCCCCTACTATGATAGTATAACTGTCACTCCCTTCCTTAATGTACACTAAGATTGTTTATATATATTTAGGTACTCCTATATTGGGTTCATAAATGTTTACAAGGGTTATATTTTGTTGTTGGAGTGCTCCCTTTATCAGTATGTAGTGGCTTTCTTTGTCTTTTGTTATAGCCTTTGTTTTAAAGTCTATTTTTGTCAGATATAAGTACTGCTACCTCAGCTATTTTTTGTTTCCATTTGCATGGAATATTTTTTCCATCCCTTAATTTTCAGTCTGTGTAAGTCCTTTGTTCTGAGCTGGGTCCTTTGTAAGACAACATATATATGGTTTTTTTTCTTCTTATCCACTTAGCTACCCTATGTCTTTTGATTGGATGATTTAATTCATTCACATTTAAGGTTATTGTTGATAGGTACTTAGTTATTGCCATTTTATTCTTTGTACCTCTATTTCTCTCTGTATATTTCTTTCTTTTTTATTTGTCTTCTTATAGCAGACTCTTCAATTTTAAATGATGGCCTTGCTGGATAGAATTGTCTTGGTAGTTGTCTTTGAGTATTTCAGGCCAATATTATGTGGTCTGAAATGTTTCTCTTGAGAAAACAGCTGATAGCCCTATGGGGGCTTCCTTGTAAGTAACTATCTTTTTCTTTCTGTTCTTAAGATTCTTTCTTTGTCTTTAAACTTTGCCATTTTAATTATGATGTGTCTTTGGGTTCATCTTGATTGAGACTCTGCTTCCTGAAGTCATGTGACTTTTTCCATCAACGGGTTAGGGAAGTTTTCTGTCCTTACTTCATCAAACAGGTTCTTGATCCCTTGCTCACTCTCTCCTCTTTCATGTACCCTTATGATACAGATGTTGTTATACTTGATGTTACCTCAGAGTTTTCTTAGACTTTCCTCATTTCTCTTAATTTTCTTTTCTTCTTGCTGTTGTCATAGAGGTCCCTTAGGCCTTCTTATTTTTTTAAATTATCTCTTTTTTTATGCTCTGATTGGGTGCTTACTGTTATCTTGTCCTCAAAATTGTTGATTCGATCCTCTGCTTCATCTAACTTGCTGAAAATTCCTTCTAGTGTATTCTTCATTTCAGATATTATATTCTTTACTTCTGACTGGTTCTTTTTTATGGTTTATATGTCCTTTTTAATGCTTACTATTTCTTTAACTCCTTGCTGAGAGCATCCATTCTTCCCCTAAGGTCCTTGAGCACCTTTATAAGCATTGTTTTAAACTCTGCTTCTGATATTTTAGTTACTTCCATTTCATTTAACTCTTTTTTATGGGGATTTCTCTTATTTTTTCATTTGGGGCATATTTACTCGTCTTCTGATTTTGTCTCTGTGTATTATGTAGATCTGCTATGTCTTTCAAACTTGTTATGATGGCTTAATGACACAGGTGTTGTTAATTTGCAGATCACCTGAACGTCATGCTCCAGGAATGGTTCTTGTGGGTTATGTGCACCCTCCTGTTGTCATTGAGTCTTGAATGCTGTTGGCCCTTTTGTGGCTGGAGTTAACCCTTCAGGCTGCCTGACTATTAAGTATAAACTCTGATCACCGTGTAAGAGTCACTGCATGGCCTGCCCCCTGAGGTGTTGTTCCCAGCCGGGTCTGGTGCTTGCCAAAATCCTCCTTTGGGTGTGCTGCTTATGTGGCTAGTTGGGTCGAGCTCTGGTGTGGTCTGAGCCCACCACTGGTTTTGTTGGCTCTGGGTCCACTTGGGCATTGTTCACGTACAGGTCAATGTCAGATGTTGTGTGTCACCAGCCTTGGGCTAGTTGTCTGGAGCTACCACACTACTCACTGTTTGTTTCTGCCTCTACTGGGTCTTGATGTGTGGGAAGGTGCCAATATGTATTTCAAGGGTTAGCTTTCTCCAGCTTAGAGCTGGGGTTAGATCTATAAAATTCGAGGCTTCTTTAGGTCCTCCTCCATCTGCCTGCCTCTCCACTTCCCTGAGGCTGCTTGGTCTTTTTCTAGAGCCTTCCGAATGAAGACTGTATAGTAGTGCCTGGCTAGCCTTGTCCCACATACCCTCCAACAATGGCAAACATGGTAGGTTGGGACAAGAGGAGTCAGGAAGATTGGGCCAGAGGGTCCCTTACTTGGAGTTCAAGTGATCAGGCACTCAATGGGAAGAATATGGCTCCTACTCTAGAGCCACATCACTCAGTCTTTGCCAGTCTCCAGCTCTAGCTTCTCCAAGAGGAGCTCACCACAGGTTTAGTTTGGGTGCAGCCAGCCATCCCCTCTGCAGGAACAAGCTCAGCAGGGTGCAACCGCTGGGACTCTGGAGGACAGATCAAAAGGGTCTCCCATTGGTGGTAGTGCCAGCCAATCCTGCAGGAGGGGGCAAGCACTTCATCCAGGTCCCAAACAGTAGTTTTTGAGGGAGACACACTACAAATGTCTAAGTGCAGAGGTCAGTAGGGCGGGGCCCTGGCTGCTGGAAAGGCAGGTCAAATGTGTCTCCCATTGGGGGAATAGTACCGACTGAGAAGAGTAACCACCGCCATCCACCCAATCCCTGGTGATGTAGTAACACAACCCAGGTCCCAACTGTCTGATGCCCAGACAAAAGCCTCCCTGGGAGACCCTCTCTGGAAGGCCTAGCTCTACATGGCACTCTGATTCCCCAGGAGACTGAACTCAGAAGGGCAGGGCCACGGGGAATAATTTGACAGGTGGGGCGGGGTCAGCAGCTGTGTGCTGGCGGTGGGTAACAATGGTCCCCTTTCCAAAGCATCACAGTTCAATCACTGCCTGAGTCTCTGCCAAGAGCTTCTTCAGAAAAAGAGCTTTTCAAAGGTCTGTGCTGGGTGCAGCTAGCAGACCCCTCTGCAGGATCTGAACAGGGCAGAGTGGCCTTGCCAGTGGCTGGAGGTTTGGGCAGTGCACGCCCCAGGCTGGTGCTGTACCCATAGGAGTGCTGGGCCCTGGGAAGGTGTTGTCTGGGTCTCTAGCCTCTGGGTCTTCTCTCCCAGTCAGACTGAATCTCCTCTGATTGTCCCCACCAGATGCTACGTGGGCTCCTCTTCTCATTTCTGTTGCTCTGGATTGGGGATCCTGGTGTGGGGTTGAGTTTCCACGGTCCTGTGGGAGGGAGTTTCACAGCCGAGATATCCCTTTGGGCTTCTCAGCCACTAGCCATGTCTCTGCCCTTCTTACCAGCCTCTATGTGGCTTCTTCTGTAAATCTTTGGTTACTATATTTTAGTTCAGCTAGCCTTCAGTTGGTTATACAGGTTGATTGCTCTATAATTTAGCTGTAAATCCAGTTTGGGTCTGGGAGCAGTGAGTGAAAACCTACTCCGCAGCCATCTTGGAATCCTCAACTCTGCCTTTTTATCTTCTTTTTATTCCCCTTTAATCTCCTTAGTTAAACATTCATGTTATTATTGCAAATGTTCCAAGTGCTTAAAATTAAGTGAATTATTTTTAATTGAGAAAATGTTATTTCTTAAGATCCAGTTAACCTACTCATTTAAATAGGTCTTGCATATGACAAGACATTTCTTCTTAATTATAAAGAATTGAAATTTTTTAAACTCTATTATAAGTTTTAAATTATATCCTGATAAATCTCATTTTTATCCATATATTGGCCATTTCTAAAGTCTTGTGATTTATATTCCTGGATAATAATTAATGTATATGGAAGTCTATATTAAAGTGACCATCACCTCACAAAATAAGTAGTCATTGGACACAGCAACTTGGTCTGTATTATCAGCCCATGTACCCAATAACAGCCCACATATGCCAATTTGGGGAGGGGGAGGGTATTATTATGGTGTGTTGCAGGGATATAGAAAGATTGGAAAGATCAGACTCCACTCTTGTGAATGAATATAACTCTAGAGTGCTTATTTATTTTTTAAATGTCTTTTTTTCTTACATTTCAGGTTTTGGACTTTAAAAACATAAATATTTTTATTTTTTATTTTAAAGGACTATAATGGCACTCCTAAATAAATCTAAGAACCAACATAAAGCCACGGAGGACACCTGTACAAGCTACCTATAAGAGGAACAAAAAGTAAAAGTAAAAGTGTCCCTGGCTCAGTTGGTTGGCCATTATCCTGTGCACCAAAAAGTTGCTGATTCATTCTTTGTCGGGGCACATGCCTGGGTTGTGTGCTTGATTCCTGATAGCGGGCATGCAGGATGTGGCCGATGGATGTTTCTCTCTCACATCGATGTTTCTCTCTCTCTCTCTCTACCTTCCTGTTTCTCAATATATATATATATATATTTTAAAAGTAAAAGTGAAGAGTTTTTGTAAGAGATAATATACTTGTGAACTTTCTGTCAATGCCTCAAATTTAAGGAGCATATCTAAAGGAAAAAATACATAAAATCAATATATGGTTTTGGGGTTTGGTTTTATAAACTTTTTAATTTACACTTACTCAGTTTAATTGAAGACATTGCAATTTTCATGCATAAGACAGATTTTTATTTCTTAGCCATAGTTAAAGAGCCAAGTAAATCCTCTCCTATACAGAGTCAACAAGTTTCATTCTGGTTCTATGGCACGTTGATACTGTAAATCTGTGTTCAACTCTCAAGTCTTTATTGGAGAAGGACCTGTACTATTGCATTTAACATCGCTAAGAGAGAGCTATGCTTCGTTCAAATGGGAATAACGATTCCTACTTTTTGGACTTACTGTATATTTACAGGTGATTATGTACATGAGTGGCATAATACCTAGCCCACTATAGACATATAAAGTTGGTAGTCACTACTAGTTGATCTGGACAGGAAGTTCATCTGGACAGAATGTAGTACCAGTCCTGGCACTCTTGTCTTCCACATAAAATCAGCAAAATGACCCTGGTCTTCCTCATACCCAGATGAGTTGCAGCACAAGTATTGGTATTTTGTGTGCTACAGGAATGTCCTCTTCTGTTCCAAATCCCTTGCCCTGCTTAGTGAACTCCTCATTAAAGAAAAAGAGTAAAACTTCCATTCTACAGAGCAAGAATTCAATTATTCCTTCCAAGAAAATAATAATGCACTGAGACATCGGAGAGAAAAAAAGTTTGAAACTATGAGATGGAGGAAAGAACTATCACCAGACAGAGAAATTGTCAAGTGACTTCACGTTGTCCATTCTCTTACTGGTTTTGATAATTTGTAGAACATGTTTCTATACTCAGAAATTAAGTGAAATTCTTCTTCAATAAACAATAAACAGAAGAGGAAAAAATTGTCTTTTTTTAAAGACCGTTAAAGCACCCCTAAAAATCTGTATACTCTAATCAACACATTTTCAAGAACTAGGTTTTTAATAAACTAGAATAAAATAAAAGAGATTAGAAGTTATTAGAGTTCAGTGCTTGCACTAAGCATGTATTTTTTTTTTATTTATGATATACACACACCTTTATAAGCATGGGTATGAATACACACACACACAGTTGAATCATGATCTAAAATGTATTCAGTCTCTGGATGTCTTTATCAAAAAACTTGAAATCCATGTTTATAAAGACTCTTATAAAAGACGTGCATTAAGCTAGAGCAGAAGTTTTGGAATAATCTAAAATCACTTTTTATTTTTGTTGTAGGTTTTGTTTTAAAGGCATGGAACTTTCAGCTCTGAAGCTACTTTTATACATGATTCTAAAATGCTAGATAAATGTGTAACCAGATAATTAATTGTTCTAAAAAGATTTTCATTTTTCCATTAGAAATATTGGTCCTTTCAGCAGGAATCATAGGCTCCTTCTGAAGGCAGTCACCAACCTCCTACTTCTTTAATGACATCATACTAAGGGTTCACCCACAAAATGCCATTTGAGTGGCCTGACTGCTGATTGAGCGTGCAGGGCGGGACCGCCTCGTCACACTGCGGTACTTCAAGGAGCCCTGGATGGCATGGAACACATTCGGAAAGATGTTTATCTTTTTTCTTGACACTTATTCAGGAGTGGATTTTCCATGTAGCTAGTAAGCTTAATCTTCAGGGTCCCTCATTGTATTATTTTATTTCAAGGCCTTGAACCTAATTTTTACTTTTTGGGTTTTTTTGGTTTTTTTTGTATTATTTTTGTTAAAAGGGATTCCCAAATTTGAATAAGTTTCAGGTCTTACAAAAGGTATTATTCACTTCTGCACTAATCACATTCTAATTATAAAATATCTCACCTCATGCTTCTTTAAAAGCCTCATGAAGTATAGTGTTAGGAGTTGTATGAATATGCAGTAAAAAGAAGGGATTTTGGAAACATATTGACTTCGTTGATCTTGAGCAAGTCATTGATGGCTCTGAAAAATCTATTTCCTTAACAGCAAAATGGAAACAATAATTTCTAGGATACTTCTCAGGTCTAATTGTAACTTCCCACAGACATGGTAGTGACTAAAGCTTACCCTTTCCCTTCCAAACAGTCTGAAAATAGGTCCATTATAAAACTGAGTTGACTCACTGCTCCTCAACCTTCTTCTTCCAAAGGTCCCAGCCACGTAAAAGAAAAAGCATCCAGTGCCCTGTTTTTCTGCTGATATCAAAGCATCAGTACGTGTTGATGATTCTGATATAAAGATATAAAGCCAATATAAGTACCTGAAATTTAAAAATGTCCCATTGGCTATGTCCAGTTGTGCCAATGACTCTGATCATTACAATCAATCCAGAGGGAAGCAGACAATTTACTCTACCATTACACAAAGCAAAGGCCAGGCACCAGGTGGCTAAAACAGCCCCATGAATGATTGAAGTTCAATCATAAATTTGTTTCACCATCATATCAACCACAAAGTCCATATTTCCATTATCAACATACAAAAGACCTCATCAAAAACATGGGGCCATCCTTTTCTGCAAAATGGGTGTCAGAACACTAAGAAAATGGAGAGCAACAAGACAATAAATATTATTGTGATAGATTCCGCAGAGCAGGCTTTGTTCTCTAGCACACCTCCAAATTAATTCCAAACATCATGCAATGCCATCACTAAAAGAAGACAATTTAAAGATGGCCACGTTGTAACTGATGGAGTGCTGCTAGATGCTTAGACAATGATCATCCATTTTCCATCACTGGCAGGTTCCGTTGTCTCCCTGAGAGCCATTTCATAAAGTCCCCAGTGGCAGCCTGAATAAAGCTGCTCCTGGACAGCATGCAGACCGCTAGCTGCCTACCAGCTGCCCCGCCCCTGTCAAGGCTGAGGGAGCTTGAATGACAAAAGAACAATTGAACTGGTAATGCAGCAGTACAGGACATATATCACCATTGTGCAGCAGGAATGGGTAAGTCATCAATAATTAAGTGATTTCCGCCAGAGTAATTTATTGAACTGGTACATTAGCCAGTAAGCTACCCCAGGTGTGCAGGTGCGCTGCGGCTCTGAACCCGAGAACTCAGTCAGTCTCTCAGCTCATTTAGGTCCCTATCTCTGTGACTTCCACTTATGGCAGTAGCAGTGTGGCAGGTGTGAAAACGAGAGGGGGTGCATATATTATGTTTTCTTTACTTCATGCTCTATAGCATCTGGCCATAAGAATAAGGGAGAGATTTGCTAAAGCAGCTTAATACTGAACATCAAGCAGCTGCCCAGGAATCATAACTTCTGATTATTTCTGACCTCTGTTGAATTGGAGTCATTACTTCTGGTCACATTGCTGAATGTGAACCATTCAACAGCCAGGGCTGCCAACAGGTTAGCTACCAGGAAGCTGATCTGGGGAAAACACGACTCTACTCTACCTTCAAATATCAAAAAGGTGTTTTTTTTTTCTCATTTAAAAAATCTACATCTTTGAACTATAACATAGGTTTTATTTGAAGAATTCATACATGTTATAAAAAAAGATCCTGAGGAATTACCATTTACTTATACATCAACAGAGAAACCATCTTGGAAGAGTGTAACAACAATATACAAACAAGGGGGAGTGGTCTAGGGGCTGGCATGGTTTTAGGAAGAGAAGATGAACAGGTACAGACGAGAAGGTCTAGGAGAAAGTCCATATATTCTCTTGCCAACTGGGCTGTGTTGTGTCAATGGATGGGCAGAAAACAGTGGTGTAACGAAAAGAATCACGATGACTGTCTTATCAAAATGGTAATAAAACTGCTGCTTACTTAGTTCTCATTGTTTACCAGGCACTGTGCTAAGCATTTACATACAGTGTCTTATGTAATGTTACTAATAACTACATAGAGCTGGTCATATTGTTGTTGTCCCCACTTTTTAATAAGAAACTAGAAGATCAGAAAAGTTAATTAACTTGATGAAAGTCAACCAGTGGCTGAGCTGAAAAGCAACCTCAGCTTCATTTTATTCTAAAAAGATTAAAACATCATTTTTATCAAAGCAAAATGAAATGTGGTAAGGATAAATAATGCATTCCCTTAGCAAGGCTACATGGAGACCCTTCCATACCCACCACTGTGTCAGTCATCAGCAGTATAGAAAGAACAATACACATTCCTGCGTTCAAATTCCTCACAGTCCAGTCAGGGAAGCGAAATCACAAATAAATAACCCTAGGTTCTTTAGGTACAAGCTAAACAAATGGACTCTGGGAAACTAAAACAGAAAGTGATTTAACTAGAAAAATAGAGAGTTGTATTGGTTGGAGTAATTAACATGGGATACTGCGAGAACACCACAGTGACTGACCCCAACAAAGATTTGACCATTGTTTATGTCTCAGTCTGATACAGGTGAGATATGTGTCCAACAGCGACCCAGGGATTTAAGCTTCTTCCATGTTGTAATTTTGGCCTCAAAGAAAGAGAAAGGTAGAGGAGGCACATTGGTTCTTTTTAAAATTATTTTAACCACAGTTTACATTCAATACCCTCTGGCATCAGTTTCAGATGTACAGCAAAGTGGCCAGAAACCATGCACTCTGCAGAGTAGTCACCACTGCCCCGAGCACCCACCTGACCCAAACCCTGTTATCTCCACATTACTGACTACATTCCCCATGCTGCAAACCACATCTCTGTGGCTGCTCTGCATAATTGCTTGGCCCACGAGTTAAACATGTCACTTCTCACAGCTCATTGAACAAAACAAGGCATACGGCCCCCAAATAACTGCAAAGGATGGAAAATGTAGGGGAACATGTGGAATACCTGGAGAGCACTAACTCTCCGGTTTAGAGGACTGATGGGAAGGCTAGAGAGCTAGGCATGGAACGCTAGGGAACTCGGCTGTCTCATCAGAAAACCATTCCTCCGTGAATGAGCTGGTAGTTTTTCTTCTTCACACTCTTCCACTCAAGAGGTGGCTCTTGTTGCTAGAGGAGGAGAAAGATCTTGATTTACATCATGAATGCCTGTGAAGGGAGAGTCAATCCCAAAAGGAAAAAAAAGGAGAGATAGGAATATCAAGGAAGTGAGTAAAAATTGTTCCGTGAATAGAGGAAAGGGGAAATGCTCAAAGCAAAGATGTAGCAAAACAGGAATGTGTGGCCGTCCAGGAAGCTTCCAGCCATGTTTGACAAGGTCAGGGAACTGAGTCTAAGGGGCACAAGGGAGGAGTCTGGAGACACTGGGCAATGGCAGGTCACAGTGAGTGCTGTTTGATCATTTAACTCAATCCGGAGTAAGAAGATGGGTGAAAACTGATGTATAAGACCACACATAAGTAGACTGCTCTCGGCATAACTAGAGCCATTCTGTCATTCCCACAATTTGAGGATTGAAAAGAAATCGCAAGGAGAGTGACTCCGCTGCCCACTCTATGACGAAACACACTCAAGCATTATGCATACCTATTCACACACTCACATGTGCCACATGAGCATTCATACACTCACATATAACCTCCACACCATCACTTATGCACACATAAACATGCTCACATATGCTCACACTTACACTCATACATGCCCACACCTACACACTTAAATGCGCCACATACACACTCACACATTCAAGTGTGCCACACACACATGGACACACATTTAATATGCTCACACACTCCCATGTGCCCACATACACACATTCACACACTCACACAAATGTTTGCATGGAAAGGTGGTAGCAAAATAGCCATAAAAGTCTACAATTTTGTTACTTCATTCAAAATTTGGACTTTGGAAAGATTTAAATGGTTGCAGGTGATGGATCACATAAACTCAAAATAAAATGACTCCAGAGTCCGCATTTAATAACACACGTAGGTAGGGAAAGCCCTGGGCTGGGATCCACTACCAGTGATGGGACCTCTGATGAACTGCTAGAATTTTCCTAGACTTGGTTTTCTCATTGTTATCGATATGGGAAAATATTATCTCTTTCTTATATGGCCTCCAAGGGAGATTATGTGAAAGTAATTTAAAACTAATCTGTATTCCATAGAAGTTCACATTTCAAGTGGAGCCCTCCTCCATTTGTGCTGACACCTGAAATAAATTTGAGCATTGATTCTAATAAACAAGGTTCTGAGGGACAAGATGTGGGAAGAAAGGAACAGATGAGGGTCAGAGAAGACCGGGTCTCCATGCCTGTCTCTGACCCCGTTGGGTAACCTCATAGTAATGCTGAATCACAGAAGTACAAGTAATTAGCAGTATGTACTCAGACTGATCATTGAAACTAGAGAGTATAATTTTGTAAGCATTTAACTTTAAAAATGAAATTTCAAAATACAATAATGGCTCTCACTAATGCAAAGGTATAGTTAATTCAAACTAGTTTTAAGCAAATATTACACACAGGAAAAGATAAAAATAAATAGGACTGTTTAGGTCAAGGAAAATAATATGAAGTGTCAATTTTATAATTATCCTTAAGTAAGAGACCTATCTCTATGCTGAGAGAAGAACCAAAATACATTGGATGGGCATACAGTGAAAGAACCATAAGTCTTTGATATTCATCGATTGAATAAAAACAAATAAACAAAATCAACTTATGGATATGAACTGAGCTATTCTAGGTTCCTCAAAGAATAAATGCTGTTACCATTAAGAGCTCAGTGCTTACTCTTCTCACTCAGCCTTGACACACAGGGAGAGTTGGAAAACTGCTGAATAGAAATGACATTTGGCTGGGTCCATTTGTGGACAGTCATTAATATTGCTAACAGGCCCATGTGCTAGACTTGGCCCAACAAATGCACCAGATGCATCCTCCCAGGCAACCTGGGGCCTTCTGACTGTGACTGCAGGTGGGAACACTATGTCTGCTTCCATTCAGACAGCTGGCTGCTTTGCTCAAGACAGAGCAACAATGGCACTGTCGCTACAACTCCACTTCATGAAAAATGAATGTAGCAGTGTGTGGGTGCGGGGGGGGGGGAGGGGGAGGGGAAGGGCGCGAGTCCTGGCACCAGATCTGCCAACAGATAGATGGTGCACTCTTGAAGACAGAGGATAGACAATTAAAAGTTACTCTAGACCTGTTTCTACAGACCCAGCTAAGTTAACTAAATTTATCAAGGACTTACACATAATGTGTATCTAGCCCTGTGGTCAGGAAAGTAACGATCAGAGATCCAGAAAAAGAAGAGAAGTACCCTTACATAAAGGCATGATGCTAGAGTTGGACAGCATAGAATCAGAGCAAGAAATAAATTCCCTGTTGGGGCAAGAGTTAAGCATTTTTTAAGCTCTCTGACAGGGATTCATAGACATCATTGTTTTTAACACTTGCAACCACCCTATGAGTAGATACTAAAAGCTCCATTTTCCAAATAAGGAAAGCAAAGCTAAGAGGTCTATGGCTTCCCCAAGGTCACACAGTTGATGGGGTCAAGATTTAAACCTCTGATTTTGAAGAACACATTGTTAGAGCCTACATTAGATTTTAAGGGTTATTGAGTTCAGAAAAGGCAGCACAGAGTGTGACATTTACATAGTGATCACAGGGCACCTACCATTTTTCTAAGCCCTTTTTCAATTATAACTCATCTAACCTTCCATAGCAACACCATAATTAGATACTAATATATCTGTACTTTAAAAATAAGGAAACCAGTAAAGAGAGAGCTTCAGTCAGTAGTCCAAAGTCACAAAACTAGATGGAAGAGTAGAGATTTCAACCCAAAAGAGGCTGGTCCTTCTTGGTGCTCACATCACTATATTAAATAGTACTGGTCATGTTCATTCCCCCGCCCCCAAAATGTGGCCAGGCCTTTGTTTGAGTGGATTATTGATTGATTTTATCTGTCTTGGATCAAAACACAAGTTTCCAAACTCCTCACACCTTGCTTGGCCTTTGTTTTCAAAACATAGAAAGCTATATTTGCAGCTGATTCTCTTAGACTTGAGGACATGTGAGAATATTGCTGTGCCAGGAAACAGCAGGGAGCACAGGAAGGTTGGAGAGGTGAACACACCAAACCTTTCCTTCTGGAGGCCAGGACTTCAAAGCTTACATGTGGTCAAAGTTTACAGATGATGGATGGGTAGTTATGTTGATAAATATATGACAGGAATATTATAGATGCATAGATAGATGATGATAGATGATAGATAGCTATATATAGATGATGGAAGAAAGATAGAAGACAGATAGTAGATAGATAGATAGATAGATAGATAGATAGATAGATAGATGATAAATACATACATACATACATACATACATACATACATACATACATACACAGATTTTTTGTTTAACTTCTGACCAATCTAGAAAGCCAGTGTGGGGTTAAGGAACTTCCACAGGTGAAAGGTTCAATTACTTTGCTCCTCACTTATCACCCAGGAAAGATGGTACGACTTCTATTGGCAAGACTACATGGTAGAAAGCTGTGCATGAGGAAAAAGTCTCCCTATGTCATTAATAATCTCCTTGTACAAGTTTGACACACATGTAACAGTGCTGTCAACTTCAAGGAATAATGTCTGTTTGGACAATTAATATATTATTGCTGACCATTGTGGACATTAGACCAGAAGAACTGAACCAAATGTTCTGAAATGTGGCAGCCCATAGGAGTTATGGAATGTTTCTCAAGAGTAAGAATTCTCGACAACTGCGGCACCCACCGAACAGCTGCGAGCCCCAGAACACCGGTCCCCAGTTGGCGCAAACATGCGGATTCAGAGGGGCTCTACACTACACCATGGAAAGGTCAGATTTTGCCTGGAATAAGGTGAGGTCTCTGGTCCTGGTGGGAGAGAGGAACGCGCGTTTTGCGGGAGCTGGAGGACCAGGGAAGTCTGTGCCTAGAAAAATCCATGGCTGTTGGGGCTGGCGTGATCCATGATTGTGGAAGGGGATCCTCAGAGCTGCTAACAGAAGGGATCTCTAAAAAGCAACCCATTTTGAACTGAAGTACAGGGGCAGCCTAAGAATTTCAAAGGTGTGCCAGCTGCTTAGACTTGCACACAGACCCATTGTTCGCACACTTGGGCTTTTTCCTCTTGAAATCCTTGCTTCTGATTACTAAGCCCAATACATAGGATCACCCAGTTGGGGAAACCCTGGGAGACTGCAGGGGAAAGTTGTTTTAATGGAACCTGGGGATCGGAGTGGGGAGTGACCATCGGAGAGCCAGCTCTGAGGCAGCCCACTCCCACAAACCGGTAGTGAGTGCCACAGGGAAAGAAGGCTCTAACACTGCCTAGAAAGGCCATATATAGACCCGGAAGTAAATCCAGAAACACTGCCACCAAGAGGCTGAATCACAAATTGACTCTTGTGTAATCAAAAATAAAGGAATATGAGAAATTAAGACACACCGCCTGCTTAAAATCAGGACTGGCTTACAACACTGAGGAACAGTGGAACACAGGGAACTGCAATACTGTCTGGACTGAGAAACAGGTGTGCCAAACAGAACAATAGAGGAAGTGAATGACCTTCACTACTCCACATTTTATTTTTATTTTTTTATTTTCATTTTTTGCATCTTTTACTCAAGAAACTAATTTTTTTCTTTTTTCCTCACTTGATTTTACCTTTTTAATTATTACATTTTTATTTTCAATCAGTATTATTACTACTGCTATTTTATCCTTTTTTTAAAAAAGTGTCATTTTATTTTCTCTTTATTTTACTTTGGGATTAGTGTTCTACATTCTATTTTCATCTTTCCTTTAGCATCGTTTTACTCTACCTCAACTCTACCTTTATGCCATTACTCTCTTCCTAACTTTTCCCTTTTCGGTATCCTGTTTATCTTACCCCTTTCCTGCTTTAGATTTTCCCTATTCTTTCTGTTTACCCCCTGTTAAAATTTCACCCTACTTATATATCTAATCTCCAATCCCCTGCTCCAAGTCCATATACACCTCTCTCTTCGCTGTCTTAACTATCCAAAAAATTGTTTTTCTCTCTGTCCTTTTGTTGTTGTTTGCTTGAATGTTGATTATATTGAATTTTTATGCTTTTTTTTTACGAGATTGTTTTCCTTACTCTTCTTTTGTTTGTTTATTTTTTTGTTTGTTTTGTGCTTCTGTTTTCCCTTGCCCCACTTGATATTAGTTGGTGTTGTAATTTGTATTAATCCCCAGGTACTTGTTGCAGGCATTTGCTGGGATTAGTGGTTGTTCTATTGGAGTTTTATCCCCATATATATAGTTTATTCCCCTTTCTCTCTTAGTCTCTTTCTTGTCTCTATTACTTTTTTTTTCTTTTTCCTTTTCCCAATTTCATTTTGACACTCCTTTTTTTTTCTTTCTTTTTCCTCTTCTTCTTTCTCTCCTATCCCCTAATTTGCCTTTCTCTGGTGGTCACCTGTATTGGAGGTTATTAATATCGTGAATACATATCTGTACAGTGCCTTGTGTGTTGTACCTGGTTGTGCTGTATTTTGTGCCTTTAAATCAACGCAGGAGAGAGAGAACTACATAACCAGACATCCAGGGAAGAGAGACCATAGGGAGACAAAGAAACAGCCCGCATATGAAAGAAAAGCAGGCATCACCAGAAAAGGAAGTAAATGAAATGGAGGCAAGCAACCTTCCAGAAAAAGAATTCAGAGAAATGGTCATAAGGTGGTTAAAGAATGGAAGACAAATTCAACAATATGAGCAAGAACCAAGAGGAAATGAAGAAGAACCAAGAAGAAATGAAAAATGACATCGCTGCTGTAAAGAACTCAATAGAAAGCGTCAAGAGTAGACTAGAAGAAGCAGAGGACCGCATCAGTGAGCTAGAAGACAAGATGGGGAAAAATACCCAAGTAGAGCAGCTTCTAGAAAAAAAAATTAAAAGGCAGGAGGAGAGCCTAAGGGAACTTTGGGACAACACGAAACAAAACAACATCCGCATATTAGGGGTACCAGAAGGAAAGGAAGCTGACAAAGGAATAGAAAACCTGTTTGAAGAAATAATGACAGAAAACTTCCCTGATATAGGGAAGAAAAAACCCCCACAAATCCAAGAAGCTCACAGAGTCCCAAGCAAAATGAACCCCAAAAGACCGACGCCAAGGCACATTATAATTAAATTAGCAAACACCAATGACAAAGTAAGCATCTTAAAAGTGGCAAAAGAGAGACAGAAAGTTACATACAAAGGAACCCCCATCAGACTAGCAACTGATTTCTCAACAGAAACTCATCAGGCCAGAAGGGAATGGAATGAAATATACAAAGGAAGGGTCTGAATCCAAGAATACAGTACCCAGCAAGGCTATCAATCAAAATTGAAGGTGAAATCAGGAGCTTCACAGACAAAAACAGACTAAGGGCATTTATTACCACCAAACCAGCAATGCAAGAAATGCTAAAGGGTCTGCTGTAAAAAAAAAAAGAAAAAGAAATAGGAAGCAAAGAAGGAACACAGGGGTAAATAATAAAAATGGCGACAAATACGTACCTATCAATAATAACTTTAAATGTAAATGGATTAAATGCCCCAATCAAAAGACATAGGGTAACATATTGGATAAGAAAACAAGACCCATATATCTGCTGACTACAAGAAACCCACCTCAGAAAAAAAGAAGCACACAGACTGAGGGTGAAGGGATGGAAAAAGGTTTTCCAGGTGAATGGAAATGAAAAAAAAAGCTGGGGTAGCAATACTTATATCTGAAAAATTAGATCTCAAAGTGAAGGACATAACAAGAGATAAGGAAGGCCACTTCATAATACTAAAGGGAGCAGTCCAACAAGAAGAAATAACTCTGGTAAACATATATGCACCCAATACAGGGGCACCCAAATACATAAAAAAACTCCTGGAGGATATCAAAGGAGAGATTGACAACAATACAATCATAGTAGGAGACTTTAATACCCCACTATCACCATTGGACAAATCCTCTAAACAAAAAATCAGCAAAGAAACATCAATCCTAAATGACTCACTAGACCAGATGGAATTAATTGACATCTTCAGAACATTTCACCCCAAAGCCAAAGAATATACATTCTTCTCAAGTGCACATGGGTCCTTTTCAAAGATAGACCATATGTTGGGACATAGGCAAAGTCTCTTCAGATTCAAGAAGATAGAAATCATATCAAGCATCTTCTCAGACCACAGTGGCATAAAACTGGAAATCAACTACAATAAAAACAACCCAAAAAAATCAAACACATGGAGACTAAACAGCATGCTATTAAACAATTACTGGGTTACCAGAGAGATCAAGGAAGAAATAAAAAACATCATGGCAACAAATGACAATGAAAACACAACAATCCAAAATCTATGGGACACAGCGAAAGCAGTCTTGAGAGGGAAGTTCATAGCTCTACAAGCCTACTGCAAAAAACAAGAAACAGGGGTAATAAATTACCTAACCCTACAACTCAAAGAGTTAGAAAAAGAGCAACAAGAAAAGCCCAGTGTAAGCAGAAGGAAGGAAATAATAAAGATCAGAGTGGAGATAAAAGACATAGAGACCAAAGAAACAATACAAAAGATCAACAAAACCAAGAGCTGGTTCTTTGAAAGGATAAACAAGATTGATGAACCTCTAGCCAGGCTCACCAAGAAGCAAAGAGAGAGCACCCAAATAAACAAAATCAGAAATGAAAGAGGTGAAATAACAACAGATCCCACCTAAATACAAAGGATTGTCAAAAAATACTATGAACAACTCTATTCCAACAAACTGGACAACCTGGAGGAAATGGACATATTCCTAGAAAAATATAACCTTCCAAAACTCAGTCAGGAAGAATCTAAACAGTTCAATATGCCAGTAACTATGGAAGAAATTGAAGCAGTGATCAAAAGGTTACGGCAAACAAAAGCCTGGGGCAAGACGGCTTCACAGGAGAGTTTTACCAAACATTCAAGGAAGAACTAAAACCTATCCTCCTCAGACTATTCCAAAAAAATTCAAGAGGAAGGAACACTTCCAAGCTCCTTCTATGAAGCCAGCATCACCCTAATACCAAAACCAGATAAAGACAACACAATGAAGGAGAATTACAGGCCAATATCCCTCATGAACGTAGATGCCAAAATCCTCAACAAAATTCTAGCAAATAGGATCCAGCAGTACATCAGAAAGATCATACACCATGACCAAGTAGGATTTATCCCAGGAATGCAAGGATGGTACAATATCTGCAAATCAATAAATGTGATACATCACATAAACAAATTGAGAGATAAAAATCACATAGTCATATCAATTGATGCAGAAAAAGCATTTGACAAAATCCAAAACCCTTCCTTGATAAAAACTCTCAACAAGGTTGGAATAGAAGGATCATACCTCAACATAATAAAAGCTATATATGACAAACCCACAGCTAACATCATACTCAATGGGCAAAAACTAAAACCATTTTTTCCTAAGAACAGGAACAAGACAGGGATGCCCACACTCAACACTCCTGTTTGACATAGTGCTGGAAGTATTAGCCATTGCAATTAGACAAGAAGAAGTAATAAAAGGCATCCAAATTGGAAAAGAAGAGGTAAAGCTGTCCTTATTTGCAGATGACATGATATTGTACATAAAAAACCCAAAAGACTCCATCAAAAAACTAACAGACTTAATAAATGAATTCGGCAATGTAGCAGGATACAAAATTAAAGCCAGAAATCTATGGCATTTCTATACACCAATAGTGAACTTACAGAAAGAGAGACTAAAAAAGCAATCCCATTTACCATCGCACCAAAAAAATTAAGATACTTAGGAATAAACTTAACCAAGGAGGTAAAAGACCTATACGCGGAAAACTACAGGACACTGAAAAAAGAGATAGAGGAAGATGTAAACAGATGGAAGAACATACCATGTTCATGGATTGGTAGAATCAACATCATTAAAATGTCCATACTACCCAAAGCAATCTATAGATTCAATCCACTCCCTATTAAAATACCAACGGCATATTTCACAGACCTAGAAAGAACTCTCCAAAAATTCATCTGGAATAAAAAAAGACCCCGAATAGCCACAGCAATCCTGAAAAAGAAGAATAAAGTAGGAGGGATCTCAATACCAGATTTCAAGCTGTATTACAAAGCCACTGTCCTCAAAACAGCCTGGTACTGGCACAAGAACGGACATATAGGTCAATGGAATAGAATAGAGAATCCAGATATCAACCCAAACCTCTATGCGCAATTAATATTTGACGAAGGAGGCATGAACATACAATGGAGTCAAGACAGTCTCTTCAACAAATAGTGTTGGGAAAATTGGACAGATACATGCAAAAAATGAAACTAGATCACCAACTTACACCATACACAAAAATAAACTCAAAATGGATACAGGACTTAAATATAAGACGGGAAACCATAAAAATACTAGAGGAATCCACAGGCAGCAAAATATCAGACATATGCCGAAAGAACTTCTTCACTGATACTGCCCCTAGGGCAACGGAAGCCAAAGAGAAAATAAACAAATGAGACTACATCAAAATAAAAAGCTTTTTCACAGCAAAAGAAACCATCAACAAAACAACAGGAAACCCCACTGTATGGGAGAACATATTTGCAAATGTTATCACTGATAAAGGTTTAATCTCCAACATCTACAGGCAGCTTATACAACTTAATAAAAGGAAGATAAATGATCCAATAAAAAAAATGGGCAACGGACCTAAATAGAATCTTTTCGAAGGAAGACAGAAGGAAGGCCAAGAGACACATGAAAACATGCTCAAATTCACTAATTATCCGAGAGATGCAAATCAAAACGACAATGCGATACCATCTCACTCCTGTCAGAATGGTATCATCAACAAATCAACAAAGGACAAGTGTTGGCGAGGATGCGGAGAAAAAGGAACCCTCGTGCACAGCTGGTGGGAATGCAGACTGGTGCAGCCACTGTGGAGAACAGTATGGAGTTTCCTCAAAAACTGGAAATGGAACTCCCATTTGACCCAGTAATCCCACTCCTAGGAATATATCCTAAGAAACTAGAAACACCAATCAGAAAGGATATATGCACCCCTATATTCATAGCAGCACAATTTACAATAGCTAAGATTTGGAAACAGCCTAGGTGCCCGTCAGCAGATGACTGAATTAGAAAACTATGGTACATCTACACAATGGAATACTATGCTGCCATAAAAAAGAAGGAATTCTTACCATTTGTAGCAACCTGGATGGAATTGGAGAACATTATGCTAAGTGAAATAAGCCAGTCAATGAAAGAAAAATACCACATTATCTCACTCATTTGGGGATAATAAAAAACATTATAAACTGATGAACAAAAAGATAGATACAGAGGCAGTAAAGCATCAGACTGTCAAATTACAGCAGGAAGGTTAGGAAGAGGTGGGAGAAATAAGAGATCAACTGAAGGACTTATATGCACGCATATAAGAATAACCAACGGATGCAAAACATTGGGGGGTGAGGGCATGTATGGGAGTGGGGTGGGGGGGCAATGGTAAGAGATGTACACATATAATACCTTAATAAAAAAATTAGAAAAAAAGAGTAAGAATTCTCAAAACAAAAATATATTCCATTTCTTATCTACTGTGACAAACAGGAACTTTGAGTAAGATTATTTCCTGATTTGAAACAAATAATTTAATGAAAGATTCTTAGACCAAAATAAAATGAACCCCTTTCACTATGTTTATATAAACATAAAATTCTTCAGTTTAAATATCTTGTACTCAATTAGCTTGAGTATCTGAAAAATGTTTCTCTTCTCTTTTCTCCAATTCTGTCTGACTCAGTCTTTCACAACGTGTACACACACACACACACACACACACACACACACACACACACAACTAAAATGAATTTTGGTGGCAGATGTAAAAATGAATACCAACTGGTTTTTAAGTAATGGAATCAAATGATTAGTTCAGCAGGAGTATGCTCTGTATCTAATTTTTCCATGAAGATTTTCATAGAGAACTGATAATCACTTTTGCCGAGAATACTGACAAGGTGTACGCACTTGGTTGAAGGAGAGGAAAATGAATATGTGCATTTACAATTTTGTGATTACAATTTTAGGGAAAGGAGGAGCATGGCTGTAGTTTCATAACTGCTTTAATACATTTGGTTCCACTTGGGGGAGAGACATGTTGAAATCCGATGAGTAATTGGATTTAAGCAGCAATAACACTGGGCTTTGTCAAATTCTTACAACTGTTTTTGAGAATGTCTTCTTCTTTCTTTCTGGGAAAAATATACATAATATAGAATACCATGACCTTACCCAATAGAAAAGAAGAAAATTAAAGTTATTTCACCTAAGTGCATCTGCATTGAATCAGCATATGCTAAAGTCTATGCAACTTCTTTTTTTTTTATTTTTTTTTATTTTTTTAAAAAATAAATCTTTATTGTTCAGATTATTACAGGTGTTCCTCTTTTTTTCCCCCATAGCTCCCCTCCACCTGATTCCCCACCCCACCCCATGCCCTTACCCCCCCCCCCACTGTCTTCATCCATAGGTGTAAGCTTTTTGTCCAGTCTCTTCTCGCACCCCTCACACGCCCTCCCCCCTGAGAATTGTCAGTCCACTCCCTTTCTATGTCCCTGATTCTATTATATTCACCAGTCCATTCTGTTCTTCAGATTTTTTATTCACTTGAATTTTTAGATTCACTTGTTGGTAGGTATGTATTTGATGTCATTTTGTTGTTCATAATTTTTATCTTTACCTTTTTCTTCTTCTTCCTCTTCTTAAAGAACACCCTTCAGCATTTCATGTAATCCTGGTTTGGTGGTGATGAACTCCTTTAGCTTTTTCTTATCTGTGAAGCTCTTTATCTGACCTTCAACTCTGAATGATAGCTTTGCTGGGTAGAGTAATCTTGGTTGTAGGTTCTTGCTGTTCATCACTTTGAATATTTCTTGCCACTCCCTTCTGGCCTGCATAGTTTCTGCCGAGAAATCAGCTGACAGTCGTATGGGTGCTCCCTTGTGGGTAACTAACCGTTTTTCTCTTGCTGCTTTCAAGATTCTCTCTTTGTCTTTTGCCCTTGGCATTTTAATTATGATGTGTCTTGGTGTGATCCTCTTTGGATTCCTCTTGTATGGGGTTCTGTGTGCTTCCTGAACTTGTAAGTCTATTTCTTTCACCAGGTAGAGAAAATTTTCTGTCATTATTTCTTCTAATAGGTTTTCAATATTTTGCTCTTTCTCTTCTTCTGGCACCCCAAAAATTCAGATGTTGGTACGCTTAAAGTTGTCCCAGAGGCTCCTTACACTATCTTCATATTTTTGGATTTTTTCTTTTTGTTTTTCTGGTTGTGTGTTTTTTGTTTCCTCATATTTCAGATCTTTGGTTTGATTCTTGGGGTACGTTGATCTACAGTTGAGTTTCTGTATATTCTTTATTTCAGACAGTGTATGCTTAATTTCTGACTGGTCCTTTTCCATCTTTTTGGCATTCTCATTGAGGTTCTTGAAGGTCTCACTAAGCTCCTCGGAGGTCTCATCAAGTTTCTCGGCAGTTTTTAGAAGATTCTTGAGTAACCTTATAAATGTGGTTCTGAACTCTATGTCATCCATTAGTTTGCTTTCCTCCATTTCTCTCATTCGTGACATGTTTCTTTGTCTCCGCATTTTGTTGCTTCCTTGTGTTGATGGAGTGGCTTTGTGTGGTAGGTGACCTATAGGGGCCAGTAGCTCAGCCTCCCCAATCACCTGAGGTGGACACCTTTGGTACACCCCTTTGTGGGCTGAGTGCAAAGCCTTGGTGTAGTTAAGCCTTGATTGCTGTTGGTACACTGGGAGGAATTGACCTCCAGGCCAATTGGCTGTGAGAACCAGCTGTGTCTATAATGGAAGAACTGCTGCGCTGGATACACGCTTATGGTGCAGGACTTGTTTCAGTGGGGCTTTGGTGCTCACTGAGTCTGCCTCTTGAATGTGTCACTTATGGATGTGAGGAGTTGAAATCTGGTGTCTCACACTGACCACTAGGTACACTGGCTTCTGGATCTCCAATGGGGTGCAGGTCAGCAACTGTCTGAGGCCACCCACTGTCTGAGGCCACCCAGCAGGAGCTACAGCAAGAACTACAGTTTTCTCCTCTTTGCTTGGGGTTTGGAGGTTTTGGAGCTGTCTGACCCGGGCTGCAAGTTTGCTAGGTTAAGCTGCGATAGGGCAGACCATTTATATGCTAAAGCCGCTGCTTGGAGCTTGGGTGGGTTTGTAGATTATGCAGGGCGGGGTTTCAGGGCGTGACTAGGCTAGGGCGTGGCAAACAGTGATGGCTGCCAGTAAGCCAGCTCTGTGGCTCTGTGTCTCTGACCCTGTCCCCGCGTCCCGCGCCCCAGCACAATAAACAATTGTTCCTGCGCAGCCCTGCAAGCAAGCCTCCCTCACTTTCCGACCCCACGGCCGACAGTCCAGCTTCTCCCCGTAGGAGTTTGGGTCCCCCGCGTCTCCCCAGAAACTGGAGTTCAGAGTAATCGGGAGCTTATCTCCCTTCGGATTGAAAACAGCAGCGCTCCCAGATACCCGTTGCCAGCCCAATTCGCGCGTCTCTGTACCTCAGCTTTTCAGCGCTTGTGCACCCCTCAATGCTGTTTGCTCTTTCCTTCTAGTTGTAGAACTTCCACTCAGCCAGATTTCCCGTGGTTCTGGGTGATAGACATTTTGTCTTTTAGTTGTAGTTTTGAAATTGTTGTGCGAGGCAGCAGTTTAGGTGTTTACCTACGCCGCCATCTTGGATCTCCTCTCTATGCAACTTCTAACTGCATAATTTCTTCTCCTCACTTCTTCCTGTTATAAAAACACATAATTTTAGAGCTTAATGGTGTATTTTAAGAGTAATTTTAGTGTAAAGTTCTCATTTTAGAAATGAAGAATCAAAGGCCTAGAGAAATAAGGTAACTTACCTATGGATGTATAATAAATTGATGGCAGAAATTGGACCAAGCTTAGAACTCCTGATGCTGCTTCTTGTGTAGTCAAAGAGAAAAAGGTCTGAGGAACACGGGCAGGTGGAATAACAGGTCTGAATGCTTCTGTCCCCCTGAATTTCATGTTTAAGTCCTAACCTCCACATGTGATAGTGTTTGGACATGAGGTCTCTGGCAGGTGATGATCATGTACGGAGGGCAAAGCCCTCATGAATGACATCAGTGCTTTAGCAAAAAGCCCCACAGAGCTCCCCAGCCCCTCCTGTCCTGTTAGGGTAAATAAGTATGCAACCTGGAAAGGAGCCCTCACCTGACCTTGCTCTTAGATTTCCGTTCCTCAGAAATGTGAGCGATGCATTTTTGTTTTTGACAAGCCTCCCATTATATGGCATTTTGCTATAGCAACCAAAACAGACCAACTATGACAGAAGGCTTCAGGGACCAGGACCAATCATCCCGAGGAAATAACACGAGGAGCTAAAGAGGCATGATAGCTGATGAAAGGTGATTGGCCACTGCAATCTTTTCATCAGTACTATTTTGCTCAAAGGGGGAGAAAACCATCTAAAACTATCTTGAGCTCAAGGACACATTTACACTTTTATGTAACCAAGACCTAAGTTTAGAAGCAATTTCAAGTATACTTGCAACTCAGGTGCCCAAATGATCATCAATGTTTTCTCCTGAGCTTTCTTTCTTAGTTCTCTGAATTGGTCTATAATATTTAATATTTAATATCTTCCCTGTGATGAGGCAGGGGGCCTTTGTAAACCCATATCCTTATTCTCTCAGTTTAGCAACCTCGATTGGAAAAGAACACCTGTCTTCCTATGTTCAAACATTAATCACAGAGCAGAACATTACTCTGCCCTGCTTAGGTCAGATACGAATGCTGGATTCAAGAAATGGGTGAATATGACTGGGGAGATTTTGGTCACATCTCAATCTTAGCTGGGTCTACTGAGGGGTTTGATGTTTCACTCACCAACTGGGAGTGTAAGATAAGAGTATCTTAAAGGGAAGGGAATGTGTAATAAAAGAAACAGGGAAGCCCAGCCAGCATGGCTCACTGGCTGAGCATCAACCTATGAACCATGAGGTCAGGGTTCGATTTCAGGTCAGGGTACATACCTGGGTTGTAGGCTTGATCCCCAGTGTGGGGCATGCAGGAGGCAATCAATGATTCTCTCTCATCATTGATGTTTCTATCTCTCTCCCTCTCCCTTGCTATCTGAAGTCAATAAAATATATATATATATATATTTTTTAAAAAGAAACAGGGAAGATACTTACTAAAAATTAATCAGAGGCCACTTCCCAGAGAACCCAAACTATGATAGATGGTACCCAGAATGGCCCAGGAGAGCATACTCTGCATTTGGGAGCTGACCTAGGTCACCTTCATGCTAGCAGACACTGAAGATCCTAGAAATGGTGGTTGGTGGAGTATGGGTAGTCCTTGGCATGTTGGAGTGGCATAAACTGTTGAAAGATTCCTCAATGAGCCCTGGCCAGGTGGCTCAATTGTTTGGAGCTTCATCCCATATGCCAAAAGGTTGTGGGTTCAATTCTGGTCAGGGCCCATAGCTAGGTTGTGAATTCCATCCCAGGTCAGGACTCAAACGGTGGGGAACCTATTGATGTTTCTCACATTGATGTGTCTCTCTTTCTCTCTCTCCCTTACTCTCTCTAAAAATCAATAAAAACATATCCTCAAGTGAAGATTAAAGAAAAAAAGACTCCAAGATTCCCCAGTGACAAACTGCCATGGTGTACCAGAAAAAGAGTTTTGTGCAGTATATCAGATGATTAAGAATAATTAAGAATTAATAAGTATAAGGATGATGGAACTGGATGAATATTACTGAGGGCAATAAACACTTTAAAGATACTAGTATAAGTAAAATGAAAGGTTGAGATGAATAATTTCCAACCAAAGATTAAGACCAGAGGATTTCTCTACCATCATATAAAGGGATTCTTATCTATAACAGGAGAGAAGAAAAAGCTGAGGGGAAGGCCCAATGAGAAGTTAAATATCCAAACTTAACAGGTCTGCCATGGCAGGATCATGGCTTTTCATGGAAAGGAATGGACATGGGACAACCAACAGCTGTGAGATTTTAGGAAGGCCTTCAGTTAGGATTCCACCAGAAAAAACAAAGACCTGTAGGATAAACATAATTGCATCATTGTGTGCATGTGCATATACACATTTGTACCTGCATGTGTGTGTGTGTGTGTGTGTGTGTGTGTGTGTGTGTGTGATTTGTTGCAAGGAATCTGTTTATGCAACTATGGAGGCTAAGAAAGTCTAAAGTCTATCCCTATAAGAGGAAGTCATGAGGGGCCGGCTGGAAACTCTCAGGTAGCTTTCCCCAGCCACCCCCACACCCAGCACATGCCCACACCCCCCTAGTGTATGTGTCCATTGGTTATGCTTATATGCATGCATACAAGTCCATTGGTTGATCTCTTACCCGACCCCACCCAAACCCTCCCCTGCCTTCCCTCTGAAGTTTGATGGTCTGTTTGATGCTTCACTGCCTCTGTATCTATTTTTTTCATCAGTGTATGTTGTTCATTATATTCCACAAACAAGTGAGATCATGTGATATTTATATTTCTCCGACTGGCTTATTTTGCTTAGCATAATCTTCTCCAGGTCCATCCATGCTGTTGCGAATGGTAAGAGTTCTTTATATTTTAAAGCAGCTTAGTATTCCATTGTGTAGACGTACCATGGTGTTTTAATCCACTCATCTGCTGATGGGCACTTAGGCTGTTTCTAAATCTTAGCTATTGTAAATTGTGCTGCTATGAACATAGGGGTACATATGTTCTTTTTCTTCGGGAAATTCTTAGAAGTGGGATTATTGGGTTAAATGGGAGTTCCATTTTTAATTTTTTGAGGAAACTCCACAGTGGCTGCACCAGTCTGCATTCCCACGAGCAGTGCAAGAGGGTTCCTTTTTTTCCACATCCTCTCCAGCACTTGCTGTTTGTTGATTTGTTGATAATAGCCATTCTGACAGGTGTAAGATAGTACTACATTGTTGTTTTTATTTCATTTCTTGGATAATTAGTGACATTGAGCATGTTTTCATATGTCTCTTGGCCTTCTGTGTGTCCTTTTTCAAAAAGTGTCTATTTAAGTTCTTTGCCCATTTTTTAATTGGATTTTTTATCTTCCTTTTGTTAAGTTGTATGAGTTCCCTATAAATTTTGGAGATTAAACCCTTATCGGATATAACATTGGCAAATATGTTTTCTCATGCAGTGGGCTTTCTTGTTGTTTTGTTGATGGTTTCTTTTGCTGTGCAGAAGCTTTTTATTTTGATGTAGTTCCATTTGTTTATTTTCTCCATAGTTTCCATTGCCCTAGGAGCTGTATTGGTAAAGATATTACTATGATATATATCTGATACTTTGCTGCCTATGGATTCTTCTAAGATTTTTATGGTTTCCCATCTTACATTTAAGTCCTTTATCCATTTTGACTTTATTTTGGTGTATGGTGTAAGTTGGTGGTCTAGTTTCTTTTCTTTTCTTCTTTTTTGTTTTTTTTTTTTTTTGCATGTATCTGTCCAATTTTCTCAACACCATTTATTGAAGAGACTGTCTTGATTCCATTGTATGCTCTTGCCTCCTTTGTCAAATATTAATTGAGCATAAAGGCTTGGGTCGATTTTTGGGTTCTCTGTTTTGTTCCATTGGTCTATATGTCTGTTCTTGTGCCAGTACCAGGCAGTTTTGAGAACCTTCCTGGTGGCTTTGTAATATAGCTTGATATCTGGTATTGTGATCCCTCCAACTTTGTTCTTCTTTCTAGGTGTGTGAAGCATGCCATTGGTATTTAAATGGGGATTGCAGTGAATCTATAAATTGCTTTGGGTAGTATGGACATTTTAATAATGTTGATTCTACCAATCCATGAACACAGTATATTCTTCCATTTGTTTATGTCTTCCTCTATCTTTTTTTCAATGTCCTATAGTTTTCCAAGTACCTCCTTAGTTAAGTTTAGTGTTATGCATCTTAATTTTTAGTTGGAATGATAAATTGGATTGTTTATTTAGTTTCTCTTACTGTGAGTTCATTATTGGTGTATGAAAAAGCCATAGATTTCTGGGTGTTAATTTTGTATCCTGGTACATTGCCAAATTCATTTATTAAGTCTAGTGTTTTTTAATGTGGTCTATGAGTTTTCTATGTACAATATCATTTCATCTGAAAATAATAACAGTTTTACTTCTTCTTTTCCAATTTAGATGCCTTTTATTTCTTCTTCTTGTCTGATCACTATGGTTAGCACTTCCAATACTATGTCAAACAGGAGTGGTGAGAGTGGGCAACCCTTGTTCCTATTCTTAGGGAAAATGGAATTAGTTTTTGCCCATTGAGTATAATGTTGGCTGTAGGTTTGTCATATATGGCTTTTATTATGTTGAGGTATAATCCCTCTATTCTCATTTTGCTGAGAGATTTTATGAAGCAAGAGTATTGGATTTTGTGAGATGCTTTTTCTGCATCAATATATATGATTATGTGATTTTTATCTCTCAATAACTTTATGTGATGTATCACGTTTATTGATTTGCAGATATTGTACCACACTTGCATCCCTGGAATAAATCCCACTTGGTCATGGTGTATGATCTTTCTAATGCAATGCAGGATCTAATTTACTAGGATATTGTTGAGGATTCATCAGAGATATTGGCCTGTGATTCTCTTTCTTTTTAGTGTCTTTATCTGGTTTTTGGATTAGGGTAATGCTGGCTTCATAGAAAGAGCTTGGCAGTGTGCCTTCCTTGAATTTTTTGGAATAGTCTGAGGAGGAAAGGTTTTAATTCTTCTTTGAATGTTTGGTAAGACCCAACTGTGAAGCCATCTGACCCAGGGCTTTTGCTGACTGGAAGTTCTTTGAAGACTGCTTCAATTCCCTCCATAATTATCAGCCTATTCAGATTTTTTTATTCGTCCTGAGTGAGTTTTGGAAGGTCACATTTTTCTAGTAATATGTTCATTTCTTTTAGGTTGACCAGTTTGTTGGAATACAGTTGTTCATAGTATTTTTTTTTTTTTACAATCCTTTGTATTTTGTGGGGTCTGTTGTTATTTCACCTCTTTCATTTCTGATTTCGTTTACTTGGGTCCTCTCTTTTGCTTCTTGGTGATCCTAGGAAGGGTTTCATCAATCTTGTTTATCCTTTCAAAGGACCAGCTCTTGGTTTCATTGATCTTTTTTATTGTTTTGTTTTGTTTTGTTTTGTTTTGTTTTGTTTTGTTTTGTCTCTGTGTCATGTTTCCACTCTGATCTTTATTATTTCCTTCCTTCTGCTTACTCTGGGCTTTTCTTGTTGCTGTCTTTCTAATTCTTTAAGTTGTAGAGTTAGATAATTTATTACCAGTTTTTCTTGTTTTTTGAGCTAGGCCTATAATGCTATGAACTTCCCTCTCAGGACTGCTTTCACTGTGTTCCATAGATTTTGGATTGTTGTGTTTTCACTGTCGCTTGTTTCTAGGATTTTTTTTTTTAATTTCTTCTTTGATCTCTTTGGTAACTCAATCATCCTATATAATAAAATCCTAATATGGTAAGTGTCTGGTTGTCTGGTCATCCATTCAACCAATTAAAGTATAATATGCTAATGATATGCTAAGGCCACTCAATCACTCACTATGACATGCACTGACCAGCAGGGGGAAGATAGTTGACTGGTCAACCAGTTGCTATGATGTGCACTGAGCACAAAGGGGCAGACAGTCTACTGGTCGACCAGTCGCTGTGACATGCACTGACCACCTGGGGGCATTCTGACAGGTAGGTTAGCTTGCTGCTGGGGTCCGGCCAATCAGGACTGAGCAAGATGGGCCAGACACACCCTGGAGCCCTCCTGTGGTCCCTCCCTGGATGGCCAACCTCCCACATATCCCAGGCCCCAATCATGCACTGGTGGGGTCCCTTGGCCTGGCCTGCACCCTCTCACAATCCGGGACCCCTCAGGGGATGTCAGAGAGCCAGTTTTGGCCTGATCCCGCAGGCCAGGCTGAGGGACCCCACTGGTGCATGATTCGTGCACTGGGCTTCTACTTGTTTAATAACATGCTATTTAGGCTCCAGGTGTTTGAATTTTTTAATTGTTTTTATTATAGTTTATTTCTAATATTATTCCATTGTGATCTGAGAAGATGCTTGATATGATTTCAATCTTCTTGAATTTGAAGAGACTTTGCCTGTGTCCCAATATGTGGTCTATCTTTGAAAATGTCCCATGTGCACTTGAGATGAATATATGTTCTGTAACTTTGGAGTGAAATATTCTGAAGATGTTGATTAAGTCCATCAGATCTAGTGAGTCATTTGAGATTGCTGTTTCTTTGCTGATTTATGTCTAGAGTATTTATCCAGTGATATCAATGGGGTATTAAAGTCCACTACTATGATCATATTGCTTATCAATCTCTCCCTTGGTATCTTCTAGAAGTTTTTTTTTATTTGTTTGTTTTTATGTATTTTGGTGCTTCTGCATTGGGTGCATAAATGTTTACCAGAGTTATATCCTCTTGTTGTATTGATCACTTTAGTATTATGAAGTGGCCTTCCTTTTTTCTTATTATGGCCTTCACTTTGAGGTCTATTTTGTCAACTATAAGTATTGCTACTGCAGCTTTGTTTTCATTTACATTTTTCTGAAAAATATTTTTCCATCCCTTCACTTTCAGTCTGTCAGAGTCTCTTGTTCTGAGGTGTGTCTCTTGTAGACAGCATATATATATGGGTCATATTTTCTTATCCATTCAGCCACTCTATGTCTTTTCATTGGAGCATTTAGTCTATTTATGTTTAAGGTTATTATTGATAAGTACTTCTTTGTAGCCATTTTTATTCTTTATGCCTATGTTCCTTCTTCCCTTTCTATTTCTTTTTTTTTACAACAGTCCCTTTAGCACTTCTTGCATTGCTGGGTTGGTAGTGATAAACTTCTTTAGCCCTTTTCTGTTTGTGAAGCTCCTGATTTCCCTTTCAATTTTGAACTATAGCCTTGCTGGATAGAATATTCTTGGATTCAGTCCCCTTCTTTGCATCACCTTGTATATTTCATTACATTCCCTTCTGTTCTGATGTGTTTCTGTTGAAAAATAACTTGATAATCCAATGGGAAATTCTTTATAGGTAACTCTCTGTCTCTCTCTTACAGCCTTTAAGATTTTCTCTTTGTCATTAACATTTGCCATTGTAATTACGACATGTCTTGCTGTGGATCTTTATGGATTCATCTTGTTTGGGACTCCCTGTGCTTGTGTGACTTTTTCCTTCCCCCATCAGGGAAGTTTTCTGTCATTATTTCTTCAAATAGGTTTTCTAATCCTTGCTTCCTTTCTTGTCCTTCTGCCATCCCTATTATACATATGTTACTTCTTTTCATGTTGTCCCAAAACTCCCTTAGGCTCTCCTGCTCTTCTAATTTTTTCTCCCTTTGCTGTTCAGATTGGGTGTGTTTGTCTGTCCTATCTTCTAACTCACTAATTCAGGTACTTCATGTCTTCTAGTCTACTGTTAAAACCTTCCATTGTATTTTTTATTGTATCTATATCACTCTTTATTTCCTCTTGATTCTTACATAAGTTGTTGCTTTGCTCATCTATCTGGTTTGTGAACTGTATATCCCTTACACTGAATTCTTTTTCTGACATATTGCATGGCTATGGTTCATTTAGTTACTTTCCTGATGATTCTTCCTTTTCTTTCTTTGGGGGATTGTTTCTTTTACTCCCAGTTTTTTGTGTCTTTTTCTGGCCCTAGGCACCCTGCTTGGCATTTGAGAGGTTGAAGACCCTATCAGGGAAATGGTCTGGAAATCATTGGTCCAGAGGCTTGGTCTGTCTTAAGTCTCACACCTTTATTGTCTCTGCTCTGAGTTGTATCCCCTTCTCCCATGGATCTGGTCCCTCAGTTGTCTGCTTCAGATTGCCGAGGTGGTGACAATATGTGCACAGTTCATCTGGTGTCAACTCCCTGTGAGGACCCAGAACCCTCTAGCATACAATTCACTGGGCGGCCCTGACACCCATTGCAGGGTGGCATGCTAGGTCCCTCTGGCAGGACACTTGCAGCATGGTCCTATGGCCCCTAGCTGTGCACACTGGCTTGTTCCAGGTTGCTACAGAAGTGCTCTTCTATGGCCTGGAATTAGGCACATGCTGGGTAGCCCCTGTAGGGCTGTCCCAGGGGCTGAGGAGAAGCAGGTGCAGGTTCCTCTGGGTACCACAGTCAGAGCTCCCCTATGGCCTGAGTGGAGCACATGCTGGATTACTCCAGGTTCCGCTGGCAGCAAGACCCTGGGTTCAGGGGGAAAGGGCATGGGTTGCTCTGGGTCCCACAATCCTTGCTTTCTTGTAACCAGGAGTGAGACCCACACTGGGTTTTTCCAGTTCACCCTTCCTCAGTGTGGAGCAGGGATGGGTTGCCTTGGGTCACTCAGTCCCTGCTTTCCTGTCACCAGGAGTGAGGTGTGCACTGTGTTGCTCTGGATGGCCCCGGAAGAATTGTCTCAGGGGCTGGGGTGGAGTGGGCACAAGTTGGTCTGAGCTGCAGAGTCAGATATCTCCTGTGGCCCTGAGTGAGGCATGCACTGGGTTACTCTGGCTTGCCCCTCCTGGGCCGGGGTGAAGCAGGCATGGGATGCTCCAGGTCACCCCAGCAGGGCTGTCCAGGGGGCTGTGGTGGGGCATGCTCTGGGTTGCTCTAGGTCACCCTGGAAGCAGGTCCTGGGGCTCTGGGTGGAGCAGACACTGGGTAGCTCCAGGTCAGGTTAACAGCACGTTTCTGGGGTCTGGGGTGGGGGTGGGGCACAGGGTTCCCCCTGGCTTGCACTTATGCATGGTCTTGGAGGCAGATCCTAGGACACTGGGTCCCAGTGGGCTTGTTAGGAGGCCTGGTGCAGGAGTTCACTCTGGTGGTGCACACTCCCTGTAGACATCTGGGAGCATGCAGAAAGGTACTGTGCCACTCACTGCTGGGGCACAGTAGTTGTTCCATGTGGATTACGGCTGGCATATGGCGTTCTCTAGGAGTCCTCTGCCCTTCCTTATTCAAAACTGTCTCCTCAGCTGTGTCTAATTTGTTAATTCATGGTAGATGTTCTCTGATTTAGTTGCTTTTCTGGCCTGGCCCCAGGAGAAGGTGCACGACACTGCTGCCTATTTGGTCACCATTTTCTCGATCTAAAGTCAACTTCTTATAGATGCTAATCACATCTACAAAACACTTTCCTAGCAATGCTTAGTTTCAAGTTTGGTTGACAAACTGGGTGCTCTAGCCTGGCATAGTTGACACAGAATTGATCTTCACAGGCTTGGAGCAGGAAAGGGTTGATTTTAACATCTGTGCTCATCAGGGATATTGGCCTATGATTTTCTTTCCTTGTAATGTCTTTATCTGGTTTTAGAATTAGAATAATGCTGGCTTCATATAAAGATCTTGGAAGTGTTCCTTCATCTTAGGTTTTTTGGAATAGTTCAAGGAGGACAGGTGTTACTTCTTCTTTGAATATTTGGTAAAACTCCCCTATGAAGTCATCTGAGCCAGGGCTTTTGTTTTCTGGGAGTTTTGTTGTTGTTGTTGTTTTATTACTGCTTCTATTACATCGGTAGTTATCAGCCTATTTAAATTTTCTGCTTCTTCCTGATTTAATTTTGGAAGGCTATATTTTTCTAGGAATTTCTCCATTTCATACAGGTTGTTCAGCTTGTTGACATATAGTTGTTCATAGTTATTGCTTATAATCTTTTGTATTTATGTGCCGTCCATTGCTATATTGTTTCTTTTATTTCTAATTTCATTTATTTGGGTCCTCTTTGTTTCTTGATGAGTCTGGCTAAGGGTTCATCAATCTTGTTTATCTTTTCAAAGAACAAGCTCTTGGATTCACTGACCTTTTGTACTGTTTTTTTATTAGTCTCTATGTCATTTATTTCCACTCTGATCTTTATTATTCCCCTCCTTCTATTTCCTCTGGACTGTTCTTGATTTTCTCTGTCTAATTAACTTAGTTGTAGAGTTAGATAGTTTATTAGTGCTGTTTCTTGTTTCTTGAAGTAGGCCTGTAATGCTATGAAATTCCCTCTCAGAACTGCTTTCTCTGTGTCCCATGGATTTTGGGTGGTTGTGTATTCATTTTCATTTGTTTCCAGGAAATTTTTAATTTCTTGCTTGATCTCATTGGTAACCCATTCATTGTTTAATAACATGCTATTTAGCCTCCATGTATTTGAGCTCTTTTGAGCATTTTTATTGTAGTCTATTTCTAACTTTATGCCATTTTGATCTAAGGAGATGCTTGGTATTATAGCAATCTTCTTGTTTTGTGTGCTAACATGTGGTCTATCTTTGAGAATGTTGCATGTGTGCTTCAAGAGAGTTTATATTTTGTTGCTTTGGGGTGAAATGTTCTGTAAATATCAGTTAGATCCATCTGATTTAGTGTGTCACTTAAGGGCTCTGTTTCCTTGAAGCTTTTACAAAAAGTTAAAAATAATGTTTATAAAAATGCTGAATGAACTCAAGAGATAAATAGATAAACTTAGTGAAAACTTCAAGAATAAGAACATATAAAAGGAAACCAAACAAACAGAAGTATATAATAACTAAAATTTAACAAAGTAATAATACACTGGAGGAAATCAACAGCAAATTAGGTCATACCTAAGAACAAATCAGCAACTTGGAAGACAAGGCACTGAAAAACATACCATCACAACCAGGGGGAAAAAAGAATTTAAAAAGTGAGGATGTTAAAGGGACTTCTGTCACAACATGAAGTGTACCAACAATTGCTAGCAAAGAAACACAGAGAGAAAATGATAGAAAAGCTATTTAAAGAAATGACTGAAAACACCCCCAAACTAGTGAAGAAAACAGACATATAATTTAGCAAGTACACAAAGACCCAAACAAGATAAACCCAAAGAGGCCCCCCCCCAAAAAAATACATCATAATAAAAATTCCAATAACTAAAGAGAGAAGCTTAAAAGTAACAAAAGAAAAGTAACTAGTTATTTACAAGGGACCTTGTAGTAAAACTGTCAGCTGATTTTTCAACAAATATTTTCAGGACAGAAGAGGAAGGCACAATATAATCAAAGTGTGAAGGGAGAAAAATACTGACAAGCAAGAATACTGTACTTAGAAAGGTTATTACCGCCGAAACCGGTTTGGCTCAGTGGATAGAGCGTCAGCCTGCGGACTGAAGGGTCCCGGGTTCGATTCCGGTGAAGGGCATGTACCTTGGTTGCAGGCACATCCCCAGTGGGGGGTGTGCAGGAGGCAGCTGATCGATGTTTCTCTCTCATCGATGTTTCTAACTCTCTATCCCTCTCTCTTCCTCTCTGTAAAAAATCAATAAAATATATTTAAAAAAAAAAGAAAGGTTATTACCCATAATTGAAGGAGAGAAAAAGATTTTCTCAGGTAAGCAACAGCTAAAAGAGTTTATCACCACTACATCAGCATTACAAGAAATGTTAAAGGGAATTCTTTAAACAAAAAAGGTCAAAACTAAAAATAAGAAAATATTGTAAAGAAAAAAAAAATCACTGGAAGATCTATCCAGTGATGTAAGTTGGATGTTAAAGTCCTCTACTATAACTGTATTATTGTTGATCTCTCCCTTAAAGTCCACAAGGTTGGGGGGACAAGAAGAGATAAACCAAAAAACTTATATACATAGCCCATGGACATGGGCAATAGGGTAGTGAAGCCCTGGAGGTGGGTAGAGGAGGGGGAAGGGGGATGGGATAAAAATCTATCTGTAATACTATCAACAATAAAAAAAAATACATTTAAAAATAGAAAAAAGTAATGTCTGGAAAATTTGTATAGGTCATCAACTAAAGCATAAATAAGGTTGTTATTTGAAAAATAATGTAAATGTGTCTTGGAAGTATTAAAATTACTTAAAATTGAAAAAAATATCTGCATTTGGGAGCTACTATATTAGATGCATATATGTTTACAATGGTTATATTTTCTTGTTGAATCATTCCCTTTATTATTATGTAGTGACCTTCTTTGTTTCTTACTATGGTCTTTGTTTTGAGGTCTATATTGTCTGATATGAGTATTGCTATCCCAGCTCTTATTTCCTTTCCATTTGCATGGAATATTTTTTCCATC
>NC_137776.1:100048218-100050718 GCF_963455305.1 Plecotus auritus
TAGGGTTAGGGTTAGGGTTATGGTTAGTGTTAGGGTTAGGCCTTGGGTTAAGTTTAGTGTTAGGTTTAGGGTTAGGGCTATGGTTAGGGTTAGGGTTAGGGTTAGGTTGAGGTTGAGGGTTAGTGTTAGGGATAGTGCTAGGGTTAGGGATAGTATTAGGGTTAGGTCTAGGGATAGGGTTAGAGTTATTGTTAGGGTTGGGGCTAGGGTTAGGGTCAGGGTTAGTGTAAGAGTTAGGGTTAGGGTTAGGTTTAGAGTTAGGGTTAGTGGTAGGGCTAGGGCTAGGGTTAGGGTTAGGGTTAGTGTAAGAGTTAGGGTTAAGTTAGGTTTAGGGTTAGGGTTAGGGTTAGGTTAGGGTTAGGGTTAGGGTTCGGGTTAGGTTAGGCTTAGTGTTAGGGTTAGGGTTAGGTTAGGGTTAGGGTTAGGGTTATGGTTACTGTTAGAGTTAGGGCTAGGGCTAGGGTTAGGGTTAGTGTTAGGGTTAGGGCTAGGGCTAGGTTTAGGGTTAGGGTTAGTGTTAGTGTGAGGTTGAGGGTTAGTGTTAGGGATAGGGGTAGGGCTAGGGCTAGGGTTAGGGTTAAGTTTATTGTTAGGGTTAGGGATATGGTTAGGGTTAGTGTTAGGGAGAGTGTTAGGGTTAGGGTTAGGGTTAGGGTGAGGGTTAGGTTTAGTGTTAGGGCTAGGGCTATGGTTAGGGTTAGGGTAAGAGTTAGGGTTAAGTTAGGGTTAGGGTTAGGTTTAGGGTTACTGTGACGGTTAGGACTAGGGTTAGGGTTAGGGTTAGGGTTAGGTTAGGGCTAGGGTTACTGTTAGGGTTAGGGATAGGTTTAGGGTTAGGGTTAGGGTTAGGGCTAGGGTTAGGGTTAGGGTTAGGGTGGGGTTTAGGTTTAGGGTTAGGGTTATGGTTAGTGCTAGGGTTAGGGTTAGGGTTAGGGTTAGGGCTTGGTCTAGGGTTAGGGGTAGGGCTAGGGTATCCTAGAGTTAGGGTTAGGTTAGGATTAGGGTTAGGGTAAGGGTGAGGGTGAGGGTTAGGTTTAGGGTTAGGGTTTGTGTTAGGGTTGGGGCTACGGCTAGGGTAAGGGTTAGGGTTAGGGTTAGGTCTAGGGTTAGGGATATGTTTAGTGTTAGGGCTAGTGCTAGGGCTAGAACTATGGTTAAGGTTAGGGTTAGGGTTAGGGTTATGGTTAGTGTTATGGCTAGGGCTAGTGTTAGGGTTAGGGTTAGGGTTAGGGCTAGGGCGAGGGTTAGGGTTAGGTTTAGGTCTAGGGTTAGGGTTAGGTTTAGGTGTAGGGCTAGGGTTAGGGTTAGGGTTAGGGATAGGATTAGGGGTAGGGTTAGAGTTAGGGTTAGGGTTTGGGTTAGGCCTAGGGTTAGGTTTAGGGTTAGGGTGAGGTTTAGGTTTAGGGTTATGGTTAGGGTTAGGGTTAGGGCTAGGGCTAGAACTAGGGCTAGGGCTAGGTTTAGGGTTAGGGCTAGGGCTAGTGCTAGGATTAGGCTTAGGTTAGGGCTAGGGTTAGGGTTAGGGTTAAGGCTAGTTTTAGGGTTAGGTTTATGGCTATGGTTAGGGTTAGGTTTAGGGTTAGGGTTAGGTTTAGGGTTAGGGTTAGGGTTAGGGATAGGGTTAGCATTAGGGTTAGGGTTAGGGTTAGGGTTAGGGCTAGGCCTAGGGTTAGGGTTAGGGCTAGGGTTAGGGTTAGGGTTAGGGTTAGGGTTAGGGTTAGGGTTAGGGTTAGGGATAGAGTTAGGGCTAGGGCTAGAGTTAGGGCTAGGATTAGGGCTAGTGTTAGGTCTAGGGTTAGGTATATGGTTAGTGTTAGGGCTAAGGCTAGGGCTAGGGTTAGCGTTAGGGTTAGGGTTAGGGTTATGGTTACTGTTAGTGTAAGGGCTAGGGTTAGGGTTAGGGTTAAGGTTAGGGTTAGGGCTAGGGTTAGAGTTAGGGTGAGGTTTAGGTTTAGGGTTATGGTTAAGGTGAGGGATAGGTCTAGGTCTAGGGCTTGAGCTAGGGCTAGGGATAGGATTACGGTTAGGGTTTGGGTTAGTGTTAGTGATAGGGTTAGGGCTAGGGCTATGGTTAGGTCTAGGGTTAGGGTTAGGGTTAGGGTTAGGATTAAGTTTGGGGTTGATAATTAAACATTTGGAAATCTCTATGAATTGGGTTGAATCACTGGACAAAATGTAATCTAACACTGAGAATTCACGATGATAGACTAGGGAAGTATTTAGGAATGTGCTTGAAACACTAAGGATACATATTCATAGAGCCTTAATATTTGAAGGACACTGTTTAATCACTAGCAAATCGTGTTCAAAGCGCTGAGAAGAGAATGCCATACTGTTTATACTTATAATTCAGTCTCAATGTGTTGGCTCATTTGAAAGAATGTTTGTTAAACACTTAAACATTCAGGTTCATAGGGCTCACATACCTTCATGAAAATGTTTAAAGTCTCAGAGCTCAAAATGACAGACCAGGGAAATGTCTAGGAATACTAGACACTTG
>NC_137776.1:100078218-100088218 GCF_963455305.1 Plecotus auritus
AAATGACAGACCAGGGAAATGTCTAGGAATACTAGACAATTGGTATACGTTTGTGGAACCTTAATGTAGGGCTAGGGCTAGGGCTAGAGTTAGGGTTATGGTTAGGGGTAGGTTAGGGTTAGGGCTTGGGTTAGGGTTAGGGTTAGGGTGAGGTATAGGTTTAGGGTTAGTGTTATGGTTAGGGCTAGGGTTAGGGTTAGGGTTAGGGTTAGGGTAGTCCTAGGGTTAGGGTTAGGTTAGGGTTAGGGTTAGGGTTAGGGTTAGGGTTAGGGTTAGGGTTAAGGTTAGCGTAAGGTTAGGGTTAGGGTTAGGGTTAGGGTTAGGGGTAGGGTAAGAGTTAGGGTTAGGGTTTGGGTTAGGGCTAGTGTTAGGGTTAGGGTTCGGTGAGGTTTAGGTTTAGGGTTAGGGTTAGGGCTAGGGTTAGGGCTAGGGCTAGAGCTAGGGCTAGGGCTAGGTTTAGGGTTAGGGCTAGGGCTAGTGCTAGGGTTAGGGTTAGGTTAGGGCTAGGGTTAGGTTTAGGGTTAGGGCTAGTGTTAGGGTTAGGGTTATGGCTATTGTTAGGGTTAGGTTTAGGGTTAGGGTTATTGCTAGGGAAAGGGTTAGGGTTAGGGTTAGGGTTAGGTTAGGGTTAGGGTTAGGATTAGGGTTAGGGTTAGGGTTAGGGTTAGGTTTAGGGATAGTGTTAGGGTTTAGGCTAGGGTTAGGGTTAGGGCTAGGCCTAGGGTTAGGTTTAGGGCTAGGGTTAGGGTTAGGGTTAGGGTTAAGGCTGGCATTAAGGCTTGGGTTAGGCCTAATATTAAGGTTAGGATTTGTGTTATGGTTAGGGTCAGGGTTAGGGTTAGGTTTATGTTTGGTGTTATAATTAAACATTTGGAAATCTCTATGAATTGGCATGAATCACTGGACAAAATGGAATCTAACACTGAGAAATCACAATGATAGAGTAGGGAAATATTTAGGAATGTGCTTGAAACACTAAGGATACCTATTCATAGAGCCTTAATATTTGAAGGACACTGTTTAATCACTGGCAAATCGTGTTCAAAGCGCTGAGAAGAGAATGCCATACTGTTTATACTTATAATTTAGTCCCAATGTGTTGGCTTATTTGAAAGAACGTTTGAAAAACACTTAAACATTGAGGTTCATAGGGCTCACATACCTTCATGAAAATGTTTAAAGTCTCAGAGCTCAAAATGACAGACCAGGGAAATGTCTAGGAATACTAGACAATTGGTATACGTTTGTGGAACCTTAATGTAGGGCTAGGGCTAGGGCTAGAGTTAGGATTAGGGTTAGGGGTAGGTCTAGGGTTAGGGTTAGGGTTAGGTGTAGGGCTAGGGTTAGGGTTAGGGTTAGGGATAGGGTTAGGGGTAGGGTAAGAGTTAGGGTTAGGGTTTGGGTTAGGGTTAGGGTTAGGGTTAGGGTTAGGGTTAGCGTTAGGGTTAGTGTTAGGGTTAAGGCTAGGGCTAGGGCTAGGGGTAGGGTTAGGGTAAGGATGAGGGTGAGGGTTAGTGTTAGGGTTAGGAGTAGGGCTCGGGCTAGGGTTAGGTTTACGGTTAGTGTTAGGGTTAGGGCTATGGTTAGGGTTAGAGTTAGGGATAGTGTTGTTAGGGTTAGGGTTAGGGTTAGGGTTAGGGTTAGGGTTAGGTCTAGGGTTAGGGTTAGGTGTAGGGCTAGGGTTAGGGTTAGGGTTAGGGATAGGGTTAGGGGTAGGGTTAGAGTTAGGGTTAGGGGTTGGGTTAGGGCTAGGGTTAGGGTTAGGGTTAGGGTGAGGTTTAGGTTTAGGGTTAGGGTTAGTTCTAGTGTTAGGTCTAGGGCTAGAATTAGGGCTAGGGCTAGGTTTAGGGTTAGGGCTAGGGCTAGTGCTAGGATTAGTGTTAGGTTAGGGCTAGTGTTAGGGTTAGGGTTATGGCTATGGTTAGGGTTAGGTTTAGGGTTAGGGTTAGGGTTAGGTTTAGGTTTAGGGTTAGGGTTAGGTTTAGGGTTAGGGATAGGGTTAGCGTTAGGGTTAGGGTTAAGGTTAGGGTTAGGGCTAGGCCTAGGGTTAGGGTTTGGGCTAGGGTTAGGGTTAGGGTTAGGGCTAGGGTTACCGCTAGGGTTAGGGTTAGGGTTAGGGTTAAGGCTGGCATTAAGGTTTGGTTTAGGCCTAATATTAAAGTTAGGATTTGTGTTATGGTTAGGGTCAGGGTTATGGTTAGGGTTTAGTTTGGGGTTATAATTAAACATTTGGAAATCTCTATGAATTGGCATGAATCACTGGACAAAATGGAATCTAACACTGAGAAATCACAATGATAGAGTAGGGAAATATTTAGGAATGTGCTTGAAACACTAAGGATACCTATTCATAGAGCCTTAATATTTGAAGGACACTGTTTAATCACTGGCAAATCGTGTTCAAAGCGCTGAGAAGAGAATGCCATACTGTTTATACTTATAATTCAGTCTCAGTGTGTTGGCTTATTTGAAAGAACGTTTGAAAAACAGTTAAACATTGAGGTTCATAGGGCTCACATACCTTCATGAAAATGTTTAAAGTCTCAGAGCTCAAAATGACAGACCAGGGAAATGTCTAGGAATACTAGACAATTGGTATACATTTGTGGAACCTTAATGTAGGGCTAGGGCTAGGGCTAGAGTTAGGGTTAGGGTTAGGGGTAGGTTAGGGTTAGGGCTAGGGTTAGGGTTAGGGTTAGGGTGAGGTATAGGTTTAGGGTTAGTGTTATGGTTAGGGCTAGGGTTAGGGTTAGGGTTTGGGTTAGGGTAGTCCTAGGGTTAGGGTTAGGTTAGGGTTAGGGTTAGGGTTAGGGTTTGGGTTAGGGTTAAGGTTAGGGTAAGGTTAGGGTTAGGGTTAGGGTTAGGGTGAGGTTACCCTTATGGTTAGGGTTAGGGTTAGGTTAGGGTTAGAGTTAGGGTTAGGGTTAAGGTTAGGTTTAGGGCTAGGGTTAGGGTTAGTGTTAGGGTTATGGCTAGGGCTAGGGCTAGGGTTAGTGTTAGGGTAAGGGTGAGGGTGAGGTTTAGTGTTAGGGATAGGAGTAGGGCTAGGGCTGGGGTTAGGGTTAGGGTTAGGGTTAGGGTTATGGATAGGGCTAGGGCTAGGGTTTGGGTTAGGGTTAGGGTTAGGGTTAGGTCTTGGGTTAGGGTTAGGGTTAGGTGTAGGGCTAGGGTTAGGGTTAGGGTTAGGGATAGGGTTAGGGGTAGGGTAAGAGTTAGGGTTAGGGTTTGGGTTAGGGCTTGTGTTAGGGTTAGGGTTCAGTGAGGTTTAGGTTTAGGGTTAGGGTTAGGGCTAGGGTTAGGGCTAGGGCTAGAGGTAGGGCTAGGGGTAGGTTTAGGATTAGGGCTAGGGCTAGTGCTAGGGTTAGGGTTAGGTTAGGGCTAGGGTTAGGTTTAGGGTTAGGGCTAGTGTTAGGGTTAGGGTTATGGCTATTGTTAGGGTTAGGTTTAGGGTTAGGGTTATTGCTAGGGAAAGGGTTAGGGTTAGGGTTAGGGTTAGGTTAGGGTTAGGGTTAGGATTAGGGTTAGGGTTAGGGTTAGGGTTAGGTTTAGGGATAGGGTTAGGGTTTGGGCTAGGGTTAGGGTTAGGGCTAGGCCTAGGGTTAGGTTTAGGGCTAGGGTTAGGGTTAGGGTTAGGGTTAAGGCTGGCATTAAGGCTTGTGTTAGGCCTAATATAAAGGTTACGATTTGTGTTATGGTTAGGGACAGGGTTAGGGTTAGGTTTATGTTTGGTGTTATAATTAAACATTTGGAAATCTCTATGAATTGGCTTGAATCACTGGATTAAATTGAATCTAACTCTGAGAATTCACGATGATAGCCTTGGGAAATATTTAGGAATGTGCTTGAAACACTAAGGATACATATTCATAGAGCCTTAATATTTGAAGGACACTGTTTAATCACTGGCAAATCGCGTTCAAAGCGCTGAGAAGAGAATGCCATACTGTTTATACTTATAATTCATTCTCAATGTGTTGGCTTATTTGAAAGATCGTTTGTGAAACACTTAAACAAACATTCAGGTTCATAGGGCACACATACCTGCATGAAAATGTTTAAAGACTCAGAGCTCAAAATGACAGACCAGGGAAATGTCTAGGAATACTAGACACTTGGTATCCGTTTGCGGAACCTTAATGTAGGGTTTGGGCTTGGGCTAGAGTTAGGGTTAGGGTTAGGGCTAGGGTTAAGGTTAGGGCTAGGGTTAGGGTTAGGGTTAGGGTTAGGGTTAGGTCTAGGGTTAGGGTTAGGGTTAGGTGTAGGGCTAGGGTTAGGGTTAGGGTTAGGGATAGGGTTAGGGGTAGGGTTAGGGTTTGGGTTAGGGTTAGGGTTAGGGTTAGGGTTTGGGTTAGGGTTAGGGTTAGGGTTAGGGTTAGGGTTAGCGTTAGGGTTAGTGTTAGGGTTAAGGCTAGGGTTATGGCTAGGGTTAGGGTTAGGGTAAGGATGAGGGTGAGGGTTAGTGTTAGGGTTAGGAGTAGGGCTCGGGCTAGGGTTAGGTTTACGGTTAGTGTTAGTGTTAGGGCTATGGTTAGGGTTAGAGTTAGGGATAGTGTTAGGGTTAGGGTTAGGGTTAGGGTTAGGGTTAGGGTTAGGGTTAGGGTTAGGGTTAGGTCTAGGGTTAGGGTTAGGGTTAGGTGTAGGGCTAGGGTTAGGGTTAAGGTTAGGGATAGGGTTAGGGGTAGGGTTAGAGTAAGGGTTAGGTTTTGGGTTAGGGCTAGGGTTAGGGTTAGGGTTAGGGTGAGGTATAGGTTTAGGGTTAGGGTTAGTTCTAGGGTTAGGTCTAGGGCTAGAGTTAGGGCTAGGGCTAGGTTTATGGTTAGGGCTAGGGCTAGTGCTAGGATTAGTGTTAGGTTAGGGCTAGGCTTAGGGTTAGGATTAGGGCTAGTGTTAGGTTTAGGGTTATGGCTATGGTTAGGGTTAGGTTTAGGGTTAGGGTTAGGGTTAGGTTTAGGTTTAGGGTTAGGGTTAGGGTTAGGGTTAGGGATAGGGTTAGCTTTAGGGTTAGGGTTAGGGCTAGGCCTAGGGTTAGGGTTATGGCTAGGGTTAGGGTTAGGGTTAGGGCTAGGGTTACCGCTAGGGTTAGGGTTAGGGTTAGGGTTAGGGTTAAGCCTGGCATTAAGGCTTGGTTTAGGCCTAATATTAAAGTTAGGATTTGTGTTATGGTTAGGGTCAGGGTTAGGGTTAGGGTTAAGTTTGGGGTTATAATTAAACATTTGGAAATCTCTATGAATTGGCATGAATCACTGGACAAAATGGAATCTAACACTGAGAAATCACAATGATAGAGTAGGGAAATATTTAGGAATGTGCTTGAAACACTAAGGATACCTATTCATAGAGCCTTAATATTTGAAGGACACTGTTTAATCACTGGCAAATCGTGTTCAAAGCGCTGAGAAGAGAATGCCATACTGTTTATACTTATAATTCAGTCTCAATGTGTTGGCTTATTTGAAAGAACGTTTGAAAAACAGTTAAACATTGAGGTTCATAGGGCTCACATACCTTCATGAAAATGTTTAAAGTCTCAGAGCTCAAAATGACAGACCAGGGAAATGTCTAGGAATACTAGACAATTGGTATACGTTTGTGGAACCTTAATGTAGGGCTAGGGCTAGGGCTAGAGTTAGGATTAGGGTTAGGGGTAGGTTAGGGTTAGGGCTAGGGTTAGGGTTAGGGTTAGGGTGAGGTATAGGTTTAGGGTTAGTGTTATGGTTAGGGCTAGGGTTAGGGTTAGGGTTAGGGTTAGGGTAGTTTTAGGGTTAGGGTTAGGTTAGGGTTAGGGTTAGGGTTAGGGTTAGGGTTAGGGTTAAGGTTAGGGTAAGGTTAGGGTTAGGGTTAGGGTTAGGGTGAGGTTAGGCTTATGGTTAGGGTTAGGGTTAGGTTAGGGTTAGGGTTAGGGTTAGGGTTAAGGTTAGGTTTAGGGCTAGGGTTAGGGTTAGTGTTAGGGTTATGGCTAGGGCTAGGGCTAGGGTTAGTGTTAGGGTAAGGGTGAGGGTGAGGTTTAGTGTTAGGGATAGGAGTAGGGCTAGGGCTAGGGTTAGGTTTACGGTTGGAGTTAGGGTTAGCGCAATGGTTATGGTTAGAGTTAGGGATAGTGTTAGGGATAGTGTTAGGGTTAGGGTTAGGGTTAGGATTAGGTCTAGGGCTAGGGTTAGGGTTAGGGTTAGGGTTAGGGTTAGGTCTAGCGTTAGGGTTAGGGTTAGGTGTAGGGCTAGGGTTAGGGTTAGGGTTAGAGATAGGGTTAGGGGTAGGGTAAGAGTTAGGGTTAGGGTTTGGGTTAGGGTTAGGGTTAGGGTTAGGGTTAGCGTTAGGGTTATGGATAGGGCTAGGGTTAGGGTTAGGGTTAGGGTTAGGGTTAGGGTTATGGATAGGGCTAGGGCTAGGGTTAGGGTTAGGGTTAGGGTTAGGGTTAGGGTTAGGTCTTGGTTTAGGGTTAGGGTTAGGTGTAGGGCTAGGGTTAGGGTTAGGGTTAGGGATAGGGTTAGGGGTAGGGTAAGAGTTAGGGTTAGGGTTTGGGTTAGGGCTAAGGTTAGGGTTAGGGTTCGGTGAGGTTTAGGTTTAGGGTTAGGGTTAGGGCTAGGGTTAGGGCTAGGGCTAGAGCTAGGGCTAGGGCTAGGTTTAGGGTTAGGGCTAGGGCTAGTGCTAGGGTTAGGGTTAGGTTAGGGCTAGGTTTAGGGTTAGGGTTATTGCTAGGGAAAGGGTTAAGGTTAGGGTTAGGTTAGGGTTAGGGTTAGGATTAGGGTTAGGGTTAGGGTTAGGGTTAGGGTTAGGGTTAGGGTTAGGGCTAGGCCTAGGGTTAGGTTTAGGGCTAGGGTTAGGGTTAGGGTTAGGGTTAAGGCTGGCATTAAGGCTTGGGTTAGGCCTAATATTAAGGTTAGGATTTGTGTTATGGTTAGGGTCAGGGTTAGGGTTAGGGTTATGTTTGGTGTTATAATTAAACATTTGGAAATCTCTATGAATTGGCTTGAATCACTGGATTAAATGGAATCTAACACTGAGAATTCACGATGATAGCCTTGGGAAATATTTAGGAATGTGCTTGAAACACTAAGGATACATATTCATAGAGCCTTAATATTTGAAGGACACTGTTTAATCACTGGCAAATCGCGTTCAAAGCGCTGAGAAGAGAATGCCATACTGTTTATACGTATAATTCATTCTCAATGTGTTGGCTTATTTGATAGATCGTTTGTTAAACACTTAAACATTCAGGTTCATAGGGCTCACATACCTGCATGAAAATGTTTAAAGACTGAGAGCTCAAAATGACAGACCAGGGAAATGTCTAGGAATACTAGACACTTGGTATCCTTTTGTGGAACCTTAATGTAGGGTTTGGGCTTGGGCTAGAGTTAGGGTTAGGGTTAGGGCTAGGGTTAAGGTTAGGGCTAGGGTTAGGGTTAGGGTTAGGGTTAGGGTTAGGTCTAGGGTTAGGGTTAGGGTTAGGTGTAGGGCTAGGGTTAGGGTTAGGGTTAGGGTTAGGGATAGGGTTAGGGGTAGGGTTAGGGTTTGGGTAAGGGTTAGGGTTAGGGTTAGGGTTAGGGTTTGGGTTAGGGTTAGGGTTAGGATTAGGGTTAGCGTTAGGGTTAGTGTTAGGGTTAAGGCTAGGGTTAGGGCTAGGGTTAGGGTTAGGGTAAGGATGAGGGTGAGGGTTAGTGTTAGGGTTAGGAGTAGGGCTCGGGCTAGGGTTAGGTTTACGGTTAGTGTTAGTGTTAGAGCTATGGTTAGGGTTAGAGTTAGGGATAGTGTTAGGGTTAGGGTTAGGGTTAGGGTTAGGGTTAGGGTTAGGTCTAGGGTTAGGGTTAGGGTTAGGTGTAGGGCTAGGGTTAGGGTTAGGGTTAGGGTTAGGGTTAGGGTTTGGGTTTGGTTTAGGGTTAGGGTTAGGGTTAGCGTTAGGGTTAGTGTTAGGGTTAAGGCTAGGGTTAGGGCTAGCGTTAGGGTTAGGGTAAGGATGAGGGTGAGGGTTAGTGTTAGGGTTAGGAGTAGGGCTTGGGCTAGGGTTAGGTTTACGGTTAGTGTTAGTGTTAGGGCTATGGTTAGGGTTAGAGTTAGGGATAGTGTTAGGGTTAGGGTTAGGGTTAGGGTTAGGGTTAGGTCTAGGTTGGGTTAGGGTTAGGTGTAGGGCTAGGGTTAGGGTTTGGGTTAGTGATAGGGTTAGGGGTAGGGTTAGAGTTAGGGTTAGGGTTTGGGTTAGGGCTAGGGTTAGGGTTAGGGTTAGGGTGAGGTATAGGTTTAGGGTTAGGGTTAGGGTTAGGGTTATGGTTAGGGTTAGGGTTAGGGTTAGGGTTAGGTTAGGGTTAGGGTTAGGGTTAGGGTTAAGGTTAGGTTTAGGGCTAGGGTTAGGGTTAGTGTTAGGGTTATGGCTAGGGCTAGGGCTAGGGTTAGTGTTAGGGTAAGGGTGAGGGTGAGGTTTAGTGTTAGGGATAGTAGTAGGGCTAGGGCTAGGGTTAGGTTTACGGTTGGAGTTAGGGTTAGCGCTATGGTTATGGTTAGAGTTAGGGATAGTGTTAGGGATAGTGTTAGGGTTAGGGTTAGGGTTAGGATTAGGGCTAGGGCTAGGGTTAGGGTTAGGGTTAGTGTTAGGGTTAGGTCTAGGGTTAGGGTTAGGGTTAGGTGTAGGGCTAGGGTTAGGGTTAGGGTTAGGGATAGGGTTAGAGGTAGGGTAAGAGTTAGGGTTAGGGTTTGGGTTAGGGTTAGGGTTAGGGTTAGGGTTAGGGTTATGGATAGGGCTAGGGTTAGGGTTAGGGTTAGGGTTAGGGTTAGGGTTATGGATAGGGCTAGGGCTAGGGTTAGGGTTAGGGTTAGGGTTAGGGTTAGGGTTAGGTCTTGGTTTAGGGTTAGGGTTAGGTGTAGGGCTAGGGTTAGGGTTAGGGTTAGGGATAGGGTTAGGGGTAGGGTAAGAGTTAGGGTTAGGGTTTGGGTTAGGGCTAAGGTTAGGGTTAGGGTTCGGTGAGGTTTAGGTTTAGGGTTAGGGTTAGGGCTAGGGTTAGGGCTAGGGCTAGAGCTAGGGCTAGGGCTAGGTTTAGGGTTAGGGCTAGGGCTAGTGCTAGGGTTAGGGTTAGGTTAGGGCTAGGTTTAGGGTTAGGGTTATTGCTAGGGAAAGGGTTAGTGTTAGGGTTAGGTTAGGGTTAGGGTTAGGATTAGGGTTAGGGTTAGGGTTAGGGTTAGGGTTAGGGTTAGGGTTAGGGCTAGGCCTAGGGTTAGGTTTAGGGCTAGGGTTAGGGTTAGGGTTAGGGTTAAGGCTGGCATTAAGGCTTGGGTTAGGCCTAATATTAAGGTTAGGATTTGTGTTATGGTTAGGGTCAGGGTTAGGGTTAGGGTTATGTTTGGTGTTATAATTAAACATTTGGAAATCTCTATGAATTGGCTTGAATCACTGGATTAAATGGAATCTAACACTGAGAATTCACGATGATAGCCTTGGGAAATATTTAGGAATGTGCTTGAAACACTAAGGATACATATTCATAGAGCCTTAATATTTGAAGGACACTGTTTAATCACTGGCAAATCGCGTTCAAAGCGCTGAGAAGAGAATGCCATACTGTTTATACGTATAATTCATTCTCAATGTGTTGGCTTATTTGATAGATCGTTTGTTAAACACTTAAACATTCAGGTTCATAGGGCTCACATACCTGCATGAAAATGTTTAAAGACTGAGAGCTCAAAATGACAGACCAGGGAAATGTCTAGGAATACTAGACACTTGGTATCCTTTTGTGGAACCTTAATGTAGGGTTTGGGCTTGGGCTAGAGTTAGGGTTAGGGTTAGGGCTAGGGTTAAGGTTAGGGCTAGGGTTAGGGTTAGGGTTAGGGTTAGGGTTAGGTCTAGGGTTAGGGTTAGGGTTAGGTGTAGGGCTAGGGTTAGGGTTAGGGTTAGGGTTAGGGATAGGGTTAGGGGTAGGGTTAGGGTTTGGGTAAGGGTTAGGGTTAGGGTTAGGGTTAGGGTTTGGGTTAGGGTTAGGGTTAGGATTAGGGTTAGCGTTAGGGT
>NC_137776.1:100093218-100095718 GCF_963455305.1 Plecotus auritus
TTAGGGTTAGGGTTAGGGATAGGGTTAGGGTTTGGGTTAGGGTTAGGGTTAGGGCTAGGCCTAGGGTTAGGTTTAGGGCTAGGGTTAGGGTTAGGGTTAGGGTTAAGGCTGGCATTAAGGCTTGGGTTAGGCCTAATATTAAGGTTAGGATTTGTGTTATGGTTAGGGTCAGGGTTAGGGTTAGGGTTATGTTTGGTGTTATAATTAAACATTTGGAAATCTCTATGAATTGGCTTGAATCACTGGATTAAATGGAATCTAACACTGAGAATTCACGATGATAGCCTTGGGAAATATTTAGGAATGTGCTTGAAACACTAAGGATACATATTCATAGAGCCTTAATATTTGAAGGACACTGTTTAATCACTGGCAAATCTCGTTCAAAGCGCTGAGAAGAGAATGCCATACTGTTTATACTTATAATTCATTCTCAATGTGTTGGCTTATTTGAAAGATCGTTTGTTATACACTTAAACATTCAGGTTCATAGGGCTCACATACCTGCATGAAAATGTTTAAAGACTCAGAGCTCAAAATGACAGACCAGGGAAATGTCTAGGAATACTAGACACTTGGTATACGTTTGTGGAACCTTAATGTAGGGCTAGGGCTAGGGCTAGAGTTAGGGTTAGGGTTAGGGGTAGGTTAGGGTTAGGGCTAGGGTTAGGGTTAGGGTTAGGGTGAGGTATAGGTTTAGGATTTGTGTTATGGTTAGGGTCAAGGTTATGGTTAGGGTTTAGTTTGGGGTTATAATTAAACATTTGGAAATCTCTATGAATTGGCTTGAATCACTGGACAAAATGGATCTAACACATTGAGAAATCACAATGATAGAGTAGGGAAATATTTAGGAATGTGCTTTAAACAATAAGGATACCTATTCATAGAGCCTTAATATTTGAAGGACACTGTTTAATCACTGGCAAATCGTGTTCAAAGCGCTGAGAAGAGAATGCCATACTGTTTATACTTATAATTCAGTCTCAATGTGTTGGCTTATTTGAAAGAACGTTTGAAAAATACTTAAACATTGAGGTTCATAGGGCTCACATACCTTCATGAAAATGTTTAAAGTCTCAGAGATAAAAATGACAGACCAGGGAAATGTCTAGGAATACTAGACAATTGGTATACGTTTGTGGAACCTTAATGTAGGGCTAGGGCTAGGGCTAGAGTTAGGGTTAGGGTTAGGGGTAGGTTAGGGTTAGGGCTAGGGTTAGGGTTAGGGTTAGGGTGAGGTATAGGTTTAGGGTTAGTGTTATGGTTAGGGCTAGGGTTAGGGTTAGGGTTAGGGTTAGGGTAGTCCTAGGGTTAGGGTTAAGGTTAGGGTAAGGTTAGGGTTAGGGTTAGGGTTAGGGTGAGGTTAGGCTTATGGTTAGGGTTAGGGTTAGGTTAGGGTTAGGGTTAGGGTTAGGGTTAAGGTTAGGTTTAGGGCTAGGGTTAGGGTTAGTGTTAGGGTTATGGCTAGGGCTAGGGCTTGTGTTAGTGTTAGGTTAAGGGTGAGGGTGAGGTTTAGTGTTAGGGATAGGAGTAGGGTTAGGGCTAGGGTTAGGTTTACGGTTAGAGTTAGGGTTAGCGCTATGGTTATGGTTAGAGTTAGGGATAGTGTTAGGGTTAGGGTTAGGGTTAGGGTTAGGGTTAGGATTAGGGCTAGGGCTAGGGTTAGGGTTAGGGTTAGGGTTAGGGTTAGGTCTAGGGTTAGGGTTAGGGTTAGGTGTAGGGCTAGGGTTAGGGTTAGGGTTAGGTGTAGGGCTAGGGTTAGGGTTAGGGTTAGGGATAGGGTTAGGGGTAGGGTAAGAGTTAGGGTTAGGGTTTGGGTTAGGGCTAGGGTTAGGGTTAGGGTTGGGTGAGGTTTAGGTTTAGGGTTAGGGTTAGGGCTAGGGTTAGGGCTAGGGCTAGAGCTAGGGCTAGGGCTAGGTTTAGGGTTAGGGCTAGGGCTAGTGCTAGGGTTAGGGTTAGGTTAGGGCTAGGGTTAGGGTTAGGGTTAGGGCTTGTGTTAGGGTTACGGTTATGGCTATTGTTAGGGTTAGGTTTAGGGTTAGGGTTATTGCTAGGGAAAGGGTTAGGGTTAGGGTTAGGGTTAGGTTAGGGTTAGGGTTAGGATTAGGGTTAGGGTTAGGGTTAGGGTTAGGGTTAGGGTTAGGGATAGGGTTAGGGTTTGGGTTAGGGTTAGGGTTAGGGCTAGGCCTAGGGTTAGGTTTAGGGCTAGGGTTAGGGTTAGGGTTAGGGTTAAGGCTGGCATTAAGGCTTGGGTTAGGCCTAATATTAAGGTTAGGATTTGTGTTATGGTTAGGGTCAGGGTTAGGGTTAGGGTTATGTTTGGTGTTATAATTAAACATTTGGAAATCTCTATGAATTGGCTTGAATCACTGGATTAAATGGAATCTAACACTGAGAATTCACGATGATAGCCTTGGGAAATATTTAGGAATGTGCTTGAAACACTAAGGATACATATTCATAGAGCCTTAATATTTGAAGGACACTGTTTAATCAC
>NC_137776.1:100100718-100108218 GCF_963455305.1 Plecotus auritus
GGCTAGGGTTAGGGTTAGGGTTAGGGTTAGGGTTAGGGTTAGGGTTATGGATAGGCTAGGGCTAGGGTTAGGGTTAGGGTTAGGGTTAGGTCTTGGGTTAGGGTTAGGGTTAGGTGTACGGCTAGGGTTAGGGTTAGGGTTAGGGATAGGGTTAGGGGTAGGGTAAGAGTTAGGGTTAGGGTTTGGGTTAGGGCTAGGGTTAGGATTAGGGTTCGGTGAGGTTTAGGTTTAGGGTTAGGGTTAGGGCTAGGGTTAGGGCTAGGGCTAGAGCTAGGGCTAGGGCTAGGTTTAGGGTTAGGGCTAGGGCTAGTGCTAGGGTTAGGGTTAGATTAGGGCTAGGGTTAGGGTTAGGGTTAGGGCTAGTGTTAGGGTTACGGTTATGGCTATTGTTAGGGTTAGGTTTAGGGTTAGGGTTATTGCTAGGGAAAGGGTTAGGGTTAGGGTTAGGGTTAGGTTAGGGTTAGGGTTAGGATTAGGGTTAGGGTTAGGGTTAGGGTTAGGGTTAGGGATAGGGTTAGGGTTTGGGTTAGGGTTAGGGTTAGGGCTAGGCCTAGGGTTAGGTTTAGGGCTAGGGTTAGGGTTAGGGTTAGGGTTAAGGCTGGCATTAAGGCTTGGGTTAGGCCTAATATTAAGGTTAGGATTTGTGTTATGGTTAGGGTCAGGGTTAGGGTTAGGGTTATGTTTGGTGTTATAATTAAACATTTGGAAATCTCTATGAATTGGCTTGAATCACTGGATTAAATGGAATCTAACACTGAGAATTCACGATGATAGCCTTGGGAAATATTTAGGAATGTGCTTGAAACACTAAGGATACATATTCATAGAGCCTTAATATTTGAAGGACACTGTTTAATCACTGGCAAATCTCGTTCAAAGCGCTGAGAAGAGAATGCCATACTGTTTATACTTATAATTCATTCTCAATGTGTTGGCTTATTTGAAAGATCGTTTGTTATACACTTAAACATTCAGGTTCATAGGGCTCACATACCTGCATGAAAATGTTTAAAGACTCAGAGCTCAAAATGACAGACCAGGGAAATGTCTAGGAATACTAGACACTTGGTATACGTTTGTGGAACCTTAATGTAGGGCTAGGGCTAGGGCTAGAGTTAGGGTTAGGGTTAGGGGTAGGTTAGGGTTAGGGCTAGGGTTAGGGTTAGGGTTAGGGTGAGGTATAGGTTTAGGATTTGTGTTATGGTTAGGGTCAAGGTTATGGTTAGGGTTTAGTTTGGGGTTATAATTAAACATTTGGAAATCTCTATGAATTGGCTTGAATCACTGGACAAAATGGAATCTAACACATTGAGAAATCACAATGATAGAGTAGGGAAATATTTAGGAATGTGCTTTAAACAATAAGGATACCTATTCATAGAGCCTTAATATTTGAAGGACACTGTTTAATCACTGGCAAATCGTGTTCAAAGCGCTGAGAAGAGAATGCCATACTGTTTATACTTATAATTCAGTCTCAATGTGTTGGCTTATTTGAAAGAACGTTTGAAAAATACTTAAACATTGAGGTTCATAGGGCTCACATACCTTCATGAAAATGTTTAAAGTCTCAGAGATAAAAATGACAGACCAGGGAAATGTCTAGGAATACTAGACAATTGGTATACGTTTGTGGAACCTTAATGTAGGGCTAGGGCTAGGGCTAGAGTTAGGGTTAGGGTTAGGGGTAGGTTAGGGTTAGGGCTAGGGTTAGGGTTAGGGTTAGGGTGAGGTATAGGTTTAGGGTTAGTGTTATGGTTAGGGCTAGGGTTAGGGTTAGGGTTAGGGTTAGGGTAGTCCTAGGGTTAGGGTTAAGGTTAGGGTAAGGTTAGGGTTAGGGTTAGGGTTAGGGTGAGGTTAGGCTTATGGTTAGGGTTAGGGTTAGGTTAGGGTTAGGGTTAGGGTTAGGGTTAAGGTTAGGTTTAGGGCTAGGGTTAGGGTTAGTGTTAGGGTTATGGCTAGGGCTAGGGCTTGTGTTAGTGTTAGGTTAAGGGTGAGGGTGAGGTTTAGTGTTAGGGATAGGAGTAGGGTTAGGGCTAGGGTTAGGTTTACGGTTAGAGTTAGGGTTAGCGCTATGGTTATGGTTAGAGTTAGGGATAGTGTTAGGGTTAGGGTTAGGGTTAGGGTTAGGGTTAGGATTAGGGCTAGGGCTAGGGTTAGGGTTAGGGTTAGGGTTAGGGTTAGGTCTAGGGTTAGGGTTAGGGTTAGGTGTAGGGCTAGGGTTAGGGTTAGGGTTAGGTGTAGGGCTAGGGTTAGGGTTAGGGTTAGGGATAGGGTTAGGGGTAGGGTAAGAGTTAGGGTTAGGGTTTGGGTTAGGGCTAGGGTTAGGGTTAGGGTTGGGTGAGGTTTAGGTTTAGGGTTAGGGTTAGGGCTAGGGTTAGGGCTAGGGCTAGAGCTAGGGCTAGGGCTAGGTTTAGGGTTAGGGCTAGGGCTAGTGCTAGGGTTAGGGTTAGGTTAGGGCTAGGGTTAGGGTTAGGGTTAGGGCTTGTGTTAGGGTTACGGTTATGGCTATTGTTAGGGTTAGGTTTAGGGTTAGGGTTATTGCTAGGGAAAGGGTTAGGGTTAGGGTTAGGGTTAGGTTAGGGTTAGGGTTAGGATTAGGGTTAGGGTTAGGGTTAGGGTTAGGGTTAGGGTTAGGGTTAGGGATAGGGTTAGGGTTTGGGTTAGGGTTAGGGTTAGGGCTAGGCCTAGGGTTAGGTTTAGGGCTAGGGTTAGGGTTAGGGTTAGGGTTAAGGCTGGCATTAAGGCTTGGGTTAGGCCTAATATTAAGGTTAGGATTTGTGTTATGGTTAGGGTCAGGGTTAGGGTTAGGGTTATGTTTGGTGTTATAATTAAACATTTGGAAATCTCTATGAATTGGCTTGAATCACTGGATTAAATGGAATCTAACACTGAGAATTCACGATGATAGCCTTGGGAAATATTTAGGAATGTGCTTGAAACACTAAGGATACATATTCATAGAGCCTTAATATTTGAAGGACACTGTTTAATCACTGGCAAATCTCGTTCAAAGCGCTGAGAAGAGAATGCCATACTGTTTATACTTATAATTCATTCTCAATGTGTTGGCTTATTTGAAAGATCATTTGTTATACACTTAAACATTCAGGTTCATAGGGCTCACATACCTGCATGAAAATGTTTAAAGACTGAGAGCTCAAAATGACAGACCAGGGAAATGTCTAGGAATACTAGACACTTGGTATCCGTTTGTGGAACCTTAATGTAGTGTTTGGGCTTGGGCTAGAGTTAGGGTTAGGGTTAGGGCTAGGGTTAAGGTTAGGGCTAGGGTTAGGGTTAGGGTTAGGGTTAGGGTTAGGTCTAGGGTTAGGGTTAGGGTTAGGTCCAGGGTTAGGGTTAGGGTTAGGTGTAGGGCTAGGGTTAGGGTTAGGGTTAGGGTTAGGGTTAGGGTAAGGATGAGGGTGAGGGTTAGTGTTAGGGTTAGGAGCAGGGCTCGTGCTAGGGTTAGGTTTACGGTTAGTGTTAGGGTTAGGGCTATGGTTAGGGTTAGAGTTAGGGATAGTGTTAGGGTTAGGGTTAGGGTTAGGGTTAGGGTTAGGTCTAGGGTTAGGGTTAGGGTTAGGTGTAGGGCTAGGGTTAGGGTTAGGGTTAGGGATAGGGTTAGGGGTGTGGTTAGAGTTAGGGTTAGGGTTTGGGTTAGGGCTAATGTTAGGGTTAGGGTTAGGGTGAGGTTTAGGTTTAGGGTTAGGGTTAGTTCTAGGGTTAGGTCTAGGGCTAGAGTTAGGGCTAGGGCTAGGTTTAGGGTTAGGGCTAGGGCTTGTGCTAGGATTAGTGTTAGGTTAGGGCTAGGCTTAGGGTTAGGGTTAGGGCTAGTGTTAGGGTTAGGGTTATGGCTAGGGTTAGGGTTAGGTTTAAGGTTAGGGTTAGGGTTAGGTTTAGGGTTAGGGTTAGGGTTAGGGTTAGGGTTAGGGTTAGGGCTAGGCCTAGGGTTAGGGTTAGGGCTAGGGTTAGGGTTAGGGTTAGGGCTAGGGTTACCGCTAGGGTTAGGGTTAGGGTTAAGGCTGGCATTAAGGCTTGGTTTAGGCCTAATATTAAAGTTAGGATTTGTGTTATGGTTAGGGTCAGGGTTATGGTTAGGGTTTAGTTTGGGGTTATAATTAAACATTTGGAAATCTCTATGAATTGGCTTGAATCACTGGACAAAATGGAATCTAACACTGAGAAATCACAATGATAGAGTAGGGAAATATTTAGGAATGTGCTTTAAACAATAAGGATACCTATTCATAGAGCCTTAATATTTGAAGGACACTGTTTAATCACTGGCAAATCGTGTTCAAAGCGCTGAGAAGAGAATGCCATACTGTTTATACTTATAATTCAGTCTCAATGTGTTGGCTTATTTGAAAGAACGTTTGAAAAATACTTAAACATTGAGGTTCATAGGGCTCACATACCTTCATGAAAATGTTTAAAGTCTCAGAGATAAAAATGACAGACCAGGGAAATGTCTAGGAATACTAGACAATTGGTATACGTTTGTGGAACCTTAATGTAGGGCTAGGGCTAGGGCTAGAGTTAGGGTTAGGGTTAGGGGTAGGTTAGGGTTAGGGCTAGGGTTAGGGTTAGGGTTAGGGTGAGGTATAGGTTTAGGGTTAGTGTTATGGTTAGGGCTAGGGTTAGGGTTAGGGTTAGGGTTAGGGTAGTCCTAGGGTTAGGGTTAAGGTTAGGGTAAGGTTAGGGTTAGGGTTAGGGTTAGGGTGAGGTTAGGCTTATGGTTAGGGTTAGGGTTAGGTTAGGGTTAGGGTTAGGGTTAGGGTTAAGGTTAGGATTAGGGCTAGGGTTAGGGTTAGTGTTAGGGTTATGGCTAGGGCTAGGGCTTGTGTTAGTGTTAGGTTAAGGGTGAGGGTGAGGTTTAGTGTTAGGGATAGGAGTAGGGCTAGGGCTAGGGTTAGGTTTACGGTTAGAGTTAGGGTTAGCGCTATGGTTATGGTTAGAGTTAGGGATAGTGTTAGGGTTAGGGTTAGGGTTAGGGTTAGGGTTAGGATTAGGGCTAGGGCTAGGGTTAGGGTTAGGGTTAGGGTTAGGGTTAGGTCTAGGGTTAGGGTTAGGGTTAGGTGTAGGGCTAGGGTTAGGGTTAGGGTTAGGTGTAGGGCTAGGGTTAGGGTTAGGGTTAGGGATAGGGTTAGGGGTAGGGTAAGAGTTAGGGTTAGGGTTTGGGTTAGGGCTAGGTTTAGGGTTAGGGTTAGGGTTGGGTGAGGTTTAGGTTTAGGGTTAGGGTTAGGGCTAGGGTTAGGGCTAGGGCTAGAGCTAGGGCTAGGGCTAGGTTTAGGGTTAGGGCTAGGGCTAGTGCTAGGGTTAGGGTTAGGTTAGGGCTAGGGTTAGGGTTAGGGTTAGGGCTAGTGTTAGGGTTAGGGTTATGGCTATTGTTAGGGTTAGGTTTAGGGTTAGGGTTATTGCTAGGGAAAGGGTTATGGTTAGGGTTAGGGTTAGGTTAGGGTTAGGGTTAGGATTAGGGTTAGGGTTAGGGTTAGGGTTAGGGTTAGGGATAGGGTTAGGGTTTGGGTTAGAGTTAGGGTTAGGGCTAGGCCTAGGGTTAGGTTTAGGGCTAGGGTTAGGGTTAGGGTTAGGGTTAAGGCTGGCATTAAGGCTTGGGTTAGGCCTAATATTAAGGTTAGGATTTGTGTTATGGTTAGGGTCAGGGTTAGGGTTAGGGTTATGTTTGGTGTTATAATTAAACATTTGGAAATCTCTATGAATTGGCTTGAATCACTGGATTAAATGGAATCTAACACTGAGAATTCACGATGATAGCCTTGGGAAATATTTAGGAATGTGCTTGAAACACTAAGGATACATATTCATAGAGCCTTAATATTTGAAGGACACTGTTTAATCACTGGCAAATCTCGTTCAAAGCGCTGAGAAGAGAATGCCATACTGTTTATACTTATAATTCATTCTCAATGTGTTGGCTTATTTCAAAGATCGTTTGTTATACACTTAAACATTCAGGTTCATAGGGCTCACATACCTGCATGAAAATGTTTAAAGACTCAGAGCTCAAAATGACAGACCAGGGAAATGTCTAGGAATACTAGACACTTGGTATCCGTTTGTGGAACCTTAATGTAGTGTTTGGGCTTGGGCTAGAGTTAGGGTTAGGGTTAGGGCTAGGGTTAAGGTTAGGGCTAGGGTTAGGGTTAGGGTTAGGGTTAGGGTTAGGTCCAGGGTTAGGGTTAGGGTTAGGTGTAGGGCTAGGGTTAGGTTTAGGGTTAGGGATAGGGTTAGGGGTAGGGTTAGGGTTTGGGTTAGGGTTAGGGTTAGGGTTAGGATTAGGGTTAGGGTTAGGGTTAGGGTTTGGGTTAGGGTTAGGGTTAGGGTTAGGGTTAGCGTTAGGGTTAGTGTTAGGGTTAAGGCTAGGGTTATGGCTAGGGTTAGGGTTAGGGTAAGGATGAGGGTGAGGGTTAGTGTTAGGGTTAGGAGCAGGGCTCGTGCTAGGGTTAGGTTTACAGTTAGTGTTAGGGTTAGGGCTATGGTTAGGGTTAGAGTTAGGGATAGTGTTAGGGTTAGGGTTAGGGTTAGGGTTAGGGTTAGGGGTAGGGTTAGAGTTAGGGTTAGGTTTTGGGTTAGGGCTAGGGTTAGGGTTAGGGTTAGGGTGAGGTATAGGTTTAGGGTTAGGGTTAGTTCTAGGGTTAGGTCTAGGGCTAGAGTTAGGGCTAGGGCTAGGTTTATGGTTAGGGCTAGGGCTAGTGCTAGGATTAGTGTTAGGTTAGGGCTAGGCTTAGGGTTAGGATTAGGGCTAGTGTTAGGTTTAGGGTTATGGCTATGGTTAGGGTTAGGTTTAGGGTTAGGGTTAGGGTTAGGTTTAGGTTTAGGGTTAGGGTTAGGGTTAGGGTTAGGGATAGGGTTAGCTTTAGGGTTAGGGTTAGGGCTAGGCCTAGGGTTAGGGTTATGGCTAGGGTTAGGGTTAGGGTTAGGGCTAGGGTTACCGCTAGGGTTAGGGTTAGGGTTAGGGTTAGGGTTAAGCCTGGCATTAAGGCTTGGTTTAGGCCTAATATTAAAGTTAGGATTTGTGTTATGGTTAGGGTCAGGGTTAGGGTTAGGGTTAAGTTTGGGGTTATAATTAAACATTTGGAAATCTCTATGAATTGGCATGAATCACTGGACAAAATGGAATCTAACACTGAGAAATCACAATGATAGAGTAGGGAAATATTTAGGAATGTGCTTGAAACACTAAGGATACCTATTCATAGAGCCTTAATATTTGAAGGACACTGTTTAATCACTGGCAAATCGTGTTCAAAGCGCTGAGAAGAGAATGCCATACTGTTTATACTTATAATTCAGTCTCAATGTGTTGGCTTATTTGAAAGAACGTTTGAAAAACAGTTAAACATTGAGGTTCATAGGGCTCACATACCTTCATGAAAATGTTTAAAGTCTCAGAGCTCAAAATGACAGACCAGGGAAATGTCTAGGAATACTAGACAATTGGTATACGTTTGTGGAACCTTAATGTAGGGCTAGGGC
>NC_137776.1:100118218-100120718 GCF_963455305.1 Plecotus auritus
GGGTCAGGGTTAGGGTTAGGGTTATGTTTGGTGTTATAATTAAACATTTGGAAATCTCTATGAATTGGCTTGAATCACTGGATTAAATGGAATCTAACACTGAGAATTCACGATGATAGCCTTGGGAAATATTTAGGAATGTGCTTGAAACACTAAGGATACATATTCATAGAGCCTTAATATTTGAAGGACACTGTTTAATCACTGGCAAATCTCGTTCAAAGCGCTGAGAAGAGAATGCCATACTGTTTATACTTATAATTCATTCTCAATGTGTTGGCTTATTTGAAAGATCATTTGTTATACACTTAAACATTCAGGTTCATAGGGCTCACATACCTGCATGAAAATGTTTAAAGACTCAGAGCTCAAAATGACAGACCAGGGAAATGTCTAGGAATACTAGACACTTGGTATCCGTTTGTGGAACCTTAATGTAGTGTTTGGGCTTGGGCTAGAGTTAGGGTTAGGGTTAGGGCTAGGGTTAAGGTTAGGGCTAGGGTTAGGGTTAGGGTTAGGGTTAGGGTTAGGTCTAGGGTTAGGGTTAGGGTTAGGTCCAGGGTTAGGGTTAGGGTTAGGTGTAGGGCTAGGGTTAGGGTTAGGGTTAGGGTTAGGGTTAGGGTAAGGATGAGGGTGAGGGTTAGTGTTAGGGTTAGGAGCAGGGCTCGTGCTAGGGTTAGGTTTACGGTTAGTGTTAGGGTTAGGGCTATGGTTAGGGTTAGAGTTAGGGATAGTGTTAGGGTTAGGGTTAGGTTTAGGGTTAGGGTTAGGTCTAGGGTTAGGGTTAGGGTTAGGTGTAGGGCTAGGGTTAGGGTTAGGGTTAGGGATAGGGTTAGGGGTGTGGTTAGAGTTAGGGTTAGGGTTTGGGTTAGGGCTAATGTTAGGGTTAGGGTTAGGGTGAGGTTTAGGTTTAGGGTTAGGTTTAGTTCTAGGGTTAGGTCTAGGGCTAGAGTTAGGGCTAGGGCTAGGTTTAGGGTTAGGGCTAGGGCTTGTGCTAGGATTAGTGTTAGGTTAGGGCTAGGCTTAGGGTTAGGGTTAGGGCTAGTGTTAGGGTTAGGGTTATGGCTAGGGTTAGGGTTACGTTTAGGGTTAGGGTTAGGGTTAGGTTTAGGGTTAGGGTTAGGGTTAGGGTTAGGGTTAGGGTTAGGGCTAGGCCTAGGGTTAGGGTTAGGGCTAGGGTTAGGGTTAGGGTTAGGGCTAGGGTTACCGCTAGGGTTAGGGTTAGGGTTAAGGCTGGCATTAAGGCTTGGTTTAGGCCTAATATTAAAGTTAGGATTTGTGTTATGGTTAGGGTCAGGGTTATGGTTAGGGTTTAGTTTGGGGTTATAATTAAACATTTGGAAATCTCTATGAATTGGCTTGAATCACTGGACAAAATGGAATCTAACACTGAGAAATCACAATGATAGAGTAGGGAAATATTTAGGAATGTGCTTGAAACAATAAGGATACCTATTCATAGAGCCTTAATATTTGAAGGACACTGTTTAATCACTGGCAAATCGTGTTCAAAGCGCTGAGAAGAGAATGCCATACTGTTTATACTTATAATTCAGTCTCAATGTGTTGGCTTATTTGAAAGAACGTTTGAAAAATACTTAAACATTGAGGTTCATAGGGCTCACATACCTTCATGAAAATGTTTAAAGTCTCAGAGATAAAAATGACAGACCAGGGAAATGTCTAGGAATACTAGACAATTGGTATACGTTTGTGGAACCTTAATGTAGGGCTAGGGCTAGGGCTAGAGTTAGGGTTAGGGTTAGGGGTAGGTTAGGGTTAGGGCTAGGGTTAGGGTTAGGGTTAGGGTGAGGTATAGGTTTAGGGTTAGTGTTATGGTTAGGGCTAGGGTTAGGGTTAGGGTTAGGGTTAGGGTAGTCCTAGGGTTAGGGTTAAGGTTAGGGTAAGGTTAGGGTTAGGGTTAGGGTTAGGGTGAGGTTAGGCTTATGGTTAGGGTTAGGGTTAGGTTAGGGTTAGGGTTAGGGTTAGGGTTAAGGTTAGGTTTAGGGCTAGGGTTAGGGTTAGTGTTAGGGTTATGGCTAGGGCTAGGGCTTGTGTTAGTGTTAGGTTAAGGGTGAGGGTGAGGTTTAGTGTTAGGGATAGGAGTAGGGCTAGGGCTAGGGTTAGGTTTACGGTTAGAGTTAGGGTTAGCGCTATGGTTATGGTTAGAGTTAGGGATAGTGTTAGGGTTAGGGTTAGGGTTAGGGTTAGGGTTAGGATTAGGGCTAGGGCTAGGGTTAGGGTTAGGGTTAGGGTTAGGGTTAGGTCTAGGGTTAGGGTTAGGGTTAGGTGTAGGGCTAGGGTTAGGGTTAGGGTTAGGTGTAGGGCTAGGGTTAGGGTTAGGGTTAGGGATAGGGTTAGGGGTAGGGTAAGAGTTAGGGTTAGGGTTTGGGTTAGGGCTAGGGTTAGGGTTAGGGTTAGGGTTGGGTGAGGTTTAGGTTTAGGGTTAGGGTTAGGGCTAGGGTTAGGGCTAGGGCTAGAGCTAGGGCTAGGGCTAGGT
>NC_137776.1:100128218-100135718 GCF_963455305.1 Plecotus auritus
GGGTTAGGGTTAGGGTTAGGGATAGGGTTAGGGGTAGGGTTAGAGTTAGGGTTAGGGTTTGGGTTAGGGCTAGGGTTAGGGTTAGGGTTAGGGTGAGGTTTAGGTTTAGGGTTAGGGTTAGTTCTAGGGTTAGGTCTAGGGCTAGAGTTAGGGCTAGGGCTAGGTTTAGGGTTAGGGCTAGGGCTAGTGCTAGGATTAGTGTTAGGTTAGGGCTAGGCTTAGGGTTAGGGTTAGGGCTAGTGTTAGGGTTAGGGTTATGGCTATGGTTAGGGTTAGGTTTAGGGTTAGGGTAGGGCTAGGTTAGGGTTAGGTTTAGGGTTAGGGTGAGGTTAGGCTTATGGTTAGGGTTAGTGTTAGGTTAGGGTTAGGGTTAGCTTTAGGGTTAAGGTTAGGTTTAGGGCTAGGGTTAGGGTTAGTGTTAGGGTTATGGCTAGGGCTAGGGTTAGGGTTAGTGTTAGGGTTAAGGCTAGGGCTAGGGCTAGGGTTAGTGTTAGGGTAAGGGTGAGGGTGAGGTTTAGTGTTAGGGATAGGAGTAGGGCTAGGGCTAGGGTTAGGTTTACGGTTAGAGTTAGGGTTAGCGCTATGGTTAGGGTTAGAGTTAGGGATAATGTTAGGGTTAGGGTTAGGGTTCGGGTTAGGGTTAGGGCTAGGGCTAGGGCTAGGGTTAGGGTTAGGGTTAGGGTTAGGGTTAGGTCTAGGGCTAGGGTTAGGGTTAGGGTTAGGGATAGGGTTAGGGGTAGGGTAAGAGTTAGGGTTAGGGTTTGGGTTAGGGTTAGGGTTAGGGTTAGGGTTAGCGTTAGGGTTAGGGTTAGGGTTATGGATAGGGCTAGGGCTAGGGTTAGGGTGAGGGTTAGGGTTAGGGTTTGGTCTAGGGCTAGGGTTAGGTTTAGGTGTAGGGCTTGGGTTAGGGTTAGGGTTAGGGTTAGGGGTAGGGTTAGGGTTAGCGTTAGGGTTAGGGTTAGGGTTATGGATAGGGCTAGGGCTAGGGTTAGGGTTAGGGTTAGGGTTAGGTCTAGGATTAGGTTTAGGTTTAGGTGTAGGGCTAGGGTTAGGGTTAGGGTTAGGGTTAGGGTTAGGGGTAGGGTAAGAGTTAGGGTTAGGGTTTGGGTTAGGGTTAGGGTTAGGGTTAGGGTTAGGGTTAGGGTTAGGGTTAGGACTAGAGTTAGGGTTTGCGTTCGGTTTAACTAAGGTTAGGGTGTGGGATATGGTTAGGGTTAGGGTTAGTGAGAGTGTTAGGGTTAGGGTTAGGATTAGGGTTAGGGATATGGTTATTGTTGGGTCTAGGGCTAGGGCTAGGGCTAGGGCTAGGGTTAGGGTTAGTGTTAGGGTAAGGGTGAGGGTGAGGTTTAGTGTTAGGGATAGGAGTAGGGCTAGGGCTAGGGTTAGGTTTACGGTTAGAGTTAGGGTTAGCGCTATGGTTAGGGTTAGAGTTAGGGATAGTGTTAGGGTTAGGGTTAGGGTTAGGGTTAGGGTTAGGGCTAGGGCTAGGGTTAGGGTTAGGGTTAGGGTTAGAGTTAGGTCTAGGGCTAGGGTTAGGGTTAGGGTTAGGGATAGGGTTAGGGGTAGGGTAAGAGTTAGGGTTAGGGTTTGGGTTAGGGTTAGGGTTAGGGTTAGGGTTAGCGTTAGGGTTAGGGTTAGGGTTATGGATAGGGCTAGGGCTAGGTTTAGGTTTAGGGTTAGGGTTAGGGTTAGGGTTAGGGATAGGGTTAGCGTTAGGGTTAGGGTTAGGGTTAGGGTTAGGGTTAGGCCTAGGGTTAGGGTTAGGGCTAGGGTTAGGGTTAGGGTTAGGGCTAGGGTTACCGCTAGGGTTAGGGTTAGGGTTAAGGCTGGCATTAAGGCTTGGTTTAGGCCTAATATTAAAGTTAGGATTTGTGTTATGGTTAGGGTCAGGGTTAGGGTTAGGGTTAAGTTTGGGGTTATAATTAAACATTTGGAAATCTCTATGAATTGGCTTGAATCACTGGACAAAATGGAATGTAACACTGAGAAATCACAATGATAGAGTAGGGAAATATTTATGAATGTGCTTGAAACACTAAGGATACCTATTCATAGAGCCTTAGTATTTGAAGGACACTGTTTAATCACTGGCAAATCATGTTCAAAGCGCTGAGAAGAGAATGCCATACTGTTTATACTTATAATTCAGTCTCAATGTGTTGGCTTATTTGAAAGAACGTTTGTAAAACACTTAAACATTGAGGTTCATAGGGCTCACATACCTTCATGAAAATGTTTAAAGTCTCAGAGCTCAAAATGACAGACCAGGGAAATGTCTAGGAATACTAGACAATTGGTATCCGTTTGTGGAACCTTAATGTAGGGCTAGGGCTAGGGCTAGAGTTAGGGTTAGGGTTAGGGGTAGGTTAGGGTTAGGGCTAGGGTTAGGGTTAGGGTTAGGGTGAGGTATAGGTTTAGGGTTAGGGTTATGGTTAGGGCTAGGGTTAGGGTTAGGGTTAGGGTTAGGGTAGTCCACGGGTTAGGGTTAGGTTAGGGTTAGGGTTAGGGTTAGGGTTAGGGTTAAGGTTAGGGTAAGGTTAGGGTTAGGGTTAGGGTTAGGGTGAGGTTAGGCTTATGGTTAGGGTTAGGGTTAGGTTAGGGTTAGGGTTAGGGTTAGGGTTAAGGTTAGGTTTAGGGCTAGGGTTAGGGTTAGTGTTAGGGTTATGGCTAGGGCTAGGGTTAGGGTTAGTGTTAGGGTTAAGGCTAGGGCTAGGGCTAGGGTTAGTGTTAGGGTAAGGGTGAGGGTGAGGTTTAGTGTTAGGGATAGGAGTAGGGCTAGGGCTAGGGTTAGGTTTACGGTTAGAGTTAGGGTTAGGGCTATGGTTAATGTTAGAGTTAGGGATAGTGTTAGGGTTAGGGTTAGGGTTAGGGTTAGGGTTAGGGTTAGGTCTAGGTTTAGGGTTAGGGTTAGGTGTAGGGCTAGGGTTAGGGTTAGGGTTAGGGATAGGGTTAGGGGTAGGGTTAGAGTTAGGGTTAGGGTTTGGGTTAGGGCTAGGGTTAGGGTTAGGGTTAGGGTGAGGTTTAGGTTTAGGGTTAGGGTTAGTTCTAGGGTTAGGTCTAGGGCTAGAGTTAGGGCTAGGGCTAGGTTTAGGGTTAGGGCTAGGGCTAGTGCTAGGATTAGTGTTAGGTTAGGGCTAGGCTTAGGGTTAGGGTTAGGGCTAGTGTTAGGGTTAGGGTTATGGCTATGGTTAGGGTTAGGTTTAGGGTTAGGGTAGGGCTAGGTTAGGGTTAGGTTTAGGGTTAGGGTGAGGTTAGGCTTATGGTTAGGGTTAGTGTTAGGTTAGGGTTAGGGTTAGGGTTAGGGTTAAGGTTAGGTTTAGGGCTAGGGTTAGGGTTAGTGTTAGGGTTATGGCTAGGGCTAGGGTTAGGGTTAGTGTTAGGGTTAAGGCTAGGGCTAGGGCTAGGGTTAGTGTTAGGGTAAGGGTGAGGGTGAGGTTTAGTGTTAGGGATAGGAGTAGGGCTAGGGCTAGGGTTAGGTTTACGGTTAGAGTTAGGGTTAGCGCTATGGTTAGGGTTAGAGTTAGGGATAATGTTAGGGTTAGGGTTAGGGTTCGGGTTAGGGTTAGGGCTAGGGCTAGGGCTAGGGTTAGGGTTAGGGTTAGGGTTAGGGTTAGGTCTAGGGCTAGGGTTAGGGTTAGGGTTAGGGATGGGGTTAGGGGTAGGGTAAGAGTTAGGGTTAGGGTTTGGGTTAGGGTTAGGGTTAGGGTTAGGGTTAGCGTTAGGGTTAGGGTTAGGGTTATGGATAGGGCTAGGGCTAGGGTTAGGGTGAGGGTTAGGGTTAGGGTTTGGTCTAGGGCTAGGGTTAGGTTTAGGTGTAGGGCTTGGGTTAGGGTTAGGGTTAGGGTTAGGGGTAGGGTTAGGGTTAGCGTTAGGGTTAGGGTTAGGGTTATGGATAGGGCTAGGGCTAGGGTTAGGGTTAGGGTTAGGGTTAGGTCTAGGATTAGGTTTAGGTTTAGGTGTAGGGCTAGGGTTAGGGTTAGGGTTAGGGTTAGGGTTAGGGGTAGGGTAAGAGTTAGGGTTAGGGTTTGGGTTAGGGTTAGGGTTAGGGTTAGGGTTAGGGTTAGGGTTAGGACTAGAGTTAGGGTTTGCGTTCGGTTTAACTAAGGTTAGGGTGTGGGATATGGTTAGGGTTAGGGTTAGTGAGAGTGTTAGGGTTAGGGTTAGGATTAGGGTTAGGGATATGGTTATTGTTGGGTCTAGGGCTAGGGCTAGGGCTAGGGCTAGGGTTAGGGTTAGTGTTAGGGTAAGGGTGAGGGTGAGGTTTAGTGTTAGGGATAGGAGTAGGGCTAGGGCTAGGGTTAGGTTTACGGTTAGAGTTAGGGTTAGCGCTATGGTTAGGGTTAGAGTTAGGGATAGTGTTAGGGTTAGGGTTAGGGTTAGGGTTAGGGTTAGGGCTAGGGCTAGGGTTAGGGTTAGGGTTAGGGTTAGAGTTAGGTCTAGGGCTAGGGTTAGGGTTAGGGTTAGGGATAGGGTTAGGGGTAGGGTAAGAGTTAGGGTTAGGGTTTGGGTTAGGGTTAGGGTTAGGGTTAGGGTTAGCGTTAGGGTTAGGGTTAGGGTTATGGATAGGGCTAGGGCTAGGTTTAGGTTTAGGGTTAGGGTTAGGGTTAGGGTTAGGGATAGGGTTAGCGTTAGGGTTAGGGTTAGGGTTAGGGTTAGGGTTAGGCCTAGGGTTAGGGTTAGGGCTAGGGTTAGGGTTAGGGTTAGGGCTAGGGTTACCGCTAGGGTTAGGGTTAGGGTTAAGGCTGGCATTAAGGCTTGGTTTAGGCCTAATATTAAAGTTAGGATTTGTGTTATGGTTAGGGTCAGGGTTAGGGTTAGGGTTAAGTTTGGGGTTATAATTAAACATTTGGAAATCTCTATGAATTGGCTTGAATCACTGGACAAAATGGAATCTAACACTGAGAAATCACAATGATAGAGTAGGGAAATATTTATGAATGTGCTTGAAACACTAAGGATACCTATTCATAGAGCCTTAGTATTTGAAGGACACTGTTTAATCACTGGCAAATCATGTTCAAAGCGCTGAGAAGAGAATGCCATACTGTTTATACTTATAATTCAGTCTCAATGTGTTGGCTTATTTGAAAGAACGTTTGTAAAACACTTAAACATTGAGGTTCATAGGGCTCACATACCTTCATGAAAATGTTTAAAGTCTCAGAGCTCAAAATGACAGACCAGGGAAATGTCTAGGAATACTAGACAATTGGTATCCGTTTGTGGAACCTTAATGTAGGGCTAGGGCTAGGGCTAGAGTTAGGGTTAGGGTTAGGGGTAGGTTAGGGTTAGGGCTAGGGTTAGGGTTAGGGTTAGGGTGAGGTATAGGTTTAGGGTTAGGGTTATGGTTAGGGCTAGGGTTAGGGTTAGGGTTAGGGTTAGGGTAGTCCACGGGTTAGGGTTAGGTTAGGGTTAGGGTTAGGGTTAGGGTTAGGGTTAAGGTTAGGGTAAGGTTAGGGTTAGGGTTAGGGTTAGGGTGAGGTTAGGCTTATGGTTAGGGTTAGGGTTAGGTTAGGGTTAGGGTTAGGGTTAGGGTTAAGGTTAGGTTTAGGGCTAGGGTTAGGGTTAGTGTTAGGGTTATGGCTAGGGCTAGGGTTAGGGTTAGTGTTAGGGTTAAGGCTAGGGCTAGGGCTAGGGTTAGTGTTAGGGTAAGGGTGAGGGTGAGGTTTAGTGTTAGGGATAGGAGTAGGGCTAGGGCTAGGGTTAGGTTTACGGTTAGAGTTAGGGTTAGCGCTATGGTTAGGGTTAGAGTTAGGGATAGTGTTAGGTGTAGGGCTAGGGTTAGGGTTAGGGTTAGGGCTTGAGTTAGGGGTAGGGTAAGAGTTAGGGTTAGGGTTTGGGTTAGGGTTAGGGTTAGGGTTAGGGTTAGGACTAGAGTTAGGGTTTGCATTAGGTTTAACTAAGGTTAGGGTTAGGGTTATGGTTAGGGTTAGGGTTAGGATTAGGGTTAGGGATATGGTTGTTGTTGGGTCTAGGGCTAGGGCTAGGGCTAGGGCTAGGGTTAGGGCTAGTGTTAGGGTTAGGGTTAGGGATATGGTTAGTGTTACGGCTAGGGCTAGGGCTAGAGTTAGGGTTAGGGTTAGGGGTAGGTTAGGTTTAGGGCTAGGGTTAGGTTTAGGGTTAGGGTGAGGTATAGGTTTAGGGTTAGGGTTATGGTTAGGGCTAGGGTTAGGGTTAGGGTTAGGGTTAGGGTAGTCCTCGGGATAGGGTTAGGTTAGGGTTAGGGTTAGGGTTAGGGTTAGGGTTAGGGTTAAGGTTAGGGTAAGGTTAGGGTTAGGGTTAGGGTGAGGTTAGGCTTATGGTTAGGGTTAGGGTTAGGTTAGGGTTAGGGTTAGGGTTAGGGTTAAGGTTAGGTTTAGGGCTAGGGTTAGGGTTAGTGTTAGGGTTATGGCTAGGGCTAGGGTTAGGGTTAGTGTTAGGGTTAAGGCTAGGGCTAGGGCTAGGGTTAGTGTTAGGGTAAGGGTGAGGGTGAGGTTTAGTGTTAGGGATAGGAGTAGGGCTAGGGCTAGGGTTAGGTTTACGGTTAGAGTTAGGGTTAGCGCTATGGTTAGGGTTAGAGTTAGGGATAGTGTTAGGGTTAGGGTTAGGGTTAGGGTTAGGGTTAGGGCTAGGGCTAGGGTTAGGGTTAGGGTTAGGGTTAGGGTTAGGTCTAGGGCTAGGGTTAGGGTTAGGGTTAGGGATAGGGTTAGGGGTAGGGTAAGAGTTAGGGTTAGGGTTTGGGTTAGGGTTAGGTTTAGGGTTAGGGTTAGCGTTAGGGTTAGGGTTAGGGTTATGGATAGGGCTAGGTCTAGGGTTAGGGTGAGGGTTAGGGTTAGGGTTAGGTCTAGGGCTAGGGTTAGGTTTAGGTGTAGGGCTAGGGTTAGGGTTAGGGTTAGGGTTAGGGTTAGGTGTAGGGTTAGGGTTAGCGTTAGGGTTAGGGTTAGGGTTATGGATAGGGCTAGGGCTAGGGTTAGGGTTAGGGTTAGGGTTAGGTCTAGGATTAGGTTTATGTTTAGGTGTAGGTCTAGGGTTAGGGTTAGGGTTAGGGTTAGGGGTAGGGTATAAGTTAGGGTTAGGGTTTGGGTAGGGTTAGGGTTAGGGTTAGGGTTAGGGTTAGGGTTAGGACTAGAGTTAGGGTTTGCGTTCGGTTTAACTAAGGTTAGGGTTAGGGTTATGGTTAGGGTTAGCGTTAGTGAGAGTGTTAGGGTTAGGGTTAGGATTAGGGTTAGCGATATGGTTATTGTTGGGTCTAGGGCTAGGGCTAGGGCTAGGGCTAGGGTTAGGGCTAGTGTTAGGGTTAGGGTTAGGGTGAGGTATAGGTTTAGGGTTAGGGTTATGGTTAGGGCTAGGGTTAGGGTTAGGGTTAGGGTTAGGGTAGTCCTCGGGATAGGGTTAGGTTAGGGTTAGGGTTAGGGTTAGGGTTAGGGTTAGGGTTAGGGTTAGGGTTAAGGTTAGGGTAAGGTTAGGGTTGGGGTTAGGGTTAGGGTGAGGTTAGGCTTATTTTTAGGGTTAGGGTTAGGT
>NC_137776.1:100138218-100153218 GCF_963455305.1 Plecotus auritus
CTGTTTAATCACTGGCAAATCATGTTCAAAGCGCTGAGAAGAGAATGCCATACTGTTTATACTTATAATTCAGTCTCAATGTGTTGGCTTATTTGAAAGAACGTTTGTAAAACACTTAAACATTGAGGTTCATAGGGCTCACATACCTTCATGAAAATGTTTAAAGTCTCAGAGCTCAAAATGACAGACCAGGGAAATGTCTAGGAATACTAGACAATTGGTATCCGTTTGTGGAACCTTAATGTAGGGCTAGGGCTAGGGCTAGAGTTAGGGTTAGGGTTAGGGGTAGGTTAGGGTTAGGGCTAGGGTTAGGGTTAGGGTTAGGGTGAGGTATAGGTTTAGGGTTAGTGTTATGGTTAGGGTTAGGGTTAGGGTTAGGGTAGTCCACGGGTTAGGGTTAGGTTAGGGTTAGGGTTAGGGTTAGGGTTAGGGTTAGGGTTAGGGTTAAGGTTAGGGTAAGGTTAGGGTTAGGGTTAGGGTTAGGGTGAGGTTAGGCTTATGGTTAGGGTTAGGGTTAGGTTAGGGTTAGGGTTAGGGTTAGGGTTAAGGTTAGGTTTAGGGCTAGGGTTAGGGTTAGTGTTAGGGTTATGGCTAGGGCTAGGGTTAGGGTTAGTGTTAGGGTTAAGGCTAGGGTTAGGGCTAGGGTTAGTGTTAGGGTAAGGCTGAGGGTGAGGTTTAGTGTTAGGGATAGGAGTAGGGCAGGGCTAGGGTTAGGTTTACGGTTAGAGTTAGAGTTAGCGCTATGGTTAGGGTTAGAGTTAGGGATAGTGTTAGGGTTAGGGTTAGGGTTAGGGTTAGGGTTAGGGCTAGGGCTAGGGTTAGGGTTAGGGTTAGGGTTAGGGTTAGGGTTAGGTCTAGGGCTAGGGTTAGGGTTAGGGTTAGGGATAGGGTTAGGGGTAGGGTAAGAGTTAGGGTTAGGGTTTGGGTTAGGGTTAGGGTTAGGGTTAGGGTTAGCGTTAGGGTTAGGGTTAGGGTTATGGATAGGGCTAGGGCTAGGGTTAGGGTGAGGGTTAGGGTTAGGGTTAGGTCTAGGCTTAGGGTTAGGGTTAGGTGTAGGGCTAGGGTTAGGGTTAGGGTTAGGGTTATTGTTAGGGGTATGGTAAGAGTTAGGGTTAGGGTTTGGGTTAGGGTTAGGGTTAGGGTTAGGGTTAGGGTTAGGACTAGAGTTAGGGTTTGGGTTAGGTTTAACTAAGGTTAGGGTTAGGGTTATGGTTAGGGTTAGGGTTAGTGAGACTGTTAGGGTTAGGGTTAGGATTAGGGTTAGGGATATGGTTAATGTTGTGTCTAGGGCTAGGGCTAGGGCTAGGGCTAGGGTTAGGGCTAGTGTTAGGGTTAGGGTTAGGGATATGGTTAGTGTTACGGCTAGGGCTAGGGCTAGGGCTAGGGTTAAGGTTAGGGTTAGGGTTAGGGTTATTGTTAGTGTTAGGGTTAGGGCTAGGGTTAGGGTTAGTGTTAGTGTTAGGGTTAGGCCTAGGGCTAGGGCTAGGGCTAGGTTTAGGTTTAGGTATAAGGTTAGGGATAGGGTTAGGCTTAGGGTGATGTTTAGGTTTAGGGTTAGGGTTAGGTTTGGGTTAGGGTTAGGGCTAGGATTAGTGTTAGGGTTAGGGCTAGGGCTAGGGCTAGGGTTAGGGTTAGGGTTAGTGTTAAGGTTAGGGTTAGGTTAGGGTTAGGGTTAGGGTTAGGGTTAGGTTAGGCTGATGGTTAGGGTTAGGGTTAGGTTAGGGTTAGGGTTAGGGTTAGGGTTAAGGTTAGGTTTAGGTTTAGGGTTAGGGTTAGTGTTAGGGTTAGTGTTAGGGTTATGGCTAGGGCTAGGGTTAGGGTTAGTGTTAGGGTTAAGGCTAGGGTTAGGGCTAGGTTTAGGGTTAGGGTAAGGATGAGGGTGAGGGTTAGTGTTAGGGTTAGGAGTAGGGCTCGGGCTAGGGTTAGGTTTACGGTTAGTGTTAGGGTTAGGGCTATGGTTAGGGTTAGATTTAGGGATAGTGTTAGGGTTAGGGTTAGGGTTAGGGTTAGGGTTAGGTCTAGGTTTAGGGTTAGGGTTAGGTGTAGGGCTAGGGTTAGGGTTAGGGTTAGGGATAGGGTTAGGGGTAGGGTTAGAGTTAGGGTTAGGGTTTGTGTTAGGGCTAGGGTTAGGGTTAGGGTTAGGGTGAGGTTTAGGGTGAGGTTTAGGTTTAGGGTTAGGGTTAGTTCTAGGGTTAGGTCTAGGGCTAGAGTTAGGGCTAGGGCTAGGTTTAGGGTTAGGGCTAGGGCTAGTGCTAGGATTAGTGTTAGGTTAGGGATAGGCTTAGGGTTAGGGTTAGGGCTAGTGTTAGGGTTAGGGTTATGGCTATGGTTAGGGTTAGGTTTAGGGGTAGGGTTAGGGCTAGGTTAGGGTTAGGTTTAGGGTTAGGGTTAGGGTTAGGTTTAGGTTTAGGGTTAGAGTTAGGGTTAGGGTTAGGGATAGGGTTAGCGTTAGGGTTAGGGTTAGGGTTAGGTTTAGGGCTAGGCCTAGGGTTTGGGTTAGGGCTAGGGTTAGGGTTAGGGTTAGGGCTAGGGTTACCGCTAGGGTTAGGGTTAGGATTAGGGTTAGGGTTAAGGCTGGCATTAAGGCTTGGTTTAGGCCTAATATTAAAGTTGGATTTGTGTTATGACTAGGGTCAGGGTTAGGGTTAGGGTTAAGTTTGGGGTTATAATTAAACATTTGGAAATCTCTATGAATTGGCTCTAATCACTGGACAAAATGGAATCTAACACTGAGAAATCACAATGATAGAGTAGGGAAATATTTAGGAATGTGCTTGAAACACTAAGGATACCTATTCATAGAGCCTTAATATTTGAAGGACACTGTTTAATCACTGGCAAATCATGTTCAAAGCGCTGAGAAGAGAATGCCATACTGTTTATACTTATAATTCAGTCTCAATGTGTTGGCTTATTTGAAAGAACCTTTGTAAAACACTTAAACATTGAGGTTCATAGGGCTCACATACCTTCATGAAAAAGTTTAAAGTCTCAGAGCTCAAAATGACAGACCAGGGAAATGTCTAGGAATACTAGACAATTGGTATCCGTTTGTGGAACCTTAATGTAGGGCTAGGGCAAGGGCTAGAGTTAGGGTTAGGGTTAGGGGTAGGTTAGGGTTAGGGCTAGGGTTAGGGTAAGGGTTAGGGTGAGGTATAGGTTTAGGGTTAGTGTTATGGTTAGGGTTAGGGTTAGGGTTAGGGTTAGGGTTAGGGTAGTCCACGGGTTAGGGTTAGGTTAGGGTTAGGGTTAGGGTTAGGGTTAGGGTTAGGGTTAAGGTTAGGGTAAGGTTAGGGTTAGGGTTAGGGTTAGGGTGAGGTTAGGCTTATGGTTAGGGTTAGGGTTAGGTTAGGGTTAGGGTTAGGGTTAGGGTTAAGGTTAGGTTTAGGGCTAGGGTTAGGGTTAGTGTTAGGGTTATGGCTAGGGCTAGGTTTAGGGTTAGTGTTATAGTTAAGGCTAGGGCTAGGGCTAGGGTTAGTGTTAGGGTAAGGGTGAGGGTGAGGTTTAGTGTTAGGGATAGGAGTAGGGCTAGGGCTAGGGTTAGGTTTACGGTTAGAGTTAGGGTTAGCGCTATGGTTAGGGTTAGAGTTAGGGATACTGTTAGGGTTAGGGTTAGGGTTCGGGTTAGGGTTAGGGCTAGGGCTAGGGTTAGGGTTAGGGTTAGGGTTAGGGTTAGGTCTAGGGCTAGGGTTAGGGTTAGGGTTAGGGATAGGGTTAGGGGTAGGGTAAGAGTTAGGGTTAGGGTTTGGGTTAGGGTTAGGGTTAGGGTTAGGGTTAGCGTTAGGGTTAGGGTTAGGGTTATGGATAGGGCTAGGGCTAGGGTTAGGGTGAGGGTTAGGGTTAGGGTTAGGTCTAGGGTTAGGGTTAGGGTTAGGTGTAGGGCTAGTTTAGGATTAGGGTTAGGGTTAGGGGTAGGGTAAGAGTTAGGGTTAGGGTTTGGGTTAGGGTTAGGGTTAGGTTTAGGGTTAGGACTAGAGTTAGGGTTTGCGTTAGGTTTAACTAAGGTTAGGGTTAGGGTTATGGTTAGGGTTAGGGTTAGTGAGAGTGTTAGGGTTAGGGTTAGGATTAGGGTTAGGGATATGGTTATTGTTGGGTCTAGGGCTAGGGCTAGGGCTAGGGCTAGGGTTAGGGCTAGTGTTAGGGTTAGGGTTAGGGATATGGTTAGTGTTACGGCTAGGGCTAGGGCTAGGGCTAGGGTTAAGGTTAGGGTTAGGGTTAGGGTTATTGTTAGTATTAGGGTTAGGGCTAGGGTTAGGGTTAGTGTTAGTGTTAGGGTTAGGCCTAGGGCTAGGGCTAGGGCTAGGTTTAGGGTTAGGTATAAAGTTAGGGATAGGGTTAGGGTTAGGGTGATGTTTAGGTTTAGGGTTAGGGTTAGGTTTGGGTTAGGGTTAGGGCTAGGATTAGTGTTAGGGTTAGGGCTAGGTCTAGGGCTAGGGTTAGGGTTAGGGTTAGGGTTATGCCTATGGTTAGGATTAGGGCTAGGGTTATGGTTAGGGCTAGGGCTAGGCCTAGGGTTAGGGTTAGGGCTAGGGTTACCGCTAGGGTTAGGCTTAGGGTTAGGGTTAGGTTTAAGGCTGGCATTAAGGCTTGGTTTAGGCCTAATATTAAAGTTAGGATTTGTGTTATGATTAGGGTCAGGGTTAGGGTTAGGGTTAAGTTTGGGGTTATAATTAAACATTTGGAAATCTCTATGAATTGGCTTGAATCACTGGACAAAATGGAATCTAACACTGAGAAATCACAATGATAGAGTAGGGAAATATTTATGAATGTGCTTGAAACACTAAGGATACCTATTCATAGAGCCTTAATATTTGAAGGACACTGTTTAATCACTGGCAAATCATGTTCAAAGCGCTGAGAAGAGAATGCCATACTGTTTATACTTATAATTCAGTCTCAATGTGTTGGCTTATTTGAAAGAACGTTTGTAAAACACTTAAACATTGAGGTTCATAGGGCTCACATACCTTCATGAAAATGTTTAAAGTCTCAGAGCTCAAAATGACAGACCAGGGAAATGTCTAGGAATACTAGACAATTGGTATACGTTTGTGGAACCTTAATGTAGGGCCAGGGCTAGGGCTAGAGTTAGGGTTAGGGTTAGGTGTAGGTTAGGGTTAGGGCTAGGGTTAGGGTTAGGGTTAGGGTGAGGTTTAGGTTTAGGGTTAGGGTTATGGTTAGGGCTAGGGTTAGGGTTAGGGTAGTCCTAGGGTTAGGGTTAGGTTAGGGTTAGGGTTAGGGTTAGGGTTAGGGTTATGGATAGGGCTAGGGCTAGGGTTAGTGTTAGGGTAAGGGTGAGGGTGAGGTTTAGTGTTAGGGATAGGAGTAGGGCTAGGGCTAGGGTTAGGTTTACGGTTAGAGTTAGGGTTTGCGCTATGGTTAGGGTTAGAGTTAGGGATAGTGTTAGAGTTAGGGTTAGGGTTAGGGTTAGGGTTAGGGTTAGGGCTAGGGTTAGGGTTAGGGTTAGGGTTAGGGTTAGGTCTAGGGTTAGGGTTAGGGTTAGGTGTAGGGCTAGGGTTAGGGTTAGGGTTAGGGATAGGGTTAGGGGTAGGATAAGAGTTAGGGTTAGGGTTTGGGTTAGGGTTAGGGTTAGGGTTAGGGTTAGCGTTAGGGTTAGGGTTAGGGTTATGGATAGGGCTAGGGCTAGGGTTAGGGTTAGGGTTAGGGTTAGGGTTAGGTCTAGGGTTAGGGTTACAGTTAGGTGTAGGGCTAGGGTTAGGGTTAGGGTTAGGTATAGGGTTAGGGGTAGGGTAAGAGTTAGGGTTACGGTTTGGGTTAGGGTTAGGGTTAGGGTTAGGGTTAGGGTTAGGGTTAGGACTAGAGTTAGGGTTTGGGTTAGGTTTAACTAAGGTTAGGGTTAGGGTTAGGGTTAGGGTTAGGGTTAGTGAGAGTGTTAGGGTTAGGGCTAGGATTAAGGTTAGGGATATGGTTATTGTTGGGTCTAGGGCTAGGGCTAGGGCTAGGGCTAGGGTTAGGGCTAGTGTTAGGGTTAGGGTTAGGGATATGGTTAGTGTTACGGCTAGGGCTAGGGCTAGGGCTAGGGTTAAGGTTAGGGTTAGGGTTAGGGTTATTGTTAGTGTTAGGGTTAGGGCTAGGGTTAGGGTTAGTGTTAGTGTTAGGGTTAGGCCTAGGGCTAGGGCTAGGGCTAGGTTTAGGGTTAGGTATAAGGTTAGGGATAGGGTTAGGGTTAGGGTGATGTTTAGGTTTAGGGTTAGGGTTAGGTTTGGGTTAGGGTTAGGGCTAGGATTAGTGTTAGGTTTAGGGCTAGGGCTAGGGATAGGGTTAGGGTTAGGCTTAGGGTTATGCCTATGGTTAGGATTAGGGCTAGGGTTATGGTTAGGGTTAGGGTTAGGGGTAGGGCTAGGGTATCCTAGAGTTAGGGTTAGGTTAGGATTAGGGTTAGGGTAAGGGTGAGGGAAAGGGTTAAGTTTAGGGTTAGGGTTTGTGTTAGGGTTAGGGCTACGGCTAAGGTAAGCGTTAGGGTTAGGGTTAGGGCTAGGGTTAGGGTTAGGGATAGTGTTAGGGTTAGGGCTATGGTTAGGGTTAGAGTTAGGGATAGTGTTAGGGTTAGGGTTAGGGTTAGGGTTAGGGTTAGGTCTAGGTTTAGGGTTAGGGTTAGGTGTAGGGCTAGGGTTAGGGTTAGGGTTAGGGATAGGGTTAGGGGTAGGGTTAGAGTTAGGGTTAGGGTTTGTGTTAGGGCTAGGGTTAGGGTTAGGGTTAGGGTGAGGTTTAGGGTGAGGTTTAGGTTTAGGGTTAGGGTTAGTTCTAGGGTTAGGTCTAGGGCTAGAGTTAGGGCTAGGGCTAGGTTTAGGGTTAGGGCTAGGGCTAGTGCTAGGATTAGTGTTAGGTTAGGGATAGGCTTAGGGTTAGGGTTAGGGCTAGTGTTAGGGTTAGGGTTATGGCTATGGTTAGGGTTAGGTTTAGGGGTAGGGTTAGGGCTAGGTTAGGGTTAGGTTTAGGGTTAGGGTTAGGGTTAGGTTTAGGTTTAGGGTTAGAGTTAGGGTTAGGGTTAGGGATAGGGTTAGCGTTAGGGTTAGGGTTAGGGTTAGGTTTAGGGCTAGGCCTAGGGTTTGGGTTAGGGCTAGGGTTAGGGTTAGGGTTAGGGCTAGGGTTACCGCTAGGGTTAGGGTTAGGATTAGGGTTAGGGTTAAGGCTGGCATTAAGGCTTGGTTTAGGCCTAATATTAAAGTTGGATTTCTGTTATGACTAGGGTCAGGGTTAGGGTTAGGGTTAAGTTTGGGGTTATAATTAAACATTTGGAAATCTCTATGAATTGGCTCTAATCACTGGACAAAATGGAATCTAACACTGAGAAATCACAATGATAGAGTAGGGAAATATTTATGAATGTGCTTGAAACACTAAGGATACCTATTCATAGAGCCTTAATATTTGAAGGACACTGTTTAATCACTGGCAAATCATGTTCAAAGCGCTGAGAAGAGAATGCCATACTGTTTATACTTATAATTCAGTCTCAATGTGTTGGCTTATTTGAAAGAACGTTTGTAAAACACTTAAACATTGAGGTTCATAGGGCTCACATACCTTCATGAAAATGTTTAAAGTCTCAGAGCTCAAAATGACAGACCAGGGAAATGTCTAGGAATACTAGACAATTGGTATACGTTTGTGGAACCTTAATGTAGGGCCAGGGCTAGGGCTAGAGTTAGGGTTAGGGTTAGGTGTAGGTTAGGGTTAGGGCTAGGGTTAGGGTTAGGGTTAGGGTGAGGTTTAGGTTTAGGGTTAGGGTTATGGTTAGGGCTAGGGTTAGGGTTAGGGTAGTCCTAGGGTTAGGGTTAGGTTAGGGTTAGGGTTAGGGTTAGGGTTAGGGTTATGGATAGGGCTAGGGCTAGGGTTAGTGTTAGGGTAAGGGTGAGGGTGAGGTTTAGTGTTAGGGATAGGAGTAGGGCTAGGGCTAGGGTTAGGTTTACGGTTAGAGTTAGGGTTTGCGCTATGGTTAGGGTTAGAGTTAGGGATAGTGTTAGAGTTAGGGTTAGGGTTAGGGTTAGGGTTAGGGTTAGGGCTAGGGTTAGGGTTAGGGTTAGGGTTAGGGTTAGGTCTAGGGTTAGGGTTAGGGTTAGGTGTAGGGCTAGGGTTAGGGTTAGGGTTAGGGATAGGGTTAGGGGTAGGATAAGAGTTAGGGTTAGGGTTTGGGTTAGGGTTAGGGTTAGGGTTAGGGTTAGCGTTAGGGTTAGGGTTAGGGTTATGGATAGGGCTAGGGCTAGGGTTAGGGTTAGGGTTAGGGTTAGGGTTAGGTCTAGGGTTAGGGTTACAGTTAGGTGTAGGGCTAGGGTTAGGGTTAGGGTTAGGTATAGGGTTAGGGGTAGGGTAAGAGTTAGGGTTACGGTTTGGGTTAGGGTTAGGGTTAGGGTTAGGGTTAGGGTTAGGGTTAGGACTAGAGTTAGGGTTTGGGTTAGGTTTAACTAAGGTTAGGGTTAGGGTTAGGGTTAGGGTTAGGGTTAGTGAGAGTGTTAGGGTTAGGGCTAGGATTAAGGTTAGGGATATGGTTATTGTTGGGTCTAGGGCTAGGGCTAGGGCTAGGGCTAGGGTTAGGGCTAGTGTTAGGGTTAGGGTTAGGGATATGGTTAGTGTTACGGCTAGGGCTAGGGCTAGGGCTAGGGTTAAGGTTAGGGTTAGGGTTAGGGTTATTGTTAGTGTTAGGGTTAGGGCTAGGGTTAGGGTTAGTGTTAGTGTTAGGGTTAGGCCTAGGGCTAGGGCTAGGGCTAGGTTTAGGGTTAGGTATAAGGTTAGGGATAGGGTTAGGGTTAGGGTGATGTTTAGGTTTAGGGTTAGGGTTAGGTTTGGGTTAGGGTTAGGGCTAGGATTAGTGTTAGGTTTAGGGCTAGGGCTAGGGATAGGGTTAGGGTTAGGCTTAGGGTTATGCCTATGGTTAGGATTAGGGCTAGGGTTATGGTTAGGGTTAGGGTTAGGGGTAGGGCTAGGGTATCCTAGAGTTAGGGTTAGGTTAGGATTAGGGTTAGGGTAAGGGTGAGGGAAAGGGTTAAGTTTAGGGTTAGGGTTTGTGTTAGGGTTAGGGCTACGGCTAAGGTAAGCGTTAGGGTTAGGGTTAGGGCTAGGGTTAGGGTTAGGGATAGTGTTAGGGTTAGGGCTATGGTTAGGGTTAGAGTTAGGGATAGTGTTAGGGTTAGGGTTAGGGTTAGGGTTAGGGTTAGGTCTAGGTTTAGGGTTAGGGTTAGGTGTAGGGCTAGGGTTAGGGTTAGGGTTAGGGATAGGGTTAGGGGTAGGGTTAGAGTTAGGGTTAGGGTTTGTGTTAGGGCTAGGGTTAGGGTTAGGGTTAGGGTGAGGTTTAGGGTGAGGTTTAGGTTTAGGGTTAGGGTTAGTTCTAGGGTTAGGTCTAGGGCTAGAGTTAGGGCTAGGGCTAGGTTTAGGGTTAGGGCTAGGGCTAGTGCTAGGATTAGTGTTAGGTTAGGGATAGGCTTAGGGTTAGGGTTAGGGCTAGTGTTAGGGTTAGGGTTATGGCTATGGTTAGGGTTAGGTTTAGGGGTAGGGTTAGGGCTAGGTTAGGGTTAGGTTTAGGGTTAGGGTTAGGGTTAGGTTTAGGTTTAGGGTTAGAGTTAGGGTTAGGGTTAGGGATAGGGTTAGCGTTAGGGTTAGGGTTAGGGTTAGGTTTAGGGCTAGGCCTAGGGTTTGGGTTAGGGCTAGGGTTAGGGTTAGGGTTAGGGCTAGGGTTACCGCTAGGGTTAGGGTTAGGATTAGGGTTAGGGTTAAGGCTGGCATTAAGGCTTGGTTTAGGCCTAATATTAAAGTTGGATTTCTGTTATGACTAGGGTCAGGGTTAGGGTTAGGGTTAAGTTTGGGGTTATAATTAAACATTTGGAAATCTCTATGAATTGGCTCTAATCACTGGACAAAATGGAATCTAACACTGAGAAATCACAATGATAGAGTAGGGAAATATTTATGAATGTGCTTGAAACACTAAGGATACCTATTCATAGAGCCTTAATATTTGAAGGACACTGTTTAATCACTGGCAAATCATGTTCAAAGCGCTGAGAAGAGAATGCCATACTGTTTATACTTATAATTCAGTCTCAATGTGTTGGCTTATTTGAAAGAACGTTTGTAAAACACTTAAACATTGAGGTTCATAGGGCTCACATACCTTCATGAAAATGTTTAAAGTCTCAGAGCTCAAAATGACAGACCAGGGAAATGTCTAGGAATACTAGACAATTGGTATACGTTTGTGGAACCTTAATGTAGGGCCAGGGCTAGGGCTAGAGTTAGGGTTAGGGTTAGGTGTAGGTTAGGGTTAGGGCTAGGGTTAGGGTTAGGGTTAGGGTGAGGTTTAGGTTTAGGGTTAGGGTTATGGTTAGGGCTAGGGTTAGGGTTAGGGTAGTCCTAGGGTTAGGGTTAGGTTAGGGTTAGGGTTAGGGTTAGGGTTAGGGTTATGGATAGGGCTAGGGCTAGGGTTAGTGTTAGGGTAAGGGTGAGGGTGAGGTTTAGTGTTAGGGATAGGAGTAGGGCTAGGGCTAGGGTTAGGTTTACGGTTAGAGTTAGGGTTTGCGCTATGGTTAGGGTTAGAGTTAGGGATAGTGTTAGAGTTAGGGTTAGGGTTAGGGTTAGGGTTAGGGTTAGGGCTAGGGTTAGGGTTAGGGTTAGGGTTAGGGTTAGGTCTAGGGTTAGGGTTAGGGTTAGGTGTAGGGCTAGGGTTAGGGTTAGGGTTAGGGATAGGGTTAGGGGTAGGATAAGAGTTAGGGTTAGGGTTTGGGTTAGGGTTAGGGTTAGGGTTAGGGTTAGCGTTAGGGTTAGGGTTAGGGTTATGGATAGGGCTAGGGCTAGGGTTAGGGTTAGGGTTAGGGTTAGGGTTAGGTCTAGGGTTAGGGTTACAGTTAGGTGTAGGGCTAGGGTTAGGGTTAGGGTTAGGTATAGGGTTAGGGGTAGGGTAAGAGTTAGGGTTACGGTTTGGGTTAGGGTTAGGGTTAGGGTTAGGGTTAGGGTTAGGGTTAGGACTAGAGTTAGGGTTTGGGTTAGGTTTAACTAAGGTTAGGGTTAGGGTTAGGGTTAGGGTTAGGGTTAGTGAGAGTGTTAGGGTTAGGGCTAGGATTAAGGTTAGGGATATGGTTATTGTTGGGTCTAGGGCTAGGGCTAGGGCTAGGGCTAGGGTTAGGGCTAGTGTTAGGGTTAGGGTTAGGGATATGGTTAGTGTTACGGCTAGGGCTAGGGCTAGGGCTAGGGTTAAGGTTAGGGTTAGGGTTAGGGTTATTGTTAGTGTTAGGGTTAGGGCTAGGGTTAGGGTTAGTGTTAGTGTTAGGGTTAGGCCTAGGGCTAGGGCTAGGGCTAGGTTTAGGGTTAGGTATAAGGTTAGGGATAGGGTTAGGGTTAGGGTGATGTTTAGGTTTAGGGTTAGGGTTAGGTTTGGGTTAGGGTTAGGGCTAGGATTAGTGTTAGGTTTAGGGCTAGGGCTAGGGATAGGGTTAGGGTTAGGCTTAGGGTTATGCCTATGGTTAGGATTAGGGCTAGGGTTATGGTTAGGGTTAGGGTTAGGGGTAGGGCTAGGGTATCCTAGAGTTAGGGTTAGGTTAGGATTAGGGTTAGGGTAAGGGTGAGGGAAAGGGTTAAGTTTAGTGTTAGGGTTTGTGTTAGGGTTAGGGCTACGGCTAAGGTAAGCGTTAGGGTTAGGGTTAGGGCTAGGGTTAGGGTTAGGGATAGTGTTAGGGTTAGGGCTATGGTTAGGGTTAGAGTTAGGGATAGTGTTAGGGTTAGGGTTAGGGTTAGGGTTAGGGTTAGGTCTAGGTTTAGGGTTAGGGTTAGGTGTAGGGCTAGGGTTAGGGTTAGGGTTAGGGATAGGGTTAGGGGTAGGGTTAGAGTTAGGGTTAGGGTTTGTGTTAGGGCTAGGGTTAGGGTTAGGGTTAGGGTGAGGTTTAGGGTGAGGTTTAGGTTTAGGGTTAGGGTTAGTTCTAGGGTTAGGTCTAGGGCTAGAGTTAGGGCTAGGGCTAGGTTTAGGGTTAGGGCTAGGGCTAGTGCTAGGATTAGTGTTAGGTTAGGGATAGGCTTAGGGTTAGGGTTAGGGCTAGTGTTAGGGTTAGGGTTATGGCTATGGTTAGGGTTAGGTTTAGGGGTAGGGTTAGGGCTAGGTTAGGGTTAGGTTTAGGGTTAGGGTTAGGGTTAGGTTTAGGTTTAGGGTTAGAGTTAGGGTTAGGGTTAGGGATAGGGTTAGCGTTAGGGTTAGGGTTAGGGTTAGGTTTAGGGCTAGGCCTAGGGTTTGGGTTAGGGCTAGGGTTAGGGTTAGGGTTAGGGCTAGGGTTACCGCTAGGGTTAGGGTTAGGATTAGGGTTAGGGTTAAGGCTGGCATTAAGGCTTGGTTTAGGCCTAATATTAAAGTTGGATTTCTGTTATGACTAGGGTCAGGGTTAGGGTTAGGGTTAAGTTTGGGGTTATAATTAAACATTTGGAAATCTCTATGAATTGGCTCTAATCACTGGACAAAATGGAATCTAACACTGAGAAATCACAATGATAGAGTAGGGAAATATTTAGGAATGTGCTTGAAACACTAAGGATACCTATTCATAGAGCCTTAATATTTGAAGGACACTGTTTAATCACTGGCAAATCATGTTCAAAGCGCTGAGAAGAGAATGCCATACTGTTTATACTTATAATTCAGTCTCAATGTGTTGGCTTATTTGAAAGAACCTTTGTAAAACACTTAAACATTGAGGTTCATAGGGCTCACATACCTTCATGAAAATGTTTAAAGTCTCAGAGCTCAAAATGACAGACCAGGGAAATGTCTAGGAATACTAGACAATTGGTATCCGTTTGTGGAACCTTAATGTAGGGCTAGGGCAAGGGCTAGAGTTAGGGTTAGGGTTAGGGGTAGGTTAGGGTTAGGGCTAGGGTTAGGGTAAGGGTTAGGGTGAGGTATAGGTTTAGGGTTAGTGTTATGGTTAGGGTTAGGGTTAGGGTTAGGGTTAGGGTTAGGGTAGTCCACGGGTTAGGGTTAGGTTAGGGTTAGGGTTAGGGTTAGGGTTAGGGTTAGGGTTAAGGTTAGGGTAAGGTTAGGGTTAGGGTTAGGGTTAGGGTGAGGTTAGGCTTATGGTTAGGGTTAGGGTTAGGTTAGGGTTAGGGTTAGGGTTAGGGTTAAGGTTAGGTTTAGGGCTATGGTTAGGGTTAGTGTTAGGGTTATGGCTAGGGCTAGGTTTAGGGTTAGTGTTATAGTTAAGGCTAGGGCTAGGGCTAGGGTTAGTGTTAGGGTAAGGGTGAGGGTGAGGTTTAGTGTTAGGGATAGGAGTAGGGCTAGGGCTAGGGTTAGGTTTACGGTTAGAGTTAGGGTTAGCGCTATGGTTAGGGTTAGAGTTAGGGATACTGTTAGGGTTAGGGTTAGGGTTCGGGTTAGGGTTAGGGCTAGGGCTAGGGTTAGGGTTAGGGTTAGGGTTAGGGTTAGGTCTAGGGCTAGGGTTAGGGTTAGGGTTAGGGATAGGGTTAGGGGTAGGGTAAGAGTTAGGGTTAGGGTTTGGGTTAGGGTTAGGGTTAGGGTTAGGGTTAGCGTTAGGGTTAGGGTTAGGGTTATGGATAGGGCTAGGGCTAGGGTTAGGGTGAGGGTTAGGGTTAGGGTTAGGTCTAGGGTTAGGGTTAGGGTTAGGTGTAGGGCTAGTTTAGGATTAGGGTTAGGGTTAGGGGTAGGGTAAGAGTTAGGGTTAGGGTTTGGGTTAGGGTTAGGGTTAGGTTTAGGGTTAGGACTAGAGTTAGGGTTTGCGTTAGGTTTAACTAAGGTTAGGGTTAGGGTTATGGTTAGGGTTAGGGTTAGTGAGAGTGTTAGGGTTAGGGTTAGGATTAGGGTTAGGGATATGGTTATTGTTGGGTCTAGGGCTAGGGCTAGGGCTAGGGCTAGGGTTAGGGCTAGTGTTAGGGTTAGGGTTAGGGATATGGTTAGTGTTACGGCTAGGGCTAGGGCTAGGGCTAGGGTTAAGGTTAGGGTTAGGGTTAGGGTTATTGTTAGTATTAGGGTTAGGGCTAGGGTTAGGGTTAGTGTTAGTGTTAGGGTTAGGCCTAGGGCTAGGGCTAGGGCTAGGTTTAGGGTTAGGTATAAAGTTAGGGATAGGGTTAGGGTTAGGGTGATGTTTAGGTTTAGGGTTAGGGTTAGGTTTGGGTTAGGGTTAGGGCTAGGATTAGTGTTAGGGTTAGGGCTAGGTCTAGGGCTAGGGTTAGGGTTAGGGTTAGGGTTATGCCTATGGTTAGGATTAGGGCTAGGGTTATGGTTAGGGCTAGGGCTAGGCCTAGGGTTAGAGTTAGGGCTAGGGTTACCGCTAGGGTTAGGCTTAGGGTTAGGGTTAGGGTTAAGGCTGGCATTAAGGCTTGGTTTAGGCCTAATATTAAAGTTAGGATTTGTGTTATGATTAGGGTCAGGGTTAGGGTTAGGGTTAAGTTTGGGGTTATAATTAAACATTTGGAAATCTCTATGAATTGGCTTGAATCACTGGACAAAATGGAATCTAACACTGAGAAATCACAATGATAGAGTAGGGAAATATTTATGAATGTGCTTGAAACACTAAGGATACCTATTCATAGAGCCTTAATATTTGAAGGACACTGTTTAATCACTGGCAAATCATGTTCAAAGCGCTGAGAAGAGAATGCCATACTGTTTATACTTATAATTCAGTCTCAATGTGTTGGCTTATTTGAAAGAACGTTTGTAAAACACTTAAACATTGAGGTTCATAGGGCTCACATACCTTCATGAAAATGTTTAAAGTCTCAGAGCTCAAAATGACAGACCAGGGAAATGTCTAGGAATACTAGACAATTGGTATACGTTTGTGGAACCTTAATGTAGGGCCAGGGCTAGGGCTAGAGTTAGGGTTAGGGTTAGGTGTAGGTTAGGGTTAGGGCTAGGGTTAGGGTTAGGGTTAGGGTGAGGTTTAGGTTTAGGGTTAGGGTTATGGTTAGGGCTAGGGTTAGGGTTAGGGTAGTCCTAGGGTTAGGGTTAGGTTAGGGTTAGGGTTAGGGTTAGGGTTATGG
>NC_137776.1:100158218-100168218 GCF_963455305.1 Plecotus auritus
TAGGGTTAGGGTTAGGGTTAGGGTCAGGGTGAGGTTTAGGGTAAGTGTTAGGGATAGGGGTAGGGCTAGGGCTAGGGTTAGGGTTAGGGTTAGTGTTAGGTTTAGGGATATGGTTAGGTTTAGGGTTAGGGAGAGTGTTACGGTTAGGGTTAGGGTTAGGGTTAGGGTTAGGACTAGAGTTAGGGTTTGGGTTAGGTTTAACTAAGGTTAGGGTTAGGGTTATGGTTAGGGTTAGTGTTAGTGAGAGTGTTAGGGTTAGGGTTAGGATTAGTGTTAGGGATATGGTTAGTGTTACGGCTAGGGCTAGGGCTAGGGCTAGGGTTAAGTTTAGGTTTAGGGTTAGGGTTATTGTTAGTGTTAGGGTTAGGGCTAGGGTTAGGGTTAGTGTTAGTGTTAGGGTTAGGCCTAGGGCTAGGGCTAGGGCTAGGTTTAGGGTTAGGTATAAGGTTAGGGATAGGGTTAGGGTTAGGGTGATGTTTAGGTTTAGGGTTAGGGTTAGGTTTGGGTTAGGGTTAGGGCTAGGATTAGTGTTAGGGTTAGGGCTAGGGCTAAGGCTAGGGTTAGGGTTAGGGTTAGGGTTATGCCTATGGTTAGGATTAGGGCTAGGGTTATGGTTAGGGCTAGGGCTAGGCCTAGGGTTAGGGTTAGGGTTAGGGTTAGGGTTAGGGTTAGGGTTAGGGGTAGGGCTCGGGCTAGGGTTAGGTTTACGGTTAGTGTTAGGGTTAGGGCTATGGTTAGTGTTAGAGTTAGGGATAGTGTTTGGGTTAGGGTTAGGGTTAGGGTTAGGGTTAGGGTTAGGTCTAGGGTTAGGGTTAGGGTTAGGTGTAGGGCTAGGGTTAGGGTTAGGGTTAGGGATAGGGTTAGGGGTAGGGTTAGAGTTAGGGTTAGGGTTTGGGTTAGGGCTAGGGTTAGGGTTAGGGTTAGGGTGAGGTTTAGGTTTAGGGTTAGGGTTAGGGCTAGGGTTAGGGCTAGGGATAGAGCTAGGGCTAGGGCTAGGTTTAGGGTTAGGGCTAGGGCTAGTGCTAGGATTAGTGTTAGGTTACGGCTCTGGTTAGGGTTAGGGTTAGGGCTAGTGTTAGGGTTAGGGTTATGGCTATGGTTAGGGTTAGGGTTAGGGTTAGGGTTAGGGCTAGGCGTAGGGTTAGGTTTAGGGTTATGGTTAGGGTTAGGGTTAGGGCTAGGGTTACCCCTAGGGTTAGGGTTAGGGTTAGGGTTAGGGTTAGGGTTAGCGTTTGGGTTAGGGATAAGGCTGGCATTAAGGCTTGGGTTAGGCCCAATATTAAGGTTAGGATTTGTGTTATGGTTAGGGTCATGGTTAGGGTTACGGTTAAGTTTGGGGTTATATTTAAACATTTGGAAATCTCAATTAATTTGCTTGAATCTCTGGACAAAATGGAATCTAACAATGAGAATTCACGATGATAGACTAGGGAAATATTTAGGAATGTGCTTGAAACACTAAGGATACATATTCATAGAGCCTTAATATTTGAAGGACACTGTTTAATCACTGGCAAATCGTGTTCAAAGCGCTGAGAAGAGAATGCCATACTGTTTATACTTATAATTCAATCTCAATGTCTTGGCTCATTTGAAAGAATGTTTGTTAAACACTTAAACATTCAGGTTCATAGGGCTCACATACCTGCATGAAAATGTTTAAAGTCTCAGAGCTCAAAATGACAAACCAGGGAAATGTCTAGGAATACTAGACACTTGGTATCCGTTTGTGGAACCTTAATGTAGGGCCAGGGCTAGGGCTAGAGTTAGGGTTAGGGTTATGGTTAGGGTTAGGGCAGGCTTTAGGGTTAGGTTTAGGGTTAGGGGTAGGGTTACGGTTAGGGTTAGGTTTAGGGCTAGGGCTAGGTTTAGGGTTAGGCTTAAGATTAAGATTAGGGTTAGGTTATGGTTAGGTTTAGGGTTAGGGTTAGGGTTAGGGTTAGTGTTAGGGCTAGGGTTAGGGTTAGTATTAGGGTTAGGTCTAGGCTAGGGTTAGGGTTAGTGTTAGGGCTGGGGCTAGGGTTAGGGTCAGGGTTAGTGTAAGAGTTAGTGTTAGGGTTAGGGTTAGAGTTAGGGTTAGTGGTATGGCTAGGGCTAGTGTTAGTGTTAGTGTTAGTGTAAGAGTTAGGGTTAAGTTAGGGTTTGGGTTAGGGTTAGTGTTACGGTTAGGCTAGGGTTAGGGTTAGGGTTAGGGTTAGGTTAGGGTTAGTGTTAGGGTTAGGGTTAGGTTAGTCTTAGTGTTAGGGTTAGGGTTAGGTTAGGGTTAGGGTTAGGTTTAGGGTTATGTTAGAGTTAGGGCTAGGGCTAGGGGTAGGGTTAGTGTTAGGGTTAGGGCTATGGTTAGGGTTAGGGTTAGGGTTAGGGCTAGGGCGAGGGCTAGGGCTAGGGTTATGGTTAGGGTTAGGGTTAGGGCTAGGGTTAGGTTTAGGGTTAGGTTTAGGGATAGAGTTAGGGCTAGGGCTAGAGTTAGGTCTAGGATTAGGGCTAGTGTTAGGTCTAGGGTTAGGTATATGGTTAGTGTTAGGGCTAAGGATAGGGCTAGGGCTAGGGTTAGCGTTAGGGTTAGGGTTAGGGTTATAGTTACTGTTAGGGTTAGGGCTAGGGTTAGGGTTAGGGTTAAGGTTAGGGTTAGGGCTAGGGTTAGAGTTAGGGTGAGGTTTAGGTTTAGAGTTAAGGTTAGGGTTAGGGATAGGGCTAGGTCTAGGGCTTGAGCTAGGGCTAGGGATAAGGTTACGGTTAGGGATTGGGTTAGAGTTAGGGATAGGGTTAGGGCTAGGGCTAGGGTTAGGTCTAGGGTTAGGGTTAGGGTTAGGGTTAGGGTTAAGTTTGGGGTTATATTTAAACATTTGGAAATCTCTATGAATTGGCTTGAATCACTGGACAAAATGGAATCTAACACTGAGAATTCACGATGAGAGACTGGGAAAATATTTAGGAATGTGCTTGAAACACTAAGGATACATATTCATAGAGCCTTAATATTTGAAGGACACTGTTTAATCACTGGCAAATCGTGTTCAAAGCGCTGAGAAGAGAATGCCATACTGTTTATACTTATAATTCAGTCTCAATGTGTTGGCTTATTTGAAAGAACGTTTGTTAAACACTTAAACATTGAGGTTCATAGGGCTCACATACCTTCATGAAAATGTTTAAACTCTCAGAGCTCAAAATGACAGACCAGGGAAATGTCTAGGAATACTAGACAATTGGTATACGTTTGTGGAACCTTAATGTAGGGCTAGGGCTAGGGCTAGAGTTAGAGTTAGGGTTAGGGTTAGGGCTAGGTTTAGCGTTAGTTTAGGGTTAGCGTTAGGGGTAGGTTAGGGTTAGGGCTAGGGTTAGGGTTAGGGTTAGGGTGAGGTTTAGATTTAGGGTTAGGGTTAGAGTTAGGGTTAGGGATAGGGTTAGGGTTAGGGTTAGGATTAGGGCTAGGCCTAGGGTTAGGGTTAGGGTTAGGGTTAGGGATAGGGTTAGGGTTAGGTTAGGCTTAGGGTTAGGGTTAGGTTAGGCTTGGGTTATGGTTAAGGTTGGGTTAGGGTTAGTGTTAGGGTTATGGTTAGTGTTAGGGTTAGGTCTCGGGTTAAGTTTAGTGTTAGGGTTAGGGTTAGGGCTAGGGTTAGGGATAGGGTTAGGGTTAGGGTTAGGGTTAGGGTTAGGGTTAGGGGTAGGGCTAGGGTATCCTAGAGTTAGGGTTAGGTTAGGATTAGGGTTAGGGTAAGGGTGAGGGTGAGGGTGAGGTTTAGGGTTAGGGTTTGTGTTAGGGTTAGGGCTACGGCTAGGGTAAGGGTTAGCGTTAGGGTTAGGGCTAGGGTTAGGGATATGTTTAGTGTTAGGGCTAGGGCTAGGGCTAGGGCTACGGTTAAGGTTAGGGTTAGGGTTAGGTTTATGGTTAGTGTTAGGGCTAGGGCTAGGGTTAGGGTTAGGGTTAGGGTTAGGGCTAGGGCGAGGGCTAGGGCTAGGGTTAGGTTTAGGGTTAGGTTTAGGGATAGAGTTAGGGCTAGGGCTAGAGTTAGAGCTAGGATTAGGGCTAGTGTTAGGTCTAGGGTTAGGTATATGGTTAGTGTTAGGGCTAAGGCTAGGGCTAGGGCTAGGATTAGCGTTAGGGTTAGGGTTAGGGTTATGGTTACTGTTAGGGTTAGGGCTAGGGTTAGGTTTAGGGTTAAGGTTAGGGTTAGAGCTAGGGTTAGAGTTAGGGTGAGGTTTAGGTTTAGGGTTAGGGTTAGGGTTAGTGTGAGTGATAGGGCTAGGTCTAGGGCTTGAGCTAGGGCTAGGGATAGGGTTACGGTTAGGGTTTGGGTTAGAGTTAGGGATAAGTTTAGGGCTAGGGCTAGGGTTAGGTCTAGGGTTAGGGTTAGGGTTAGGGTTAGGGTTAGGGTTAAGTTTGGGGTTGATAATTAAACATTTGGAAATCTCTATGAATTGGCTTGAATCACTGGACAAAATGGAATCTAACACTGACAATTCATGATGATAGACTGGGGAAATATTTAGGAATGTGCTTGAAACACTAAGGATACATATTCATAGACCTTAATATTTGAAGGACAATGTTTAATCACTGGCAAATCGTGTTCAAAGCGCTGAGAAGAGAATGCCATACTGTTTATACTTATAATTCAGTCTCATTGTGTTGGCTTATTTGAAAGAACGTTTGTTAAACACTTAAACATTGAGATTCATAGGGCTCACATACCTTCATGAAAATGTTTAAAGTCTCAGAGCTCAAAATGACAGACCAGGGAAATGTCTAGGAATACTAGACAATTGGTATACGTTTGTGGAACCTTAATGTAGGGCTAGGGCTAGGGCTAGAGTTAGGGCTAGGATTAGGGATAGTGTTAGGTCTAGGGTTAGGTATATGGTTAGTGTTAGGGCTAAGGCTAGGGCTAGGGCTAGGTTTAGCGTTAGGGTTAGGGTTATGGTTAGTGTTAGGGTTAGGACTAGGGTTATGGTTAGGGTTAAGGTTAGGGTTAGGTTAGGGTTAGGCTTAGCGTTAGGTTAGGCTTATGGTTAGGGTTAGGGTTAGGTTAGGGTTAGGGTTAAGGTTAAGCTTAAGTTTAGGGTTAGGGTTAGGGTTAGTGTTAGGGTTAGTGTTAGGGTTATGGCTAGGGCTAGGGTTAGTGTTAGTGTTAGGGTTAAGGCTAGGGTTAGGGCTCGGGTTAGGGTTAGGGTAAGGGTGAAGGTGAGGGTTTGTGTTAGGGTTAGGAGTAGGGCTCGGGCTAGGGTTAGGTTTACGGTTAGTGTTAGGGTTAGGGCTATGGTTAGTGTTAGAGTTAGGGATAGTGTTTGGGTTAGGGTTAGGGTTAGGGTTAGGGTTAGGGTTAGGGTTAGGTCTAGGGTTAGGGTTAGGGTTAGGTGTAGGGCTAGGGTTAGGGTTAGGGTTAGGGATAGGGTTAGGGGTAGGGTTAGAGTTAGGGTTAGGGTTTGGGTTAGGGCTACGGTTAGGGCTAGGGCTAGAGCTAGGGCTAGGGCTAGGTTTAGGGTTAGGGCTAGGGCTAGTGCTAGGATTAGTGTTAGGTTAGGGCTCTGGTTAGGGTTAGGGTTAGGGCTAGTGTTAGGGTTAGGGTTATGGCTATGGTTAGGGTTAGGTTTAGGATTAGGGTTAGGGCTAGTTTAGGGTTAGGTTTAAGGTTAGGGTTAGGGTTAGGTTTAGGGTTAGGGTTAGGGTTAGGGTTAGGGTTAGGGATAGGGTTAGCATTAGGGTTAGGGTTAGGGTTAGGGTTAGGGCTAGGCGTAGGATTAGAGTTAGGGCTAGGGTTAGGGTTAGGGTTAGGGCTAGGGTTACCGCTAGGGTTAGCGTTAGGGTTAGGGTTAGGGTTAGGGTTAGGGTTAGCGTTAGGGTTAGGGATAAGGCTGGCATTAAGGCTTGGATTAGGCCTAATATTAAAGTTAGGATTTGTGTTATGGTTAGGGTCAGGGTTAGGGTTAGGGTTAAGTTTGGGGTTATAATTAAACATTTGGAAATCTCTATGAATTGGCTTGAATCACTGGACAAAATGGAATCTAACACTGAGAATTCACGATGATAGACTAGGGAAATATTTAGGAATGTGCTTGAAACACTAAGGATACATATTCATAGAGCCTTAATATTTGAAGGACACTGTTTAATCACTGGCAAATCGTGTTCAAAGCGCTGAGAAGAGAATGCCATACTGTTTATACTTATAATTCAGTCTCAATGTGTTGGCTCATTTGAAAGAATGTTTGTTAAACACTTAAACATTCAGGTTCATAGGGCTCACATACCTGCATAAAAATGTTTAAAGTCTCAGAGCTCAAAATGACAGACCAGGGAAATGTCTAGGAATACTAGACACTTGGTATCCGTTTGTGGAACCTTAATGTAGGGCCAGGGCTAGGGCTAGAGTTAGGGTTAGGGTTATGGTTAGGGTTAGGGCAGGCTTTAGGGTTAGGTTTAGGGTTAGGGGTAGGGTTACGGTTAGGGTTAGGTTTAGGGCTAGGGCTAGGTTTAGGGTTAGGCTTAAGATTAAGATTAGGGTTAGGTTATGGTTAGGTTTAGGGTTAGGGTTAGGGTTAGGGTTAGGGTTAGGGTTAGGGTTAGGGCTAGGGTTAGGGTTAGTATTAGGGTTAGGTCTAGGCTAGGGTTAGGGTTAGTGTTAGGGCTGGGGCTAGGGATAGGGTCAGGGTTAGTGTAAGAGTTAGGGTTAGGGTTAGGTTTAGAGTTAGGGTTAGTGGTATGGCTAGGGCTAGTGTTAGGGTTAGTGTTAGTGTAAGAGTTAGGGTTTAGTTAGGGTTAGGGTTAGGGTTAGTGTTACGGTTAGGGTAGGGTTAGGGTTAGGGTTAGGGTTAGGTTAGGGTTAGTGTTAGGGTTAGGGTTAGGTTAGGCTTAGTGTTAGGGTTAGGGTTAGGTTAGGGTTAGGGTTAGGTTTAGTGTTATGTTAGAGTTAGGGCTAGGGCTAGGGGTAGGGTTAGTGTTAGGGTTAGGGCTATGGTTAGGGTTAGGGTTAGGGTTAGGGCTAGGGCGAGGGCTAGGGCTAGGGTTAGTGTTAGGGTTAGGGTTAGGGCTAGGGTTAGGTTTAGGGTTAGGTTTAGGGATAGAGTTAGGGCTAGGGCTAGAGTTAGGTCTAGGATTAGGGCTAGTGTTAGGTCTAGGGTTAGGTATATGGTTAGTGTTAGGGCTAAGGATAGGGCTAGGGCTAGGGTTAGCGTTAGGGTTAGGGTTAGGGCTATAGTTACTGTTAGGGTTAGGGCTAGGGTTAGGGTTAGGGTTAAGGTTAGGGTTAGGGCTAGGGTTAGAGTTAGGGTGAGGTTTAGGTTTAGAGTTAAGGTTAGGGTTAGGGATAGGGCTAGGTCTAGGGATTGAGTTAGGGCTAGGGATTAGGTTACGGTTAGGGTTTGGGTTAGAGTTAGGGATAGGGTTAGGGCTAGGGCTAGGGTTAGGTCTAGGGTTAGGGTTAGGGTTAGGGTTAGGGTTAAGTTTGGGGTTATATTTAAACATTTGGAAATCTCTATGAATTGGCTTGAATCACTGGATAAAATGGAATCTAACACTGAGAATTCACGATGAGAGACTGGGAAAATATTTAGGAATGTGCTTGAAACACTAAGGATACATATTCATAGAGCCTTAATATTTGAAGGACACTGTTTAATCACTGGCAAATCGTGTTCAAAGCGCTGAGAAGAGAATGCCATACTGTTTATACTTATAATTCAGTCTCAATGTGTTGGCTTATTTGAAAGAACGTTTGTTAAACACTTAAACATTGAGGTTCATAGGGCTCACATACCTTCATGAAAATGTTTAAACTCTCAGAGCTCAAAATGACAGACCAGGGAAATGTCTAGGAATACTAGACAATTGGTATACGTTTGTGGAACCTTAATGTAGGGCTTGGGCTAGGGCTAGAGTTAGGGTTAGGGTTAGGGTTAGGGCTAGGTTTAGCGTTAGGTTTAGGGTTAGCGTTAGTGGTAGGTTAGGGTTAGGGCTAGGGTTAGGGTTAGGGTTAGGGTGAGGTTTAGATTTAGGGTTAGGGTTATGGTTAGGGCTAGGGTTAGGGTTAGGGTTAGGGTTAGGGTAGTCCTAGGGTTAGGGTTAGTTTAGGGTTAGGGTTAGGGTAAGGGTGAGGGTGAGGGTTAGGTTTAGGGTTAGGGTTAGGGATAGGGTTAGGGTTAGAGTTAGGGTTAGGGATAGGGTTAGGGTTAGGGTTAGGGTTAGGGCTAGGCCTAGGGTTAGGGTTAGGGTTAGGGTTAGGGTTAGGGATAGGGTTAGGGTTAGGTTAGGCTTACGGTTAGGGTTAGGTTAGGCTTGGGTTATGGTTAAGGTTGGGTTAGGGTTAGGGTTAGGGTTATGGTTAGTGTTAGGGTTAGGGCTCGGGTTAAGTTTAGTGTTAGGGTTAGGGTTAGGGCTAGGGTTAGAGTTAGGGTTAGGGTTAGGGTGAGGTTGAGGGTTTGTGTTAGGGATAGGGCTAGGGTTAGGGTTAGTATTAGGGTTAGGTCTAGGGCTAGGGTTAGGGTTAGTGTTAGGGCTGGGTCTATGGTTAGGGTCAGGGTTAATGTAAGAGTTAGGGTTAGGGTTAGGGTTAGAGTTAGGGTTAGTGGTAGGGCTAGGGTTAGGGATATGGTTAGTGTTATAGCTTGGGCCAGGGCTAGGGCTACGTTTAAGGTTAGGTTTAGGGTTAGGGTTATTGTTAGTGTTAGGGTTAGGGCTAGTGTTATGGTTAGGGTTAGGGTTAGTGTTAGTGTTAGGGTTAGGCCTAGGGCTAGGGCTAGGTCTAGGGTTAGGGTTAGGGTTAGGGTTAGGGTTAGGGTTAGGGTTAGGGTTACGGTTAGGGTTAGGGTTACCGCTAGGTTTAGGGTTAGGGTTAGGGTTAAGGCTGGCATTAAGGCTTGGGTTAGGCCCAATATTAAGGTTAGGATTTGTGTTATGGTTAGGGTCATGGTTAGGGTTAGGGTTAAGTTTGGGGTTATATTTAAACATTTGGAAATCTCAATTAATTGGCTTGAATCTCTGGACAAAATGGGATCTAACATTGAGAATTCACAATGATAGACTAGGGAAATATTTAGGAATGTGCTTGAAACTCTAAGGATACATATTCATAGAGCCTTAATATTTAAAGGACACTGTTTAATCACTGGCAAATCGTGTTCAAAGCGCTGAGAAGAGAATGCCATACTGTTTATACTTATAATTCAGTCTCAATGTGTTTTCTCATTTGAAAGAATGTTTGTTAAACACTTAAACATTGAGGTCCATAGGGCTCACATACCTGCATGAAAATGTTTAAAGTCTCAGAGCTCAAAATGACAGACCAGGGAAATTTCTAGGAATACTAGACACTTGGTATCTGTTTGTGGAACCTTAATGTAGGGCCAGGGCTAGGGCTAGAGTTAGGGTTAGGGTTATGGTTAGGGTTAGGGCAGGCTTTAGGGTTAGGTTTAGGGTTAGGGGTAGGGTTACGGTTAGGGTTAGGTTTAGGGCTAGGGCTAGGTTTAGGGTTAGGCTTAGGATTAAGATTAGGGTTAGGTTATGGTTAGGTTTAGTGTTAGGGTTAGGGTTAGGGTTAGGGCTAGGGTTAGGGTTAGTATTAGGGTTAGGTCTAGGCTAGGGTTAGGGTTAGTGTTAGGGCTAGGGCTAGTGTTAGGGTCAGGGTTAGTGTAAGAGTTAGGGTTAGGGTTAGGGTTAGAGTTAGGGTTAGTGGTAGGGCTAGGGCTAGGGTTAGGGTTAGGGTTAGTGTAAGAGTTAGGGTTAAGTTAGTGTTAGGGTTAGGGTTAGGGTTAGTGTTACGTTAGGGCTAGGGTTAGGGTTAGGGTTAGGGTTAGGGTTAGGTTAGGGTTAGGGTTAGTGTTAGGGTTAGGTTAGGCTTAGTGTTAGGTTTAGGGTTAGGTTAGGGTTAGGGTTAGGGTTATGGTTACTGTTAGAGTTAGGGCTAGGGCTAGGGTTAGGGTTAGTGTTAGGGTTAGGGCTAGGGCTAGGTTTAGGGTTAGGGTTAGTGTTAGTGTGAGGTTGAGGGTTAGTGTTAGGGATAGG
>NC_137776.1:100178218-100208218 GCF_963455305.1 Plecotus auritus
TGAAAATGTTTAAAGTCTCATAGCTCAAAATGACAGACCAGGGAAATGTCTAGGAATACTAGACAATTGGTATACGTTTGTGAACCTTAATGTAGGGCTAGGGCTAGGGCTAGAGTTAGGGTTAGGGTTAGGGTTAGGGCTAGGTTTAGCGTTAAGTTTAGGGTTAGCGTTAGGGGTAGGTTAGGGTTAGGGCTAGGGTTAGGGTTAGGGTTAGGGTGAGGTTTAGATTTAGGGTTAGGGTTAGAGTTAGGGTTAGGGATAGGGTTAGGGTTAGGGTTATTTTAGGGCTAGGCCTAGGGTTAGGGTTAGGGTTAGGGTTAGGGATAGGGTTAGGGTTAGGTTAGGCTTAGGGTTAGGGTTAGGTTAGGCTTGGGTTATGGTTAAGGTTGGGTTAGGGTTAGTGTTAGGGTTATGGTTAGTGTTAGGGTTAGGGCTCGGGTTAGAGTTAGGGTTAGGGTTAGGGTGAGGTTGAGGGTTAGTGTTAGGGATAGGGCTAGGGTTAGGGTTAGTATTAGGGTTAGGTCTAGGGCTAGGGTTAGGGTTAGTGTTAGGGCTGGGTCTATGGTTAGGGTCAGGGTAAATGTAAGAGTTAGGGTTAGGGTTAGGGTTAGAGTTAGGGTTAGTGGTAGGGCTAGGGTTAGGGATATGGTTAGTGTTATAGCTTGGGCCAGGGCTAGGGCTACGTTTAAGGTTAGGTTTAGGGTTAGGGTTATTGTTAGTGTTAGGGTTAGGGCTAGTGTTATGGTTAGGGTTAGGGTTAGTGTTAGTGTTAGGGTTAGGCCTAGGGCTAGGGCTAGGTCTAGGGTTAGGTTTAGGGTTAGGGTTAGGGTTAGGGTTAAGGCTGGCATTAAGGCTTGGGTTAGGCCCAATATTAAGGTTAGGATTTGTGTTATGGTTAGGGTCATGGTTAGGGTTAGGGTTAAGTTTGGGGTTATATTTAAACATTTGGAAATCTCAATTAATTGGCTTGAATCTCTGGAGAAAATGGGATCTAACATTGAGAATTCACAATGATAGACTAGGGAAATATTTAGGAATGTGCTTGAAACTCTAAGGATACATATTCATAGAGCCTTAATATTTAAAGGACACTGTTTAATCACTGGCAAATCGTGTTCAAAGCGCTGAGAAGAGAATGCCATACTGTTTATACTTATAATTCAGTCTCAATGTGTTGGCTCATTTGAAAGAATGTTTGTTAAACACTTAGACATTCAGGTTCATAGGGCTCACATACCTGCATGAAAATGTTTAAAGTCTCAGAGCTCAAAATGACAGACCAGGGAAATGTCTAGGAATACTAGACAATTGGTATACGTTTGTGGAACCTTAATGTAGGGCTAGGGCTAGGGCTAGAGTTAGGGTTAGGGTTAGGGTTAGGGCTAGGTTTAGCGTTAGGTTTAGGGTTAGCGTTAGGGGTAGGTTAGGGTTAGGGCTAGGGTTAGGGTTAGGGTTAGGGTGAGGTTTAGATTTAGGGTTAGGGTTAGAGTTAGGGTTAGGGATAGGGTTAGGGTTAGGGTTAGGGTTAGGGTAAGGGTTAGGGTTAGGGTTAGGGTTAGGGTTAGGGTTAGGGTTAGGGTTAGGGGTAGGGCTAGGGTATCCTAGAGTTAGGGTTAGGTTAGGATTAGGGTTAGGGTAAGGGTGAGGGTGAGGGTGAGGTTTAGGGTTAGGGTTTGTGTTAGGGTTAGGGCTACGGCTAGGGTAAGGGTTAGGGTTAGGGTTAGGGCTAGGGTTAGGGATATGTTTAGTGTTAGGGCTAGGGCTAGGGCTAGGGCTACGGTTAAGGTTAGGGTTAGGGTTAGGTTTATGGTTAGTGTTAGGGCTAGGGCTAGGGTTAGGGTTAGGGTTAGGGTTAGGGCTAGGGCGAGGGCTAGGGCTGGGTTAGGTTTAGGGTTAGTTTTAGGGATAGAGTTAGGGCTAGGGCTAGAGTTAGAGCTAGGATTAGGGCTAGTGTTAGGTCTAGGGTTAGGTATATGGTTAGTGTTAGGGCTAAGGCTAGGGCTAGGGCTAGGATTAGCGTTAGGGTTAGGGTTAGGGTTAGGGTTATGGTTACTGTTAGGGTTAGGGCTAGGGTTAGGTTTAGGGTTAAGGTTAGGGTTAGAGCTAGGGTTAGAGTTAGGGTGAGGTTTAGGTTTAGGGTTAGGGTTAGGGTTAGTGTGAGTGATAGGGCTAGGTCTAGGGCTTGAGCTAGGGCTAGGGATAGGGTTACGGTTAGGGTTTGGGTTAGAGTTAGGGATAAGTTTAGGGCTAGGGCTAGGATTAGGTCTAGGGTTAGGGTTAGGGTTAGGGTTAGGGTTAGGGTTAGGGTTAAGTTTGGGGTTGATAATTAAACATTTGGAAATCTCTATGAATTGGCTTGAATCACTGGACAAAATGGAATCTAACACTGAGAATTCACGATGATAGACTGGGGAAATATTTAGGAATGTGCTTGAAACACTAAGGATACATATTCATAGACCTTAATATTTGAAGGACACTGTTTAATCACTGGCAAATCGTGTTCAAAGCGCTGAGAAGAGAATGCCATACTGTTTATACTTATAATTCAGTCTCATTGTGTTGGCTTATTTGAAAGAACGTTTGTTAAACACTTAAACATTGAGGTTCATAGGGCTCACATACCTTCATGAAAATGTTTAAAGTCTCAGAGCTCAAAATGACAGACCAGGGAAATGTCTAGGAATACTAGACAATTGGTATACGTTTGTGGAACCTTAATGTAGGGCTAGGGCTATGGCTAGAGTTAGGGCTAGGATTAGGGATAGTGTTAGGTCTAGGGTTAGGTATATGGTTAGTGTTAGGGCTAAGGCTAGGGCTAGGGCTAGGTTTAGCGTTAGGGTTAGGGTTATGGTTAGTGTTAGGGTTAGGACTAGGGTTATGGTTAGGGTTAAGGTTAGGGTTAGGTTAGGGTTAGGCTTAGCGTTAGGTTAGGCTTATGGTTAGGGTTAGGGTTAGGTTAGGGTTAGGGTTAGGGTTAAGCTTAGGTTTAGGGTTAGGGTTAGGGTTAGGGTTAGGGTTAGGTCTAGGTTTAGGGTTAGGGTTAGGTGTAGGGCTAGGGTTAGGGTTAGGGTTAGGGATAGGGTTAGGGGTAGGGTTAGAGTTAGGGTTAGGGTTTGGGTTAGGGCTAGGGTTAGGGTTAGGGTTAGGGTGAGGTTTAGGTTTAGGGTTAGGGTTAGGGCTAGGGTTAGGGCTAGGGCTAGAGCTAGGGCTAGGGCTAGGTTTAGGGTTAGGGCTAGGGCTAGTGCTAGGATTAGTGTTAGGTTAGGGCTCTGGTTAGGGTTAGGGTTAGGGCTAGTGTTAGGGTTAGGTTTATGGCTATGGTTAGGGTTAGGTTTAGGATTAGGGTTAGGGCTAGTTTAGGGTTAGGTTTAAGGTTAGGGTTAGGGTTATGTTTAGGGTTAGGGTTAGGGTTAGGGTTAGGGTTAGGGATAGGGTTAGCATTAGGGTTAGGGTTAGGGTTAGGGTTAGGGCTAGGCGTAGGGTTAGAGTTAGGGCTAGGGTTAGGGTTAGGGTTAGGGCTAGGGTTACCGCTAGGGTTAGCGTTAGGGTTAGGGTTAGGGTTAGGGTTAGCGTTAGGGTTAGGGATAAGGCTGGCATTAAGGCTTGGATTAGGCCTAATATTAAAGTTAGGATTTGTGTTATGTTTAGGGTCAGGGTTAGGGTTAGGGTTAAGTTTGGGGTTATAATTAAACATTTGGAAATCTCTATGAATTGGCTTGAATCACTGGACAAAATGGAATCTAACACTGAGAATTCACGATGATAGACTAGGGAAATATTTAGGAATGTGCTTGAAACACTAAGGATACATATTCTTAGAGCCTTAATATTTGAAGGACACTGTTTAATCACTGGCAAATCGTGTTCAAAGCGCTGAGAAGAGAATGCCATACTGTTTATACTTATAATTCAGTCTCAATGTGTTGGCTCATTTGAAAGAATGTTTGTTAAACTCTTAAACATTCAGGTTCATAGGGCTCACATACCTGCATAAAAATGTTTAAAGTCTCAGAGCTCAAAATGACAGACCAGGGAAATGTCTAGGAATACTAGACACTTGGTATCCGTTTGTGGAACCTTAATGTAGGGCCAGGGCTAGGGCTAGAGTTAGGGTTAGGGTTATGGTTAGGGTTAGGGCAGGCTTTAGGGTTAGGTTTAGGGTTAGGGGTAGGGTTACGGTTAGGGTTAGGTTTAGGGCTAGGGCTAGGTTTAGGGTTAGGCTTAAGATTAAGATTAGGGTTAGGTTATGGTTAGGTTTAGGGTTAGGGTTAGGGTTAGGGTTAGGGTTAGGGTTAGGGTTAGGGTTAGGGCTAGGGTTAGGGTTAGTATTAGGGTTAGGTCTAGGCTAAGGTTAGGGTTAGTGTTAGGGCTGGGGCTAGGGTTAGGGTCAGGGTTAGTGTAAGAGTTAGGGTTAGGGCTAGAGTTAGAGCTAGGATTAGGGCTAGTGTTAGGTCTAGGGTTAGGTATATGGTTAGTGTTAGGGCTAAGGCTAGGGCTAGGGCTAGGATTAGCGTTAGGGTTAGGGTTAGGTTTATGGTTACTGTTAGGGTTAGGGCTAGGGTTAGGTTTAGGGTTAAGGTTAGGGTTAGAGCTAGGGTTAGAGTTAGGGTGAGGTAAGGTTTAGGGTTAGGGTTAGGGTTAGTGTGAGTGATAGGGCCAGGTCTAGGGCTTGAGCTAGGGCTAGGGATAGGGTTACGGTTAGGGTTTGGGTTAGAGTTAGGGATAAGTTTAGGGCTAGGGCTAGGGTTAGGTCTAGGGTTAGGGTTAGGGTTAGGGTTAGGGTTAGGGTTAAGTTTGGGGTTGATAATTAAACATTTGGAAATCTCTATGAATTGGCTTGAATCACTGGACAAAATGGAATCTAACACTGAGAATTCACGATGATAGACTGGGGAAATATTTAGGAATGTGCTTGAAACACTAAGGATACATATTCATAGACCTTAATATTTGAAGGACACTGTTTAATCACTGGCAAATCGTGTTCAAAGCGCTGAGAAGAGAATGCCATACTGTTTATACTTATAATTCAGTCTCATTGTGTTGGCTTATTTGAAAGAACGTTTGTTAAACACTTAAACATTGAGGTTCATAGGGCTCACATACCTTCATGAAAATGTTTAAAGTCTCAGAGCTCAAAATTGCAGACCAGGGAAATGTCTAGGAATACTAGACAATTGGTATACGTTTGTGGAACCTTAATGTAGGGCTAGGGCTAGGGCTAGATTTAGGGCTAGGATTAGGGATAGTGTTAGGTCTAGGGTTAGGTATATGGTTAGTGTTAGGGCTAAGGCTAGGGCTAGGGCTAGGTTTAGCGTTAGGGTTAGGGTTATGGTTAGTGTTAGGGTTAGGACTAGGGTTATGGTTAGGGTTAGGGTTAGGGTTAGGTTAGGGTTAGGCTTAGCGTTAGGTTAGGCTTATGGTTAGGGTTAGGGTTAGGTTAGGGTTAGGGTTAGGGTTAAGCTTAGGTTTAGGGTTAGGGTTAGGGTTAGTGTTAGGGTTAGTGTTAGGGTTATGGCTAGGGCTAGGGTTAGTGTTAGTGTTAGGGTTAAGGCTAGGGTTAGGGCTCGGGTTAGGGTTAGGGTAAGGGTGAAGGTGAGGGTTTGTGTTAGGGTTAGGAGTAGGGCTCGGGCTAGGGTTAGGTTTACGGTTAGTGTTAGGGTTAGGGCTATGGTTAGTGTTAGAGTTAGGGATAGTGTTTGGGTTAGGGTTAGGTTTAGGGTTAGGGTTAGGTCTAGGGTTAGGGTTAGGGTTAGGTGTAGGGCTAGGGTTAGGGTTAGGGTTAGGGATAGGGTTAGGGGTAGGGTTAGAGTTAGGGTTAGGGTTTGGGTTAGGGCTAGGGTTAGGGTTAGGGTTAGGGTGATTTTTAGGTTTAGGGTTAGGGTTAGGGCTAGGGTTAGGGCTAGGGCTAGAGCTAGGGCTAGGGCTAGGTTTAGGGTTAGGGCTAGGGCTAGTGCTAGGATTAGTGTTAGGTTAGGGCTCTGGTTAGGGTTAGGGTTAGGGCTAGTGTTAGGGTTAGGGTTATGGCTATGGTTAGGGTTAGGTTTAGGATTAGGGTTAGGGCTAGTTTAGGGTTAGGTTTAAGGTTAGGGTTAGGGTTAGGTTTAGGGTTAGGGTTAGGGTTAGGGTTAGGGTTAGGGATAGGGTTAGCATTAGGGTTAGGGTTAGGGTTAGGGTTAGGGCTAGGCGTAGGGTTAGAGTTAGGGCTAGGGTTAGGGTTAGGGTTAGGGCTAGGGTTACCGCTAGGGTTAGCGTTAGGGTTAGGGTTAGGGTTAGGGTTAGCGTTAGGGTTAGGGATAAGGCTGGCATTAAGGCTTGGATTAGGCCTAATATTAAAGTTAGGATTTGTGTTATGTTTAGGGTCAGGGTTAGGGTTAGGGTTAAGTTTGGGGTTATAATTAAACATTTGGAAATCTCTATGAATTGGCTTGAATCACTGGACAAAATGGAATCTAACACTGAGAATTCACGATGATAGACTAGGGAAATATTTAGGAATGTGCTTGAAACACTAAGGATACATATTCATAGAGCCTTAATATTTGAAGGACACTGTTTAATCACTGGCAAATCGTGTTCAAAGCGCTGAGAAGAGAATGCCATACTGTTTATACTTATAATTCAGTCTCAATGTGTTGGCTCATTTGAAAGAATGTTTGTTAAACACTTAAACATTCAGGTTCATAGGGCTCACATACCTGCATAAAAATGTTTAAAGTCTCAGAGTTCAAAATGACAGACCAGGGAAATGTCTAGGAATACTAGACACTTGGTATCCGTTTGTGGAACCTTAATGTAGGGCCAGGGCTAGGGCTAGAGTTAGGGTTAGGGTTATGGTTAGGGTTAGGGCAGGCTTTAGGGTTAGGTTTAGGGTTAGGGGTAGGGTTACGTTTAGGGTTAGGTTTAGGGCTAGGGCTAGGTTTAGGGTTAGGCTTAAGATTAAGATTAGGGTTAGGTTATGGTTAGGTTTAGGGTTAGGGTTAGGGTTAGGGTTAGGGTTAGGGTTAGGGCTAGGGTTAGGGTTAGTATTAGGGTTAGGTCTAGGCTAGGGTTAGGGTTAGTGTTAGGGCTGGGGCTAGGGTTAGGGTCAGGGTTAGTGTAAGAGTTAGGGTTAGGGTTAGGTTTAGAGTTAGGGTTAGTGGTATGGCTAGGGCTAGTGTTAGGGTTAGTGTTAGTGTAAGAGTTAGGGTTTAGTTAGGGTTAGGGTTAGGGTTAGTGTTACGGTTAGGGTAGGGTTAGGGTTAGGGTTAGGGTTAGGTTAGGGTTAGTGTTAGGGTTAGGGTTAGGTTAGGCTTAGTGTTAGGGTTAGGGTTAGGTTAGGGTTAGGGTTAGGTTTAGTGTTATGTTAGAGTTAGGGCTAGGGCTAGGGGTAGGGTTAGTGTTAGGGTTAGGGCTATGGTTAGGGTTAGGGTTAGGGTTAGGGCTAGGGCGAGGGCTAGGGCTAGGGTTAGTGTTAGGGTTAGGGTTAGGGCTAGGGTTAGGTTTAGGGTTAGGTTTAGGGATAGAGTTAGGGCTAGGGCTAGAGTTAGGTCTAGGATTAGGGCTAGTGTTAGGTCTAGGGTTAGGTATATGGTTAGTGTTAGGGCTAAGGATAGGGCTAGGGCTAGGGTTAGCGTTAGGGTTAGGGTTAGGGCTATAGTTACTGTTAGGGTTAGGGCTAGGGTTAGGGTTATGGTTAGGGTTAGGGTTAGTGAGAGTGTTAGGGTTAGGGTTAGGATTAGGGTTAGGGATATGGTTATTGTTGGGTCTAGGGCTAGGGCTAGGGCTAGGGCTAGTGTTAGGGCTAGTGTTAGGGTTAGGGTTAGGGATATGGTTAGTGTTACGGCTAGGGCTAGGGCTAGGGCTAGGGTTAAGGTTAGGGTTAGGGTTAGGGTTATTGTTAGTATTAGGGTTAGGGCTAGGGTTAGGGTTAGTGTTAGTGTTAGGGTTAGGCCTAGGGCTAGGGCTAGGGCTAGGTTTAGGGTTAGGTATAAGGTTAGGGATAGGGTTAGGGTTAGGGTGATGTTTAGGTTTAGGGTTAGGGTTAGGTTTGGGTTAGGGTTAGGGCTAGGATTAGTGTTAGGGTTAGGGCTAGGTCTAGGGCTAGGGTTAGGGTTAGGGTTAGGGTTATGCCTATGGTTAGGATTAGGGCTAGGGTTATGGTTAGGGCTAGGGCTAGGCCTAGGGTTAGGGTTAGGGCTAGGGTTACCGCTAGGGTTAGGCTTAGGGTTAGGGTTAGGGTTAAGGCTGGCATTAAGGCTTGGTTTAGGCCTAATATTAAAGTTAGGATTTGTGTTATGATTAGGGTCAGGGTTAGGGTTAGGGTTAAGTTTGGGGTTATAATTAAACATTTGGAAATCTCTATGAATTGGCTTGAATCACTGGACAAAATGGAATCTAACACTGAGAAATCACAATGATAGAGTAGGGAAATATTTAGGAATGTGCTTGAAACACTAAGGATACCTATTCATAGAGCCTTAATATTTGAAGGACACTGTTTAATCACTGGCAAATCGTGTTCAAAGCGCTGAGAAGAGAATGCCATACTGTTTATACTTATAATTCAGTCTCAATGTGTTGGCTTATTTGAAAGAACGTTTGTAAAACACTTAAACATTGAGGTTCATAGGGCTCACATACCTTCATGAAAATGTTTAAAGTCTCAGAGCTCAAAATGACAGACCAGGGAAATGTCTAGGAATACTAGACACTTGGTATCCGTTTGTGGAACCTTAATGTAGGGCCAGGGCTAGGGCTAGAGTTAGGGTTAGGGTTAGGTGTAGGTTAGGGTTAGGGCTAGGGTTAGGGTTAGGGTTAGGGTGAGGTTTAGGTTTAGGGTTAGGGTTATGGTTAGGGCTAGGGTTAGGGTTAGGGTAGTCCTAGGGTTAGGGTTAGGTTAGGGTTAGGGTTAGGGTTAGGGTTAGGGTTAGGGTTATGGATAGGGCTAGGGCTAGGGTTAGTGTTAGGGTAAGGGTGAGGGTGAGGTTTAGTGTTAGGGATAGGAGTAGGGCTAGGGCTAGGGTTAGGTTTACGGTTAGAGTTAGGGTTTGCGCTATGGTTAGGTTTAGAGTTAGGGATAGTGTTAGAGTTAGGGTTAGGGTTAGGGTTAGGGTTAGGGTTAGGGCTAGGGCTAGGGTTAGGGTTAGGGTTAGGGTTAGGGTTAGGTCTAGGGTTAGGGTTAGGGTTAGGTGTAGGGCTAGGGTTAGGGTTAGGGTTAGGGATAGGGTTAGGGGTAGGGTAAGAGTTAGGGTTAGGGTTTGGGTTAGGGTTAGGGTTAGGGTTAGGGTTAGCGTTAGGGTTAGGGTTAGGGTTATGGATAGGGCTAGGGCTAGGGTTAGGGTTAGGGTTAGGGTTAGGGTTAGGTCTAGGGTTAGGGTTACAGTTAGGTGTAGGGCTAGGGTTAGGGTTAGGGTTAGGTATAGGGTTAGGGGTAGGGTAAGAGTTAGGGTTACGGTTTGGGTTAGGGTTAGGGTTAGGGTTAGGGTTAGGGTTAGGGTTAGGACTAGAGTTAGGGTTTGGGTTAGGTTTAACTAAGGTTAGGGTTAGGGTTAGGGTTAGGGTTAGGGTTAGTGAGAGTGTTAGGGTTAGGGCTAGGATTAAGGTTAGGGATATGGTTATTGTTGGGTCTAGGGCTAGGGCTAGGGCTAGGGTTAGGGCTAGTGTTAGGGTTAGGGTTAGGGATATGGTTAGTGTTACGGCTAGGGCTAGGGCTAGGGCTAGGGTTAAGGTTAGGGTTAGGGTTAGGGTTATTGTTAGTGTTAGGGTTAGGCCTAGGGCTAGGGCTAGGGCTAGGTTTAGGGTTAGGTATAAGGTTAGGGATAGGGTTAGGGTTAGGGTGATGTTTAGGTTTAGGGTTAGGGTTAGGTTTGGGTTAGGGTTAGGGCTAGGATTAGTGTTAGGGTTAGGGCTAGGGCTAGGGCTAGGGTTAGGGTTAGGCTTAGGGTTATGCCTATGGTTAGGATTAGGGCTAGGGTTATGGTTAGGGTTAGGGTTAGGGGTAGGGCTAGGGTATCCTAGAGTTAGGGTTAGGTTAGGATTAGGGTTAGGGTAAGGGTGAGGGTAAGGGTTAGGTTTAGGGTTAGGGTTTGTGTTAGGGTTAGGGCTACGGCTAAGGTAAGTGTTAGGGTTAGGGTTAGGGCTAGGGTTAGGGTTAGGGCTAGGTTTAGCGTTAGGTTTAGGGTTAGCGTTAGGGTAGGTTAGGGTTAGGTCTAGGGTCAGGGTTAGGTTTAGGGTGAGGATTAGTTTTAGGGTTAGGGTTATGGTTAGGGCTAGGGTTAGGGTTAGGGTTAAGGTTAGGGCTAGGGCGAGGGCTATGGCTAGGGTTAGGTTTAGGGATACAGTTAGGGCTAGGGCTAGAGTTAGGGCTAGGATTAGGGCTAGTGTTAGGTCTAGGGTTAGGTATATGGTTAGTGTTAGGGCTAAGGCTAGGGCTAGGGTTAGCATTAGGGTTAGGGTTAGGGTTATGGTTAGTGTTAGGGTTAGGGCTAGGGTTAGTGTTAGGGTTAAGGTTAGGGTTAGGTTAGGGTTAGGGTTAGGGTTAGGGTTAGGTTAGGCTTATGGTTAGGGTTAGGGATAGGTTAGGGTTAGGGTTAGGGTTAGGGTTAAGGTTAGGTTTAGGGTTAGGGTTAGGGTTAGTGCTAGGGTTAGTGTTAGGGTTATGGCTAGGGCTAGGGTTAGGCTTAGTGTTAGGGTTAAGGCTAGGGTTAGAGCTAGGGTTAGGGTTAGGGTAAGGATGAGGGTGAGGATTAGTGTTAGGGTTAGGAGTAGGGCTCGGGATAGGGTTAGGTTTACGGTTAGTGTTAGGGTTAGGGCTATGGTTAGAGTTAGAATTAGGGATAGTGTTAGGGTTAGGGTTAGGGTTAGGGTTAGGGTTAGGGTTAGGTCTAGGGTTAGGGTTAGGGTTAGGTGTAGGGCTAGGGTTAGGGTTAGGGTTAGGGATAGGGTTAGGGGTAGGGTTAGAGTTAGGGTTAGGGTTATGGCTATGGTTAGGGTTAGGGCTAGGGTTAGGGTTAGGGTTAGGGCTGGGTGAGGTTTAGGTTTAGGGTTAGGGTTAGGGCTAGGGTTAGGTCTAGGGCTAGATTTAGGGCTAGGGCTTGGTTTAGGGTTAGGGCTAGGGCTAGTGCCAGGATTAGTGTTAGGTTAGGGCTAGGCTTAGGGTTAGGGTTAGGGCTAGTGTTAGGGTTAGGGTTATGGCTATGGTTAGGGTTAGGTTTAGGGTTAGGGTTAGGGCTAGGTTAGGGTTAGGTTTAGGGTTAGGGTTAGGGTTAGGTTTAGGTTTAGGTTTAGGGTTAGGGTTAGGTTTAGGGATAGGGTTAGCGTTAGGGTTAGGGTTAGGGTTAGGGCTAGGCCTAGGGTTAGGGTTAGGGTTAGGGCTAGGGTTAGGGTTAGGGTTAGGGCTAGGTTTACCGCTAGGGTTAGGTTTAGGGTTAGGGTTAGGGTTAAGGCTGGCATTAAGGCTTGGTTTAGGCCTAATATTAAAGTTAGGATTTGTGTTATGGTTAGGGTCAGGGTTAGGGTTAGGGTTAAGTTTGGGGTTATAATTAAACATTTGGAAATCTCTATGAATTGGCTTGAATCACTGGACAAAATGGAATCTAACACTGAGAAATCACAATGATAGAGTAGGGAAATATTTAGGAATGTGCTTGAAACACTAAGGATACCTATTCATAGAGCCTTAATATTTGAAGGACACTGTTTAATCACTGGCAAATCGTGTTCAAAGCGCTGAGAAGAGAATGCCATACTGTTTATACTTATAATTCAGTCTCAATGTGTTGGCTTATTTGAAAGAACGTTTGTAAAACACTTCAACATTGAGGTTCATAGGGCTCACATACCTTCATGAAAATGTTTAAAGTCTCAGAGCTCAAAATGACAGACCAGGGAAATGTCTAGGAATACTAGACAATTGGTATACGTTTGTGGAACCTTAATGTAGGGCCAGGGCTAGGGCTAGAGTTAGGGTTAGGGTTAGGTGTAGGTTAGGGTTAGGGCTAGGGTTAGGGTTAGGGTTAGGGTGAGGTTTAGGTTTAGGGTTAGGGTTATGGTTAGGGCTAGGGTTACGGTTAGGGTAGTCCTAGGGTTAGGGTTAGGTTAGGGTTAGGGTTAGGGTTAGGGTTAGGGTTAGGGTTATGGATAGGGCTAGGGCTAGGGTTAGTGTTAGGGTAAGGGTGAGGGTGAGGTTTAGTGTTAGGGATAGGAGTAGGGCTAGGGCTAGGGTTAGGTTTACGGTTAGAGTTAGGGTTTGCGCTATGGTTAGGTTTAGAGTTAGGGATAGTGTTAGAGTTAGGGTTAGGGTTAGGGTTAGGGTTAGGGTTAGGGCTAGGGCTAGGGTTAGGGTTAGGGTTAGGGTTAGGTCTAGGGTTAGGGTTAGGGTTAGGTGTAGGGCTAGGGTTAGGGTTAGGGTTAGGGATAGGGTTAGGGGTAGGGTAAGAGTTAGGGTTAGGGTTTGGGTTAGGGTTAGGGTTAGGGTTAGGGTTAGCGTTAGGGTTAGGGTTAGGGTTATGGATAGGGCTAGGGCTAGGGTTAGGGTTAGGGTTAGGGTTAGGGTTAGGTCTAGGGTTAGGGTTACAGTTAGGTGTAGGGCTAGGGTTAGGGTTAGGGTTAGGTATAGGGTTAGGGGTAGGGTAAGAGTTAGGGTTACGGTTTGGGTTAGGGTTAGGGTTAGGGTTAGGGTTAGGGTTAGGACCAGAGTTAGGGTTTGGGTTAGGTTTAACTAAGGTTAGGGTTAGGGTTAGGGTTAGGGTTAGGGTTAGTGAGAGTGTTAGGGTTAGGGCTAGGATTAAGGTTAGGGATATGGTTATTGTTGGGTCTAGGGCTAGGGCTAGGGCTAGGGCTAGGGTTAGGGCTAGTGTTAGGGTTAGGGTTAGGGATATGGTTAGTGTTACGGCTAGGGCTAGGGCTAGGGCTAGGGTTAAGGTTAGGGTTAGGGTTAGGGTTATTGTTAGTGTTAGGGTTAGGCCTAGGGCTAGGGCTAGGGCTAGGTTTAGGGTTAGGTATAAGGTTAGGGATAGGGTTAGGGTTAGGGTGATGTTTAGGTTTAGGGTTAGGGTTAGGTTTGGGTTAGGGTTAGGGCTAGGATTAGTGTTAGGGTTAGGGCTAGGGCTAGGGCTAGGGTTAGGGTTAGGCTTAGGGTTATGCCTATGGTTAGGATTAGGGCTAGGGTTATGGTTAGGGTTAGGGTTAGGGGTAGGGCTAGGGTATCCTAGAGTTAGGGTTAGGTTAGGATTAGGGTTAGGGTAAGGGTGAGGGTAAGGGTTAGGTTTAGGGTTAGGGTTTGTGTTAGGGTTAGGGCTACGGCTAAGGTAAGTGTTAGGGTTAGAGGGAGAGCTAGGGTTAGGGTTAGGGCTAGGTTTAGCGTTAGGTTTAGGGTTTGCGTTAGGGTAGGTTAGGGTTAGGTCTAGGGTCAGGGTTAGGTTTAGGGTGAGGATTAGTTTTAGGGTTAGGGTTATGGTTAGGGCTAGGGTTAGGGTTAGGGTTAAGGTTAGGGCTAGGGCGAGGGCTATGGCTAGGGTTAGGTTTAGGGATACAGTTAGGGCTAGGGCTAGAGTTAGGGCTAGGATTAGGGCTAGTGTTAGGTCTAGGGTTAGGTATATGGTTAGTGTTAGGGCTAAGGCTAGGGCTAGGGTTAGCATTAGGGTTAGGGTTAGGGTTATGGTTAGTGTTAGGGTTAGGGCTAGGGTTAGTGTTAGGGTTAAGGTTAGGGTTAGGTTAGGGTTAGGGTTAGGGTTAGGGTTAGGTTAGGCTTATGGTTAGGGTTAGGGATAGGTTAGGGTTAGGGTTAGGGTTAGGGTTAAGGTTAGGTTTAGGGTTAGGGTTAGGGTTAGTGCTAGGGTTAGTGTTAGGGTTATGGCTAGGGCTAGGGTTAGGCTTAGTGTTAGGGTTAAGGCTAGGGTTAGAGCTAGGGTTAGGGTTAGGGTAAGGATGAGGGTGAGGATTAGTGTTAGGGTTAGGAGTAGGGCTCGGGATAGGGTTAGGTTTACGGTTAGTGTTAGGGTTAGGGCTATGGTTAGAGTTAGAATTAGGGATAGTGTTAGGGTTAGGGTTAGGGTTAGGGTTAGGGTTAGGGTTAGGTCTAGGGTTAGGGTTAGGGTTAGGTGTAGGGCTAGGGTTAGGGTTAGGGTTAGGGATAGGGTTAGGGGTAGGGTTAGAGTTAGGGTTAGGGTTATGGCTATGGTTAGGGTTAGGGCTAGGGTTAGGGTTAGGGTTAGGGCTGGGTGAGGTTTAGGTTTAGGGTTAGGGTTAGGGCTAGGGTTAGGTCTAGGGCTAGATTTAGGGCTAGGGCTTGGTTTAGGGTTAGGGCTAGGGCTAGTGCCAGGATTAGTGTTAGGTTAGGGCTAGGCTTAGGGTTAGGGTTAGGGCTAGTGTTAGGGTTAGGGTTATGGCTATGGTTAGGGTTAGGTTTAGGGTTAGGGTTAGGGCTAGGTTAGGGTTAGGTTTAGGGTTAGGGTTAGGGTTAGGTTTAGGTTTAGGTTTAGGGTTAGGGTTAGGTTTAGGGATAGGGTTAGCGTTAGGGTTAGGGTTAGGGTTAGGGCTAGGCCTAGGGTTAGGGTTAGGGTTAGGGCTAGGGTTAGGGTTAGGGTTAGGGCTAGGTTTACCGCTAGGGTTAGGTTTAGGGTTAGGGTTAGGGTTAAGGCTGGCATTAAGGCTTGGTTTAGGCCTAATATTAAAGTTAGGATTTGTGTTATGGTTAGGGTCAGGGTTAGGGTTAGGGTTAAGTTTGGGGTTATAATTAAACATTTGGAAATCTCTATGAATTGGCTTGAATCACTGGACAAAATGGAATCTAACACTGAGAAATCACAATGATAGAGTAGGGAAATATTTAGGAATGTGCTTGAAACACTAAGGATACATATTCATAGAGCCTTAATATTTGAAGGACACTGTTTAATCACTGGCAAATCGTGTTCAAAGCGCTGAGAAGAGAATGCCATACTGTTTATACTTATAATTCAGTCTCAATGTGTTGGCTTATTTTAAAGAACGTTTGTAAAACACTTAAACATTGAGGTTCATAGGGCTCACATACCTTCATGAAAATGTTTAAAGTCTCAGAGCTCAAAATGACAGACCAGGGAAATGTCTAGGAATACTAGACAATTGGTATACGTTTGTGGGACCTTAATGTAGGGCTAGGGCTAGAGCTAGAGTTAGGGTTAGGGTTAGGGGTAGGTTAGGGTTAGGGCTAGGGTTAGGGTGAGGTACAGGTTTAGGGTTAGGGTTATGGTTAGGGCTAGGGTTAGGGTTAGGGTTAGGGTTAGGGTTAGGGTTAGGGTAGTCCTAGGGTTAGGGTTAGGTTAGGGTTAGGGTTAGGGTTAGGGTTAGGGTTAGGGTTAAGGTTAGGGTAAGGTTAGGGTTATGGTTAGGGTTAGTGTTAAATTAGGCTTATGATTAGGGTTAGGGTTAGGTTAGGGTTAGGGTTAGGGTTAGGGTTAAGGTTAGGTTTAGGGCTAGGGTTAGAGTTAGTGTTAGGGTTAAGGCTAGGACTAGGGCTAGGATAGTGTTAGGGTAAGGGTGAGGGTGAGGTTTAGTGTTAGGGATAGGAGTAGGGCTAGGGCTAGGGTTAGGTTTACGGTTAGAGTTAGGGTTAGGGCTATGGTTAGGGTTAGAGTTAGGGATAGTGTTAGGGTTAGGGTTAGGGTTAGGGTTAGTGTTAGGGTTAGGGCTAGGGCTAGGGTTAGGGTTAGGGTTAGGGTTAGGTCTAGGGTTAGGGTTAGGGTTAGGGTTAGGGTAGTCCTAGGGTTAGGGTTAGGTTAGGGTTAGGGTTAGGGTTAGGGTTAGGGTTAGGGTTAAGGCTAGGGATAGGGCTAGGGTTAGGGTTAGGGTAAGGATGAGGGTGAGGGTTAGTGTTTGGGTTAGGAGTAGGGCTCGGGCTAGGGTTAGGTTTACGGTTAGAGTTAGGGTTAGGGCTATGGTTAGGGTTAGAGTTAGGGATAGTGTTAGGGTTAGGTTTAGGGTTAGGGTTAGTGTTAGGGTTAGGGCTAGGGCTAGGGTTAGGGTTAGGGTTAGGGTTAGGTCTAGGGTTAGGGTTAGGGTAAGGTGTAGGGCTAGGGTTAGGTTTAGGGTTAGGGATAGGGTTAGGCGTAGGGTAAGAGTTAGGGTTAGGGTTTGGGTTAGGGTTAGGGTTAGGGTTAGGGTTAGGGTTAGGGTTAGGGTTATGGATAGGGCTAGGGCTAGGGTTAGGGTTAGGGTTAGGGTTAGGGTTAGGTCTAGGGTTAGGGTTAGGGTTAGGTGTAGGGCTAGGGTTAGGGTTAGGGTTAGGGATAGGGTTAGGGGTAGGGTAAGAGTTTGGGTTAGGGTTTGGGTTAGGGCTAGGGTTAGGGTTAGTGCTAGGGTTAGGGTTAGGTTAGGGCTAGGGTTAGGGTTAGGGTTAGGGCTAGTGTTAGGGTTAGGGTTATGGCTATGTTTAGGGTTAGGTTTAGGGTTAGGGTTATTGCTAGGGAAAGGGTTAGTGTTAGGGTTAGGGTTTAGGTTAGGGTTAGGGTGAGGATTAGGGTTAGGGTTAGGGTTAGGGTTAGGGATAGGGTTAGGGTTTGGGTTAGGGTTAGGGTTAGGGCTAGGCCTAGGGTTAGGTTTAGGGCTAGGGTTAGGGTTAGGCTTAGGGTTAAGGCTGGCATTAAGGCTTGGGTTAGGCCTAATATTAAGGTTAGGATTTGAGTTATGGTTAGGGTCAGGGTTAGGGTTAGGGTTATGTTTGGGGTTATAATTAAACATTTGGAAATCTCTATGAATTGGCTTGAATCACTGGATTAAATGGAATCTAACACTGAGAATTCACGATGATAGCCTTGGGAAATATTTAGGAATGTGCTTGAACACTAAGGATACATATTCATAGAGCCTTAATATTTGAAGGACACTGTTTAATCACTAGCAAATCGCGTTCAAAGCGCTGAGAAGAGAATGCCATACTGTTTATACTTATAATTCATTCTCAATGTGTTGGCTTATTTGAAAGATCGTTTGTTAAACACTTAAACATTCAGGTTCATAGGGCTCACATACCTGCATGAAAATGTTTAATGTCTCAGAGCTCAAAATGACAGACCTGGGAAATGTCTAGGAATACTAGACACTTGGTATCCGTTTGTGGAACCTTAATGTAGGGTTTGGGCTTGGGCTAGAGTTAGGGTTAGGGTTAGGGCTAGGGTTAAGTTTAGGGCTAGGGTTAGGTTTAGGGTTAGGGATAGGTTTCGGGTTAGGAATAGTGTTAGGTCTAGAGCTAGGGTTAGGGCTAGAGTTTGGGTTAGGGTTAGGTTAGGGTTAGGGTTAGGGTTAGGATTAGGTCTAGGGTTAGGGTTAGGTCTAGATTTAGGGTTAGGGCTAGGGTAGAACTAGTGCTAGGGTTAGGGTTAGAGTTAGGGTTAGGGTAAGCGTTAGAGTTAGGGCTAGGGTTAGGTTTAGGGCTAGGATAAGGCTAGGGTTAGGGTTAGGTTTAGGTTTAGGGTTAGGGTTAGGGTTAGGGTTATGGTTAGTGTTAGGGCTAGGGCTAGGGTTAGGGTTATGGCTAGGGCCAGGTTTAGGGTTAGTTTAGGGTTATGGTTTGGGTTAGGGTTAGGGTTAGTGTAAGGGTTATGGCTAGGGCTATGGATAGGGCTAGGGCTAGGGTTAGGGTTAGGGTTAGTGTTAGGGTTAGGGTAAGGGCTAGTGCTAGGGTTAGGGTTAGGCTTAGGATAAGGGTTAGAGCTAGGGTTAGAGTTACCATTAGGGTTAGTGTTAGGGTTAGGTCTCTGGTTAATTTTAGGGTTAGTGTTAGGGTTAGGTCTAGAGTTATGGTTAGGGTTAAGGTTAGGGTTAGGGTTAGGGTTAGGGTTAGGGTTAGGGCTAGGGCTAGGGTTAGGGCTAGGGCTAGGGTTAGGGTTAGGGTTAGGGTTATGCCTAAGTTTAGGGTTATGGCTAGGTTTATGGTTAGGGCTAGGGCTAGGGCTAGGCCTAGGGTTAGGGTTAGGGCTAGGGTTAAGGCTAGGGTTAGGGTTAGGGATAGGGTTAGGGTTAGGTTAGGCTTAGGGTTAGGGTTAGGGTTAGGTTAGCGTTAGGGTAGGGTTATGGTTAGTGTTAGTGTTAGGGCTCGGGTTAAGTTTAGTGTTAGGGTTAGGGTTAAGGCTAGGGTTAGGTTTAGGGTTAGGGTTAGGGTGAGGTTTATGGTAAGTGTTAGGGATAGGGGTAGGGCAAGGGCTAGGGTTAGGGTTAGGGTTAGTGTTAGGTTTAGGGATATGGTTAGGGTTAGGGTTAGGGAGAGTGTTACGGTTAGGGTTAGGGTTAGGGTTAGGGTTAGGGTTAGGACTAGAGTTAGGGTTTGGGTTAGGTTTAACTAAGGTTAGGGTTAGGGTTAGGGTTAGTGAGAGTGTTAGGGTTAGGGTTAGTATTAGGGTTAGGGATATGGTTATTGTTGGGTCTAGGGCTAGGGCTAGGGCTAGGGTTAGGGCTAGTGTTAGGGTTAGGGTTAGGGATATGGTTAGTGTTACGGCTAGGGCTAGGGCTAGGGCTAGGGTTAAGGTTAGGGTTAGGGTTAGGGTTATTGTTAGTGTTAGGGTTAGGCTAGGGTTAGGGTTGGTGTTAGTGTTAGGGTTAGGCCTAGGGCTAGGGCTTGGGCTAGGTTTAGGGTTAGGTATAAGGTTAGGGATAGGGTTAGGGTTAGAGTGATGTTTAGGTTTAGGGTTAGGGTTAGGTTGGGGTTAGGGTTAGGGCTAGGATTAGTGTTAGGCTTAGGGCTAGGGCTAGGGCTAGGGTTAGGGTTAGGGTTAGGGTTATGCCTATGGTTAGGATTAGGGCTAGGGTTATGGTTAGAGCTAGGGCTAGGGCTAGGCCTAGGGTTAGGGTTAGGGCTAGGGTTAGGGTTAGGGTTAGGGTTAGGTTTAGGGGTAGGGCTAGGGTATCCTAGAGTTAGGGTTAGGTTAAGATTAGGGTTAGGGTAAGGGTGAGGGTGAGGGTTAGGTTTAGGGTTAGGGTTTGTGTTAGGGTTAGGGCTACGGCTAGGGTAAGGGTTAGGGTGAGGTTTAGGTTTAGGGTTAGGGTTAGTTCTAGGGTTAGGTCTAGGGCTAGAGTTAGGGCTAGGGCTAGGTTTAGGGTTAGGGCTAGGGCTAGTGCTAGGATTAGTGTTAGGTTAGGGCTAGGCTTAGGGTTAGGGTTAGGGCTAGTGTTAGGGTTAGGGTTATGGCTATGGTTAGGGTTAGGTTTAGGGTTAGGGTTAGGGCTAGGTTAGGGTTAGGTTTAGGGTTAGGGTTAGGGTTAGGTTTAGGTTTAGGGTTAGGGTTAGGGTTAGGGATAGGGTTAGCGTTAGGGTTAGGGTTAGGGTTAGGGTTAGGGTTAGGGCTAGGCCTAGGGTTAGGGTTAGGGCTAGGGTTAGGGTTAGGGTTAGGGCTAGGGTTAATGCTAGTGTTAGGGTTAGGGTTAGGGTTAGGGTTAAGGCTGGCATTAAGGCTTGGTTTAGGCCTAATATTAAAGTTAGGATTTGTGTTATGGTTAGGGTCAGGGTTAGGGTTAGGGTTAAGTTTGGGGTTATAATTAAACATTTGGAAATCTCTATGAATTGGCTTGAATCACTGGACTAAATGGAATCTAACACTGAGAAATCACAATGATAGAGTAGGGAAATATTTAGGAATGTGCTTGAAACACTAAGGATACCTATTTATAGAGCCTTAATATTTGAAGGACACTGTTTAATCACTGGCAAATCGTGTTCAAAGCGCTGAGAAGAGAATGCCATACTGTTTATACTTATAATTCAGTCTCAATGTGTTGGCTTATTTGAAAGAACGTTTGTAAAACACTTAAACATTGAGGTTCATAGGGCTCACATACCTTCATGAAAATGTTTAAAGTCTCAGAGCTCAAAATGACAGACCAGGGAAATGTCTAGGAATACTAGACAATTGGTATACGTTTGTGGAACCTTAATGTAGGGCTAGGGCTAGAGCTAGAGTTAGGGTTAGGGTTAGGGGTAGGTTAGGGTTAGGGCTAGGGTTAGGGTTAGGGTTAGGGTGAGGTATAGGTTTAGGGTTAGGGTTATGGTTAGGGCTAGGGTTAGGGTTAGGGTTAGGGTTAGGGTAGTCCTAGGGTTAGGGTTAGGTTAGGGTTAGGGTTAGGGTTAGGTTAGGATTAGGGTTAGGGTTAGGGTTAGGGTTAGGGTTAGGGTTAGGTTAGGGTTATGGTTTGGGTTAGGGTTAGGGTTAGTGTAAGGGTTATGGCTAGGGCTATGGATAGGGCTAGGGCTAGGGTTAGGGTTAGGGTTAGTGTTAGGGTTAGGGTAAGGGCTAGTGCTAGGGTTAGGGTTAGGCTTAGGATAAGGGTTAGAGCTAGGGTTAGAGTTACCATTAGGGTTAGTGTTAGGGTTAGGTCTCTGGTTAAGTTTAGGGTTAGTGTTAGGGTTAGGTCTAGAGTTATGGTTAGGGTTAAGGTTAGGGTAAGGGTTAGGGTTAGGGTTAGGGTTAGGGTTAGGGTTACGGCTAGGGCTAGGGCTCGTGCTTCGGTTAGGGTTAGGGTTAGGGTTATGCCTAAGTTTAGGGTTATGGCTAGGGTTATGGTTAGGGCTAGGGCTAGGGCTAGGACTAGGGTTAGGGTTAGGGCTAGGGTTAAGGCTAGGGTTAGGGTTAGAGATAGGGTTAGCGTTAGGTTAGGCTTAGGGTTAGGGTTAGGGTTAGGTTAGGGTTAGGGTAGGGTTATGGTTAGTGTTAGTGTTAGGGCTCGGGTTAAGTTTAGTGTTAGGGTTAGGTTTAGGGCTAGGGTTAGGGTTAGGGTTAGGGTCAGGGTGAGGTTTAGGGTAAGTGTTAGGGATAGGGGTAGGGCTAGGGCTAGGGTTAGGGTTAGGGTTAGTGTTAGGTTTAGGGATATGGTTAGGGTTAGGGTTAGGGAGAGTGTTACGGTTAGGGTTAGGGTTAGGGTTAGGGTTAGGACTAGAGTTAGGGTTTGGGTTAGGTTTAACTAAGGTTAGGGTTAGGGTTATGGTTAGGGTTAGTGTTAGTGAGAGTGTTAGGGTTAGGGTTAGGATTAGTGTTAGGGATATGGTTAGTGTTACGGCTAGGGCTAGGGCTAGGGCTAGGGTTAAGTTTAGGTTTAGGGTTAGGGTTATTTTTAGTGTTAGGGTTAGGGCTAGGGTTAGGGTTAGTGTTAGTGTTAGGGTTAGGCCTAGGGCTAGGGCTAGGGCTAGGTTTAGGGTTAGGTATAAGGTTAGGGATAGGGTTAGGGTTAGGGTGATGTTTAGGTTTAGGGTTAGGGTTAGGTTTGGGTTAGGGTTAGGGCTAGGATTAGTGTTAGGGTTAGGGCTAGGGCTAAGGCTAGGGTTAGGGTTAGGGTTAGGGTTATGCCTATGGTTAGGATTAGGGCTAGGGTTATGGTTAGGGCTAGGGCTAGGCCTAGGGTTAGGGTTAGGGTTAGGGTTAGGGGTAGGGCTCGGGCTAGGGTTAGGTTTACGGTTAGTGTTAGGGTTAGGGCTATGGTTAGTGTTAGAGTTAGGGATAGTGTTTGGGTTAGGGTTAGGGTTAGGGTTAGGGTTAGGGTTAGGTCTAGGGTTAGGGTTAGGGTTAGGTGTAGGGCTAGGGTTAGGGTTAGGGTTAGGGATAGGGTTAGGGGTAGGGTTAGAGTTAGGGTTAGGGTTTGGGTTAGGGCTAGGGTTAGGGTTAGGGTTAGGGTGAGGTTTAGGTTTAGGGTTAGGGTTAGGGCTAGGGTTAGGGCTAGGGATAGAGCTAGGGCTAGGGCTAGGTTTAGGGTTAGGGCTAGGGCTAGTGCTAGGATTAGTGTTAGGTTAGGGCTCTGGTTAGGGTTAGGGTTAGGGCTAGTGTTAGGGTTAGGGTTATGGCTATGCTTAGGGTTAGGGTTAGGGTTAGGGTTAGGGCTAGGCGTAGGGTTAGGTTTAGGGTTATGGTTAGGGTTAGGGTTAGGGCTAGGGTTACCCCTAGGGTTAGGGTTAGGGTTAGGGTTAGGGTTAGCGTTTGGGTTAGGGATAAGGCTGGCATTAAGGCTTGGGTTAGGCCCAATATTAAGGTTAGGATTTGTGTTATGGTTAGGGTCATGGTTAGGATTACGTTTAAGTTTGGGGTTATATTTAAACATTTGGAAATCTCAATTAATTTGCTTGAATCTCTGGACAAAATGGAATCTAACAATGAGAATTCACGATGATAGACTAGGGAAATATTTAGGAATGTGCTTGAAACACTAAGGATACATATTCATAGAGCCTTAATATTTGAAGGACACTGTTTAATCACTGGCAAATCGTGTTCAAAGCGCTGAGAAGAGAATGCCATACTGTTTATACTTATAATTCAATCTCAATGTCTTGGCTCATTTGAAAGAATGTTTGTTAAACACTTAAACATTGAGGTTCATAGGGCTCACATACCTTCATGAAAATGTTTAAAGTCTCAGAGCTCAAAATGACAGACCAGGGAAATGTCTAGGAATACTAGACACTTGGTATCCGTTTGTGGAACCTTAATGTAGGGCCAGGGCTAGGGCTAGAGTTAGGGTTAGGGTTATGGTTAGGGTTAGGGCAGGCTTTAGGGTTAGGTTTAGGGTTAGGGGTAGGGTTACGGTTAGGGTTAGGTTTAGGGCTAGGGCTAGGTTTAGGGTTAGGCTTAAGATTAAGATTAGGGTTAGGTTATGGTTAGGTTTAGGGTTAGGGTTAGGGTTAGAGTTAGGGTTAGGGTTAGGGTTAGGGCTAGGGTTAGGGTTAGTATTAGGGTTAGGTCTAGGCTAGGGTTAGGGTTAGTGTTAGGGCTGGGGCTAGGGTTAGGGTCAGGGTTAGTGTAAGAGTTAGTGTTAGGGTTAGGGTTAGAGTTAGGGTTAGTGGTATGGCTAGGGCTAGTGTTAGTGTTAGTGTTAGTGTAAGAGTTAGGGTTAAGTTAGGGTTTGGGTTAGGGTTAGTGTTACGGTTAGGGTAGGGTTAGGGTTAGGGTTAGGGTTAGGGTTAGGTTAGGGTTAGTGTTAGGGTTAGGGTTAGGTTAGTCTTAGTGTTAGGGTTAGGGTTAGGTTAGGGTTAGGGTTAGGTTTAGGGTTATGTTAGAGTTAGGGCTAGGGCTAGGGGTAGGGTTAGTGTTAGGGTTAGGGCTATGGTTAGGGTTAGGGTTAGGGTTAGGGCTAGGGCGAGGGCTAGGGCTAGGGTTATGGTTAGGGTTAGGGTTAGGGCTAGGGTTAGGTTTAGGGTTAGGTTTAGGGATAGAGTTAGGGCTAGGGCTAGAGTTAGGTCTAGGATTAGGGCTAGTGTTAGGTCTAGCGTTAGGTATATGGTTAGTGTTAGGGCTAAGGATAGGGCTAGGGCTAGGGTTAGCGTTAGGGTTAGGGTTAGGGTTATAGTTACTGTTAGGGTTAGGGCTAGGGTTAGGGTTAGGGTTAAGGTTAGGGTTAGGGCTAGGGTTAGAGTTAGGGTGAGGTTTAGGTTTAGAGTTAAGGTTAGGGTTAGGGATAGGGCTAGGTCTAGGGCTTGAGCTAGGGCTAGGGATAAGGTTACGGTTAGGGTTTGGGTTAGAGTTAGGGATAGGGTTAGGGCTAGGGCTAGGGTTAGGTCTAGGGTTAGGGTTAGGGTTAGGGTTAGGGTTAAGTTTGGGGTTATATTTAAACATTTGGAAATCTCTATGAATTGGCTTGAATCACTGGACAAAATGGAATCTAACACTGAGAATTCACGATGAGAGACTGGGAAAATATTTAGGAATGTGCTTGAAACACTAAGGATACATATTCATAGAGCCTTAATATTTGAAGGACACTGTTCAATCACTGGCAAATCGTGTTCAAAGCGCTGAGAAGAGAATGCCATACTGTTTATACTTATAATTCAGTCTCAATGTGTTGGCTTATTTGAAAGAACGTTTGTTAAACACTTAAACATTGAGGTTCATAGGGCTCACATACCTTCATGAAAATGTTTAAACTCTCAGAGCTCAAAATGACAGACCAGGGAAATGTCTAGGAATACTAGACAATTGGTATACGTTTGTGGAACCTTAATGTAGGGCTAGGGCTAGGGCTAGAGTTAGGGTTAGGGTTAGGGTTAGGGCTAGGTTTAGCGTTAGGTTTAGGGTTAGCGTTAGGGGTAGGTTAGGGTTAGGGCTAGGGTTAGGGTTAGGGTTAGGGTGAGGTTTAGATTTAGGGTTAGGGTTAGAGTTAGGGTTAGGGATAGGGTTAGGGTTAGGGTTAGGGTTAGGGCTAGGCCTAGGGTTAGGGTTAGGGTTAGGGTTAGGGATAGGGTTAGGCTTAGGTTAGGCTTAGGGTTAGGGTTAGGTTAGGCTTGGGTTATGGTTAAGGTTGGGTTAGGGTTAGTGTTAGGGTTATGGTTAGTGTTAGGGTTAGGTCTCGGGTTAAGTTTAGTGTTAGGGTTAGGGTTAGGGCTAGGGTTAGGGATAGGGTTAGGGTTAGGGTTAGGGTTAGGGTTAGGGTTAGGGGTAGGGCTAGGGTATCCTAGAGTTAGGGTTAGGTTAGGATTAGGGTTAGGGTAAGGGTGAGGGTGAGGGTGAGGTTTAGGGTTAGGGTTTGTGTTAGGGTTAGGGCTACGGCTAGGGTAAGGGTTAGCGTTAGGGTTAGGGCTAGGGTTAGGGATATGTTTAGTGTTAGGGCTAGGGCTAGGGCTAGGGCTACGGTTAAGGTTAGGGTTAGGGTTAGGTTTATGGTTAGTGTTAGGGCTAGGGCTAGGGTTAGGGTTAGGGTTAGGGTTAGGGCTAGGGCGAGGGCTAGGGCTAGGGTTAGGTTTAGGGTTAGGTTTAGGGATAGAGTTAGGGCTAGGGCTAGAGTTAGAGCTAGGATTAGGGCTAGTGTTAGGTCTAGGGTTAGGTATATGGTTAGTGTTAGGGCTAAGGCTAGGGCTAGGGCTAGGATTAGCGTTAGGGTTAGGGTTAGGGTTATGGTTACTGTTAGGGTTAGGGCTAGGGTTAGGTTTAGGGTTAAGGTTAGGGTTAGAGCTAGGGTTAGAGTTAGGGTGAGGTTTAGGTTTAGGGTTAGGGTTAGGGTTAGTGTGAGTGATAGGGCTAGGTCTAGGGCTTGAGCTAGGGCTAGGGATAGGGTTACGGTTAGGGTTTGGGTTAGAGTTAGGGATAAGTTTAGGGCTAGGGCTAGGGTTAGGTCTAGGGTTAGGGTTAGGGTTAGGGTTAGGGTTAGGGTTAAGTTTGGTGTTGATAATTAAACATTTGGAAATCTCTATGAATTGGCTTGAATCACTGGACAAAATGGAATCTAACACTGACAATTCATGATGATAGACTGGGGAAATATTTAGGAATGTGCTTGAAACACTAAGGATACATATTCATAGACCTTAATATTTGAAGGACACTGTTTAATCACTGGCAAATCGTGTTCAAAGCGCTGAGAAGAGAATGCCATACTGTTTATACTTATAATTCAGTCTCATTGTGTTGGCTTATTTGAAAGAACGTTTGTTAAACACTTAAACATTGAGGTTCATAGGGCTCACATACCTTCATGAAAATGTTTAAAGTCTCAGAGCTCAAAATGACAGACCAGGGAAATGTCTAGGAATACTAGACAATTGGTATACGTTTGTGGAACCTTAATGTAGGGCTAGGGCTAGGGCTAGAGTTAGGGCTAGGATTAGGGATAGTGTTAGGTCTAGGGTTAGGTATATGGTTAGTGTTAGGGCTAAGGCTAGGGCTAGGGCTAGGTTTAGCGTTAGGGTTAGGGTTATGGTTAGTGTTAGGGTTAGGACTAGGGTTATGGTTAGGGTTAAGGTTAGGGTTAGGTTAGGGTTAGGCTTAGCGTTAGGTTAGGCTTATGGTTAGGGTTAGGGTTAGGTTAGGGTTAGGGTTAGGGTTAAGCTTAGGTTTAGGGTTAGGGTTAGGGTTAGTGTTAGGGTTAGTGTTAGGGTTATGGCTAGGGCTAGGGTTAGTGTTAGTGTTAGGGTTAAGGCTAGGGTTAGGGCTCGGGTTAGGGTTAGGGTAAGGGTGAAGGTGAGGGTTTGTGTTAGGGTTAGGAGTAGGGCTCGGGCTAGGGTTAGGTTTACGGTTAGTGTTAGGGTTAGAGCTATGGTTAGTGTTAGAGTTAGGGATAGTGTTTGGGTTAGGGTTAGGGTTAGGGTTAGGGTTAGGGTTAGGTCTAGGGTTAGGGTTAGGGTTAGGTGTAGGGCTAGGGTTAGGGTTAGGGTTACGGATAGGGTTAGGGGTAGGGTTAGAGTTAGGGTTAGGGTTTGGGTTAGGGCTACGGTTAGGGTTAGGGTTAGGGTGAGGTTTAGGTTTAGGGTTAGGGTTAGGGCTAGGGTTAGGGCTAGGGCTAGAGCTAGGGCTAGGGCTAGGTTTAGGGTTAGGGCTAGGGCTAGTGCTAGGATTAGTGTTAGGTTAGGGCTCTGGTTAGGGTTAGGGTTAGGGCTAGTGTTAGGGTTAGGGTTATGGCTATGGTTAGGGTTAGGTTTAGGATTAGGGTTAGGGCTAGTTTAGGGTTAGGTTTAAGGTTAGGGTTAGGGTTAGGTTTAGGGTTAGGGTTAGGGTTAGGGTTAGGGTTAGGGATAGGGTTAGCATTAGGGTTAGGGTTAGGGTTAGGGTTAGGGTTAGGGCTAGGCGTAGGGTTAGAGTTAGGGCTAGGGTTAGGGTTAGGGTTAGGGCTAGGGTTACCGCTAGGGTTAGCGTTAGGGTTAGGGTTAGGGTTAGGGTTAGCGTTAGGGTTAGGGATAAGGCTGGCATTAAGGCTTGGATTAGGCCTAATATTAAAGTTAGGATTTGTGTTATGGTTAGGGTCAGGGTTAGGGTTAGGGTTAAGTTTGGGGTTATAATTAAACATTTGGAAATCTCTATGAATTGGCTTGAATCACTGGACAAAATGGAATCTAACACTGAGAATTCACGATGATAGACTAGGGAAATATTTAGGAATGTGCTTGAAACACTAAGGATACATATTCATAGAGCCTTAATATTTGAAGGACACTGTTTAATCACTGGCAAATCGTGTTCAAAGCGCTGAGAAGAGAATGCCATACTGTTTATACTTATAATTCAGTCTCAATGTGTTGGCTCATTTGAAAGAATGTTTGTTAAACACTTAAACATTCAGGTTCATAGGGCTCACATACCTGCATAAAAATGTTTAAAGTCTCAGAGCTCAAAATGACAGACCAGGGAAATGTCTAGGAATACTAGACACTTGGTATCCGTTTGTGGAACCTTAATGTAGGGCCAGGGCTAGGGCTAGAGTTAGGGTTAGGGTTATGGTTAGGGTTAGGGCAGGCTTTAGGGTTAGGTTTAGGGTTAGGGGTAGGGTTACGGTTAGGGTTAGGTTTAGGGCTAGGGCTAGGTTTAGGGTTAGGCTTAAGATTAAGATTAGGGTTAGGTTATGGTTAGGTTTAGGGTTAGGGTTAGGGTTAGGGTTAGGGTTAGGGTTAGGGTTAGGGCTAGGGTTAGGGTTAGTATTAGGGTTAGGTCTAGGCTAGGGTTAGGGTTAGTGTTAGGGCTGGGGCTAGGGTTAGGGTCAGGGTTAGTGTAAGAGTTAGGGTTAGGGTTAGGTTTAGAGTTAGGGTTAGTGGTATGGCTAGGGCTAGTGTTAGGGTTAGTGTTAGTGTAAGAGTTAGGGTTTAGTTAGGATTAGGGTTAGGGTTAGTGTTACGGTTAGGGTAGGGTTAGGGTTAGGGTTAGGGTTAGGTTAGGGTTAGTGTTAGGGTTAGGGTTAGGTTAGGCTTAGTGTTAGGGTTAGGGTTAGGTTAGGGTTAGGGTTAGGTTTAGTGTTATGTTAGAGTTAGGGCTAGGGCTAGGGGTAGGGTTAGTGTTAGGGTTAGGGCTATGGTTAGGGTTAGGGTTAGGGTTAGGGCTAGGGCGAGGGCTAGGGCTAGGGTTAGTGTTAGGGTTAGGGTTAGGGCTAGGGTTAGGTTTAGGGTTAGGTTTAGGGATAGAGTTAGGGCTAGGGCTAGAGTTAGGTCTAGGATTAGGGCTAGTGTTAGGTCTAGGGTTAGGTATATGGTTAGTGTTAGGGCTAAGGATAGGGCTAGGGCTAGGGTTAGCGTTAGGGTTAGGGTTAGGGCTATAGTTACTGTTAGGGTTAGGGCTAGGGTTAGGGTTAGGGTTAAGGTTAGGGTTAGGGCTAGGGTTAGAGTTAGGGTGAGGTTTAGGTTTAGAGTTAAGGTTAGGGTTAGGGATAGGGCTAGGTCTAGGGATTGAGTTAGGGCTAGGGATAAGGTTACGGTTAGGGTTTGGGTTAGAGTTAGGGATAGGGTTAGGGCTAGGGCTAGGGTTAGGTCTAGGGTTAGGGTTAGGGTTAGGGTTAGGGTTAAGTTTGGGGTTATATTTAAACATTTGGAAATCTCTATGAATTGGCTTGAATCACTGGACAAAATGGAATCTAACACTGAGAATTCACGATGAGAGACTGGGAAAATATTTAGGAATGTGCTTGAAACACTAAGGATACATATTCATATAGCCTTAATATTTGAAGGACACTGTTTAATCACTGGCAAATCGTGTTCAAAGCGCTGAGAAGAGAATACCATACTGTTTATACTTATAATTCAGTCTCAATGTGTTGGCTTATTTGAAAGAACGTTTGTTAAACACTTAAACATTGAGGTTCATAGGGCTCACATACCTTCATGAAAATGTTTAAAGTCTCAGAGCTCAAAATAACAGACCAGGGAAATGTCTAGGAATACTAGACAATTGGTATACGTTTGTGGAACCTTAATGTAGGGCTAGGGCTAGGGCTAGAGTTAGGGTTAGGGTTAGGGTTAGGGCTAGGTTTAGCGTTAGGTTTAGGGTTAGCGTTAGTGGTAGGTTAGGGTTAGGGCTAGGGTTAGGGTTAGGGTTAGGGTGAGGTTTAGATTTAGGGTTAGGGTTATGGTTAGGGCTAGGGTTAGGGTTAGGGTTAGGGTTAGGGTAGTCCTAGGGTTAGGGTTAGTTTAGGGTTAGGGTTAGGGTAAGGGTGAGGGTGAGGGTTAGGTTTAGGGTTAGGGTTAGGGATAGGGTTAGGGTTAGAGTTAGGGTTAGGGATAGGGTTAGGGTTAGGGTTAGGGTTAGGGCTAGGCCTAGGGTTAGGGTTAGGGTTAGGGTTAGGGTTAGGGATAGGGTTAGGGTTAGGTTAGGCTTACGGTTAGGGTTAGGTTAGGCTTGGGTTATGGTTAAGGTTGGGTTAGGGTTAGGGTTAGGGTTATGGTTAGTGTTAGGGTTAGGGCTCGGGTTAAGTTTAGTGTTAGGGTTAGGGTTAGGGCTAGGGTTAGAGTTAGGGTTAGGGTTAGGGTGAGGTTGAGGGTTAGTGTTAGGGATAGGGCTAGGGTTAGGGTTAGTATTAGGGTTAGGTCTAGGGCTAGGGTTAGGGTTAGTGTTAGGGCTGGGTCTATGGTTAGGGTCAGGGTTAATGTAAGAGTTAGGGTTAGGGTTAGGGTTAGAGTTAGGGTTAGTGGTAGGGCTAGGGTTAGGGATATGGTTAGTGTTATAGCTTGGGCCAGGGCTAGGGCTACGTTTAAGGTTAGGTTTAGGGTTAGGGTTATTGTTAGTGTTAGGGTTAGGGCTAGTGTTATGGTTAGGGTTAGGGTTAGTGTTAGTGTTAGGGTTAGGCCTAGGGCTAGGGCTAGGTCTAGGGTTAGGTTTAGGGTTAGGGTTAGGGTTAGGGTTAGGTTTAGGGTAAGGGTTACGGTTAGGGTTAGGGTTACCGCTAGGTTTAGGGTTAGGGTTAGGGTTAAGGCTGGCATTAAGGCTTGGGTTAGGCCCAATATTAAGGTTAGGATTTGTGTTATGGTTAGGGTCATGGTTAGGGTTAGGGTTAAGTTTGGGGTTATATTTAAACATTTGGAAATCTCAATTAATTGGCTTGAATCTCTGGACAAAATGGGATCTAACATTGAGAATTCACAATGATAGACTCGGGAAATATTTAGGAATGTGCTTGAAACTCTAAGGATACATATTCATAGAGCCTTAATATTTAAAGGACACTGTTTAATCACTGGCAAATCGTGTTCAAAGCGCTGAGAAGAGAATGCCATACTGTTTATACTTATAATTCAGTCTCAATGTGTTGGCTCATTTGAAAGAATGTTTGTTAAACACTTAGACATTCAGGTTCATAGGGCTCACATAC
>NC_137776.1:100220718-100223218 GCF_963455305.1 Plecotus auritus
AGGGTTAGGTTTAGGGTTAGGTTTAGGGATAGAGTTAGGGCTAGGGCTAGAGTTAGGTCTAGGATTAGGGCTAGTGTTAGGTCTAGGGTTAGGTATATGGTTAGTGTTAGGGCTAAGGATAGGGCTAGGGCTAGGATTAGCGTTAGGGTTAGGGTTAGGGTTATAGTTACTGTTAGGGTTAGGGCTAGGGTTAGGGTTAGGGTTAAGGTTAGGGTTAGGGCTAGGGTTAGAGTTAGGGTGAGGTTTAGGTTTAGAGTTAAGGTTAGGGTTAGGGATAGGGCTAGGTCTAGGGCTTGAGCTAGGGCTAGGGATAAGGTTACGGTTAGGGTTTGGGTTAGAGTTAGGGATAGGGTTAGGGCTAGGGCTAGGGTTAGGTCTAGGGTTAGGGTTAGGGTTAGGGTTAGGGTTAAGTTTGGGGTTATATTTAAACATTTGGAAATCTCTATGAATTGGCTTGAATCACTGGACAAAATGGAATCTAACACTGAGAATTCACGATGAGAGACTGGGAAAATATTTAGGAATGTGCTTGAAACACTAAGGATACATATTCATAGAGCCTTAATATTTGAAGGACACTGTTTAATCACTGGCAAATCGTGTTCAAAGCGCTGAGAAGAGAATGCCATACTGTTTATACTTATAATTCAGTCTCAATGTGTTGGCTTATTTGAAAGAACGTTTGTTAAACACTTAAACATTGAGGTTCATAGGGCTCACATACCTTCATGAAAATGTTTAAAGTCTCAGAGCTCAAAATGACAGACCAGGGAAATGTCTAGGAATACTAGACAATTGGTATACGTTTGTGAACCTTAATGTAGGGCTAGGGCTAGGGCTAGAGTTAGGGTTAGGGTTAGGGTTAGGGCTAGGTTTAGCGTCAAGTTTAGGGTTAGCGTTAGGGGTAGGTTAGGGTTAGGGCTAGGGTTAGGGTTAGGGTTAGGGTGAGGTTTAGATTTAGGGTTAGGGTTAGAGTTAGGGTTAGGGATAGGGTTAGGGTTAGGGTTAGGGTTAGGGCTAGGCCTAGGGTTAGGGTTAGGGTTAGGGTTAGGGATAGGGTTAGGGTTAGGTTAGGCTTAGGGTTAGGGTTAGGTTAGGCTTGGGTTATGGTTAAGGTTGGGTTAGGGTTAGTGTTAGGGTTATGGTTAGTGTTAGGGTTAGGGCTCGGGTTAGAGTTAGGGTTAGGGTTAGGGTGAGGTTGAGGGTTAGTGTTAGGGATAGGGCTAGGGTTAGGGTTAGTATTAGGGTTAGGTCTAGGGCTAGGGTTAGGGTTAGTGTTAGGGCTGGGTCTATGGTTAGGGTCAGGGTTAATGTAAGAGTTAGGGTTAGGGTTAGGGTTAGAGTTAGGGTTAGTGGTAGGGCTAGGGTTAGGGATATGGTTAGTGTTATAGCTTGGGCCAGGGCTAGGGCTACGTTTAAGGTTAGGTTTAGGGTTAGGGTTATTGTTAGTGTTAGGGTTAGGGCTAGTGTTATGGTTAGGGTTAGGGTTAGTGTTAGTGTTAGGGTTAGGCCTAGGGCTAGGGCTAGGTCTAGGGTTAGGTTTAGGGTTAGGGTTAGGGTTAGGGTTAAGGCTGGCATTAAGGCTTGGGTTAGGCCCAATATTAAGGTTAGGATTTGTGTTATGGTTAGGGTCATGGTTAGGGTTAGGGTTAAGTTTGGGGTTATATTTAAACATTTGGAAATCTCAATTAATTGGCTTGAATCTCTGGACAAAATGGGATCTAACATTGAGAATTCACAATGATAGACTAGGGAAATATTTAGGAATGTGCTTGAAACTCTAAGGATACATATTCATAGAGCCTTAATATTTAAAGGACACTGTTTAATCACTGGCAAATCGTGTTCAAAGCGCTGAGAAGAGAATGCCATACTGTTTATACTTATAATTCAGTCTCAATGTGTTGGCTCATTTGAAAGAATGTTTGTTAAACACTTAGACATTCAGGTTCATAGGGCTCACATACCTGCATGAAAATGTTTAAAGTCTCAGAGCTCAAAATGACAGACCAGGGAAATGTCTAGGAATACTAGACAATTGGTATACGTTTGTGGAACCTTAATGTAGGGCTAGGGCTAGGGCTAGAGTTAGGGTTAGGGTTAGGGTTAGGGCTAGGTTTAGCGTTAGGTTTAGGGTTAGCGTTAGGGGTAGGTTAGGGTTAGGGCTAGGGTTAGGGTTAGGGTTAGGGTGAGGTTTAGATTTAGGGTTAGGGTTAGAGTTAGGGTTAGGGATAGGGTTAGGGTTAGGGTTAGGGTTAGGGTAAGGGTTAGGGTTAGGGTTAGGGTTAGGGTTAGGGTTAGGGTTAGGGTTAGGGGTAGGGCTAGGGTATCCTAGAGTTAGGGTTAGGTTAGGATTAGGGTTAGGGTAAGGGTGAGGGTGAGGGTGAGGTTTAGGGTTAGGGTTTGTGTTAGGGTTAGGGCTACGGCTAGGGTAAGGGTTAGGGTTAGGGTTAGGGCTAGGGTTAGGGATATGTTTAGTGTTAGGGCTAGGGCTAGGGCT
>NC_137776.1:100228218-100230718 GCF_963455305.1 Plecotus auritus
CTGGATAAAATGGAATCTAACACTGAGAATTCACGATGAGAGACTGGGAAAATATTTAGGAATGTGCTTGAAACACTAAGGATACATATTCATAGAGCCTTAATATTTGAAGGACACTGTTTAATCACTGGCAAATCGTGTTCAAAGCGCTGAGAAGAGAATGCCATACTGTTTATACTTATAATTCAGTCTCAATGTGTTGGCTTATTTGAAAGAACGTTTGTTAAACACTTAAACATTGAGGTTCATAGGGCTCACATACCTTCATGAAAATGTTTAAACTCTCAGAGCTCAAAATGACAGACCAGGGAAATGTCTAGGAATACTAGACAATTGGTATACGTTTGTGGAACCTTAATGTAGGGCTAGGGCTAGGGCTAGAGTTAGGGTTAGGGTTAGGGTTAGGGCTAGGTTTAGCGTTAGGTTTAGGGTTAGCGTTAGTGGTAGGTTAGGGTTAGGGCTAGGGTTAGGGTTAGGGTTAGGGTGAGGTTTAGATTTAGGGTTAGGGTTATGGTTAGGGCTAGGGTTAGGGTTAGGGTTAGGGTTAGGGTAGTCCTAGGGTTAGGGTTAGTTTAGGGTTAGGGTTAGGGTAAGGGTGAGGGTGAGGGTTAGGTTTAGGGTTAGGGTTAGGGATAGGGTTAGGGTTAGAGTTAGGGTTAGGGATAGGGTTAGGGTTAGGGTTAGGGTTAGGGCTAGGCCTAGGGTTAGGGTTAGGGTTAGGGTTAGGGTTAGGGATAGGGTTAGGGTTAGGTTAGGCTTACGGTTAGGGTTAGGTTAGGCTTGGGTTATGGTTAAGGTTGGGTTAGGGTTAGGGTTAGGGTTATGGTTAGTGTTAGGGTTAGGGCTCGGGTTAAGTTTAGTGTTAGGGTTAGGGTTAGGGCTAGGGTTAGAGTTAGGGTTAGGGTTAGGGTGAGGTTGAGGGTTTGTGTTAGGGATAGGGCTAGGGTTAGGGTTAGTATTAGGGTTAGGTCTAGGGCTAGGGTTAGGGTTAGTGTTAGGGCTGGGTCTATGGTTAGGGTCAGGGTTAATGTAAGAGTTAGGGTTAGGGTTAGGGTTAGAGTTAGGGTTAGTGGTAGGGCTAGGGTTAGGGATATGGTTAGTGTTATAGCTTGGGCCAGGGCTAGGGCTACGTTTAAGGTTAGGTTTAGGGTTAGGGTTATTGTTAGTGTTAGGGTTAGGGCTAGTGTTATGGTTAGGGTTAGGGTTAGTGTTAGTGTTAGGGTTAGGCCTAGGGCTAGGGCTAGGTCTAGGGTTAGGGTTAGGGTTAGGGTTAGGGTTAGGGTTAGGGTTAGGGTTACGGTTAGGGTTAGGGTTACCGCTAGGTTTAGGGTTAGGGTTAGGGTTAAGGCTGGCATTAAGGCTTGGGTTAGGCCCAATATTAAGGTTAGGATTTGTGTTATGGTTAGGGTCATGGTTAGGGTTAGGGTTAAGTTTGGGGTTATATTTAAACATTTGGAAATCTCAATTAATTGGCTTGAATCTCTGGACAAAATGGGATCTAACATTGAGAATTCACAATGATAGACTAGGGAAATATTTAGGAATGTGCTTGAAACTCTAAGGATACATATTCATAGAGCCTTAATATTTAAAGGACACTGTTTAATCACTGGCAAATCGTGTTCAAAGCGCTGAGAAGAGAATGCCATACTGTTTATACTTATAATTCAGTCTCAATGTGTTTTCTCATTTGAAAGAATGTTTGTTAAACACTTAAACATTGAGGTCCATAGGGCTCACATACCTGCATGAAAATGTTTAAAGTCTCAGAGCTCAAAATGACAGACCAGGGAAATTTCTAGGAATACTAGACACTTGGTATCTGTTTGTGGAACCTTAATGTAGGGCCAGGGCTAGGGCTAGAGTTAGGGTTAGGGTTATGGTTAGGGTTAGGGCAGGCTTTAGGGTTAGGTTTAGGGTTAGGGGTAGGGTTACGGTTAGGGTTAGGTTTAGGGCTAGGGCTAGGTTTAGGGTTAGGCTTAGGATTAAGATTAGGGTTAGGTTATGGTTAGGTTTAGTGTTAGGGTTAGGGTTAGGGTTAGGGCTAGGGTTAGGGTTAGTATTAGGGTTAGGTCTAGGCTAGGGTTAGGGTTAGTGTTAGGGCTAGGGCTAGTGTTAGGGTCAGGGTTAGTGTAAGAGTTAGGGTTAGGGTTAGGGTTAGAGTTAGGGTTAGTGGTAGGGCTAGGGCTAGGGTTAGGGTTAGGGTTAGTGTAAGAGTTAGGGTTAAGTTAGTGTTAGGGTTAGGGTTAGGGTTAGTGTTACGTTAGGGCTAGGGTTAGGGTTAGGGTTAGGGTTAGGGTTAGGTTAGGGTTAGGGTTAGTGTTAGGGTTAGGTTAGGCTTAGTGTTAGGTTTAGGGTTAGGTTAGGGTTAGGGTTAGGGTTATGGTTACTGTTAGAGTTAGGGCTAGGGCTAGGGTTAGGGTTAGTGTTAGGGTTAGGGCTAGGGCTAGGTTTAGGGTTAGGGTTAGTGTTAGTGTGAGGTTGAGGGTTAGTGTTAGGG
>NC_137776.1:100240718-100260718 GCF_963455305.1 Plecotus auritus
ACATACCTTCATGAAAATGTTTAAAGTCTCATAGCTCAAAATGACAGACCAGGGAAATGTCTAGGAATACTAGACAATTGGTATACGTTTGTGAACCTTAATGTAGGGCTAGGGCTAGGGCTAGAGTTAGGGTTAGGGTTAGGGTTAGGGCTAGGTTTAGCGTTAAGTTTAGGGTTAGCGTTAGGGGTAGGTTAGGGTTAGGGCTAGGGTTAGGGTTAGGGTTAGGGTGAGGTTTAGATTTAGGGTTAGGGTTAGAGTTAGGGTTAGGGATAGGGTTAGGGTTAGGGTTATTTTAGGGCTAGGCCTAGGGTTAGGGTTAGGGTTAGGGTTAGGGATAGGGTTAGGGTTAGGTTAGGCTTAGGGTTAGGGTTAGGTTAGGCTTGGGTTATGGTTAAGGTTGGGTTAGGGTTAGTGTTAGGGTTATGGTTAGTGTTAGGGTTAGGGCTCGGGTTAGAGTTAGGGTTAGGGTTAGGGTGAGGTTGAGGGTTAGTGTTAGGGATAGGGCTAGGGTTAGGGTTAGTATTAGGGTTAGGTCTAGGGCTAGGGTTAGGGTTAGTGTTAGGGCTGGGTCTATGGTTAGGGTCAGGGTAAATGTAAGAGTTAGGGTTAGGGTTAGGGTTAGAGTTAGGGTTAGTGGTAGGGCTAGGGTTAGGGATATGGTTAGTGTTATAGCTTGGGCCAGGGCTAGGGCTACGTTTAAGGTTAGGTTTAGGGTTAGGGTTATTGTTAGTGTTAGGGTTAGGGCTAGTGTTATGGTTAGGGTTAGGGTTAGTGTTAGTGTTAGGGTTAGGCCTAGGGCTAGGGCTAGGTCTAGGGTTAGGTTTAGGGTTAGGGTTAGGGTTAGGGTTAAGGCTGGCATTAAGGCTTGGGTTAGGCCCAATATTAAGGTTAGGATTTGTGTTATGGTTAGGGTCATGGTTAGGGTTAGGGTTAAGTTTGGGGTTATATTTAAACATTTGGAAATCTCAATTAATTGGCTTGAATCTCTGGAGAAAATGGGATCTAACATTGAGAATTCACAATGATAGACTAGGGAAATATTTAGGAATGTGCTTGAAACTCTAAGGATACATATTCATAGAGCCTTAATATTTAAAGGACACTGTTTAATCACTGGCAAATCGTGTTCAAAGCGCTGAGAAGAGAATGCCATACTGTTTATACTTATAATTCAGTCTCAATGTGTTGGCTCATTTGAAAGAATGTTTGTTAAACACTTAGACATTCAGGTTCATAGGGCTCACATACCTGCATGAAAATGTTTAAAGTCTCAGAGCTCAAAATGACAGACCAGGGAAATGTCTAGGAATACTAGACAATTGGTATACGTTTGTGGAACCTTAATGTAGGGCTAGGGCTAGGGCTAGAGTTAGGGTTAGGGTTAGGGTTAGGGCTAGGTTTAGCGTTAGGTTTAGGGTTAGCGTTAGGGGTAGGTTAGGGTTAGGGCTAGGGTTAGGGTTAGGGTTAGGGTGAGGTTTAGATTTAGGGTTAGGGTTAGAGTTAGGGTTAGGGATAGGGTTAGGGTTAGGGTTAGGGTTAGGGTAAGGGTTAGGGTTAGGGTTAGGGTTAGGGTTAGGGTTAGGGTTAGGGTTAGGGGTAGGGCTAGGGTATCCTAGAGTTAGGGTTAGGTTAGGATTAGGGTTAGGGTAAGGGTGAGGGTGAGGGTGAGGTTTAGGGTTAGGGTTTGTGTTAGGGTTAGGGCTACGGCTAGGGTAAGGGTTAGGGTTAGGGTTAGGGCTAGGGTTAGGGATATGTTTAGTGTTAGGGCTAGGGCTAGGGCTAGGGCTACGGTTAAGGTTAGGGTTAGGGTTAGGTTTATGGTTAGTGTTAGGGCTAGGGCTAGGGTTAGGGTTAGGGTTAGGGTTAGGGCTAGGGCGAGGGCTAGGGCTGGGTTAGGTTTAGGGTTAGTTTTAGGGATAGAGTTAGGGCTAGGGCTAGAGTTAGAGCTAGGATTAGGGCTAGTGTTAGGTCTAGGGTTAGGTATATGGTTAGTGTTAGGGCTAAGGCTAGGGCTAGGGCTAGGATTAGCGTTAGGGTTAGGGTTAGGGTTAGGGTTATGGTTACTGTTAGGGTTAGGGCTAGGGTTAGGTTTAGGGTTAAGGTTAGGGTTAGAGCTAGGGTTAGAGTTAGGGTGAGGTTTAGGTTTAGGGTTAGGGTTAGGGTTAGTGTGAGTGATAGGGCTAGGTCTAGGGCTTGAGCTAGGGCTAGGGATAGGGTTACGGTTAGGGTTTGGGTTAGAGTTAGGGATAAGTTTAGGGCTAGGGCTAGGATTAGGTCTAGGGTTAGGGTTAGGGTTAGGGTTAGGGTTAGGGTTAGGGTTAAGTTTGGGGTTGATAATTAAACATTTGGAAATCTCTATGAATTGGCTTGAATCACTGGACAAAATGGAATCTAACACTGAGAATTCACGATGATAGACTGGGGAAATATTTAGGAATGTGCTTGAAACACTAAGGATACATATTCATAGACCTTAATATTTGAAGGACACTGTTTAATCACTGGCAAATCGTGTTCAAAGCGCTGAGAAGAGAATGCCATACTGTTTATACTTATAATTCAGTCTCATTGTGTTGGCTTATTTGAAAGAACGTTTGTTAAACACTTAAACATTGAGGTTCATAGGGCTCACATACCTTCATGAAAATGTTTAAAGTCTCAGAGCTCAAAATGACAGACCAGGGAAATGTCTAGGAATACTAGACAATTGGTATACGTTTGTGGAACCTTAATGTAGGGCTAGGGCTATGGCTAGAGTTAGGGCTAGGATTAGGGATAGTGTTAGGTCTAGGGTTAGGTATATGGTTAGTGTTAGGGCTAAGGCTAGGGCTAGGGCTAGGTTTAGCGTTAGGGTTAGGGTTATGGTTAGTGTTAGGGTTAGGACTAGGGTTATGGTTAGGGTTAAGGTTAGGGTTAGGTTAGGGTTAGGCTTAGCGTTAGGTTAGGCTTATGGTTAGGGTTAGGGTTAGGTTAGGGTTAGGGTTAGGGTTAAGCTTAGGTTTAGGGTTAGGGTTAGGGTTAGGGTTAGGGTTAGGTCTAGGTTTAGGGTTAGGGTTAGGTGTAGGGCTAGGGTTAGGGTTAGGGTTAGGGATAGGGTTAGGGGTAGGGTTAGAGTTAGGGTTAGGGTTTGGGTTAGGGCTAGGGTTAGGGTTAGGGTTAGGGTGAGGTTTAGGTTTAGGGTTAGGGTTAGGGCTAGGGTTAGGGCTAGGGCTAGAGCTAGGGCTAGGGCTAGGTTTAGGGTTAGGGCTAGGGCTAGTGCTAGGATTAGTGTTAGGTTAGGGCTCTGGTTAGGGTTAGGGTTAGGGCTAGTGTTAGGGTTAGGTTTATGGCTATGGTTAGGGTTAGGTTTAGGATTAGGGTTAGGGCTAGTTTAGGGTTAGGTTTAAGGTTAGGGTTAGGGTTATGTTTAGGGTTAGGGTTAGGGTTAGGGTTAGGGTTAGGGATAGGGTTAGCATTAGGGTTAGGGTTAGGGTTAGGGTTAGGGCTAGGCGTAGGGTTAGAGTTAGGGCTAGGGTTAGGGTTAGGGTTAGGGCTAGGGTTACCGCTAGGGTTAGCGTTAGGGTTAGGGTTAGGGTTAGGGTTAGCGTTAGGGTTAGGGATAAGGCTGGCATTAAGGCTTGGATTAGGCCTAATATTAAAGTTAGGATTTGTGTTATGTTTAGGGTCAGGGTTAGGGTTAGGGTTAAGTTTGGGGTTATAATTAAACATTTGGAAATCTCTATGAATTGGCTTGAATCACTGGACAAAATGGAATCTAACACTGAGAATTCACGATGATAGACTAGGGAAATATTTAGGAATGTGCTTGAAACACTAAGGATACATATTCTTAGAGCCTTAATATTTGAAGGACACTGTTTAATCACTGGCAAATCGTGTTCAAAGCGCTGAGAAGAGAATGCCATACTGTTTATACTTATAATTCAGTCTCAATGTGTTGGCTCATTTGAAAGAATGTTTGTTAAACTCTTAAACATTCAGGTTCATAGGGCTCACATACCTGCATAAAAATGTTTAAAGTCTCAGAGCTCAAAATGACAGACCAGGGAAATGTCTAGGAATACTAGACACTTGGTATCCGTTTGTGGAACCTTAATGTAGGGCCAGGGCTAGGGCTAGAGTTAGGGTTAGGGTTATGGTTAGGGTTAGGGCAGGCTTTAGGGTTAGGTTTAGGGTTAGGGGTAGGGTTACGGTTAGGGTTAGGTTTAGGGCTAGGGCTAGGTTTAGGGTTAGGCTTAAGATTAAGATTAGGGTTAGGTTATGGTTAGGTTTAGGGTTAGGGTTAGGGTTAGGGTTAGGGTTAGGGTTAGGGTTAGGGTTAGGGCTAGGGTTAGGGTTAGTATTAGGGTTAGGTCTAGGCTAAGGTTAGGGTTAGTGTTAGGGCTGGGGCTAGGGTTAGGGTCAGGGTTAGTGTAAGAGTTAGGGTTAGGGCTAGAGTTAGAGCTAGGATTAGGGCTAGTGTTAGGTCTAGGGTTAGGTATATGGTTAGTGTTAGGGCTAAGGCTAGGGCTAGGGCTAGGATTAGCGTTAGGGTTAGGGTTAGGTTTATGGTTACTGTTAGGGTTAGGGCTAGGGTTAGGTTTAGGGTTAAGGTTAGGGTTAGAGCTAGGGTTAGAGTTAGGGTGAGGTAAGGTTTAGGGTTAGGGTTAGGGTTAGTGTGAGTGATAGGGCCAGGTCTAGGGCTTGAGCTAGGGCTAGGGATAGGGTTACGGTTAGGGTTTGGGTTAGAGTTAGGGATAAGTTTAGGGCTAGGGCTAGGGTTAGGTCTAGGGTTAGGGTTAGGGTTAGGGTTAGGGTTAGGGTTAAGTTTGGGGTTGATAATTAAACATTTGGAAATCTCTATGAATTGGCTTGAATCACTGGACAAAATGGAATCTAACACTGAGAATTCACGATGATAGACTGGGGAAATATTTAGGAATGTGCTTGAAACACTAAGGATACATATTCATAGACCTTAATATTTGAAGGACACTGTTTAATCACTGGCAAATCGTGTTCAAAGCGCTGAGAAGAGAATGCCATACTGTTTATACTTATAATTCAGTCTCATTGTGTTGGCTTATTTGAAAGAACGTTTGTTAAACACTTAAACATTGAGGTTCATAGGGCTCACATACCTTCATGAAAATGTTTAAAGTCTCAGAGCTCAAAATTGCAGACCAGGGAAATGTCTAGGAATACTAGACAATTGGTATACGTTTGTGGAACCTTAATGTAGGGCTAGGGCTAGGGCTAGATTTAGGGCTAGGATTAGGGATAGTGTTAGGTCTAGGGTTAGGTATATGGTTAGTGTTAGGGCTAAGGCTAGGGCTAGGGCTAGGTTTAGCGTTAGGGTTAGGGTTATGGTTAGTGTTAGGGTTAGGACTAGGGTTATGGTTAGGGTTAGGGTTAGGGTTAGGTTAGGGTTAGGCTTAGCGTTAGGTTAGGCTTATGGTTAGGGTTAGGGTTAGGTTAGGGTTAGGGTTAGGGTTAAGCTTAGGTTTAGGGTTAGGGTTAGGGTTAGTGTTAGGGTTAGTGTTAGGGTTATGGCTAGGGCTAGGGTTAGTGTTAGTGTTAGGGTTAAGGCTAGGGTTAGGGCTCGGGTTAGGGTTAGGGTAAGGGTGAAGGTGAGGGTTTGTGTTAGGGTTAGGAGTAGGGCTCGGGCTAGGGTTAGGTTTACGGTTAGTGTTAGGGTTAGGGCTATGGTTAGTGTTAGAGTTAGGGATAGTGTTTGGGTTAGGGTTAGGTTTAGGGTTAGGGTTAGGTCTAGGGTTAGGGTTAGGGTTAGGTGTAGGGCTAGGGTTAGGGTTAGGGTTAGGGATAGGGTTAGGGGTAGGGTTAGAGTTAGGGTTAGGGTTTGGGTTAGGGCTAGGGTTAGGGTTAGGGTTAGGGTGATTTTTAGGTTTAGGGTTAGGGTTAGGGCTAGGGTTAGGGCTAGGGCTAGAGCTAGGGCTAGGGCTAGGTTTAGGGTTAGGGCTAGGGCTAGTGCTAGGATTAGTGTTAGGTTAGGGCTCTGGTTAGGGTTAGGGTTAGGGCTAGTGTTAGGGTTAGGGTTATGGCTATGGTTAGGGTTAGGTTTAGGATTAGGGTTAGGGCTAGTTTAGGGTTAGGTTTAAGGTTAGGGTTAGGGTTAGGTTTAGGGTTAGGGTTAGGGTTAGGGTTAGGGTTAGGGATAGGGTTAGCATTAGGGTTAGGGTTAGGGTTAGGGTTAGGGCTAGGCGTAGGGTTAGAGTTAGGGCTAGGGTTAGGGTTAGGGTTAGGGCTAGGGTTACCGCTAGGGTTAGCGTTAGGGTTAGGGTTAGGGTTAGGGTTAGCGTTAGGGTTAGGGATAAGGCTGGCATTAAGGCTTGGATTAGGCCTAATATTAAAGTTAGGATTTGTGTTATGTTTAGGGTCAGGGTTAGGGTTAGGGTTAAGTTTGGGGTTATAATTAAACATTTGGAAATCTCTATGAATTGGCTTGAATCACTGGACAAAATGGAATCTAACACTGAGAATTCACGATGATAGACTAGGGAAATATTTAGGAATGTGCTTGAAACACTAAGGATACATATTCATAGAGCCTTAATATTTGAAGGACACTGTTTAATCACTGGCAAATCGTGTTCAAAGCGCTGAGAAGAGAATGCCATACTGTTTATACTTATAATTCAGTCTCAATGTGTTGGCTCATTTGAAAGAATGTTTGTTAAACACTTAAACATTCAGGTTCATAGGGCTCACATACCTGCATAAAAATGTTTAAAGTCTCAGAGTTCAAAATGACAGACCAGGGAAATGTCTAGGAATACTAGACACTTGGTATCCGTTTGTGGAACCTTAATGTAGGGCCAGGGCTAGGGCTAGAGTTAGGGTTAGGGTTATGGTTAGGGTTAGGGCAGGCTTTAGGGTTAGGTTTAGGGTTAGGGGTAGGGTTACGGTTAGGGTTAGGTTTAGGGCTAGGGCTAGGTTTAGGGTTAGGCTTAAGATTAAGATTAGGGTTAGGTTATGGTTAGGTTTAGGGTTAGGGTTAGGGTTAGGGTTAGGGTTAGGGTTAGGGTTAGGGCTAGGGTTAGGGTTAGTATTAGGGTTAGGTCTAGGCTAGGGTTAGGGTTAGTGTTAGGGCTGGGGCTAGGGTTAGGGTCAGGGTTAGTGTAAGAGTTAGGGTTAGGGTTAGGTTTAGAGTTAGGGTTAGTGGTATGGCTAGGGCTAGTGTTAGGGTTAGTGTTAGTGTAAGAGTTAGGGTTTAGTTAGGGTTAGGGTTAGGGTTAGTGTTACGGTTAGGGTAGGGTTAGGGTTAGGGTTAGGGTTAGGTTAGGGTTAGTGTTAGGGTTAGGGTTAGGTTAGGCTTAGTGTTAGGGTTAGGGTTAGGTTAGGGTTAGGGTTAGGTTTAGTGTTATGTTAGAGTTAGGGCTAGGGCTAGGGGTAGGGTTAGTGTTAGGGTTAGGGCTATGGTTAGGGTTAGGGTTAGGGTTAGGGCTAGGGCGAGGGCTAGGGCTAGGGTTAGTGTTAGGGTTAGGGTTAGGGCTAGGGTTAGGTTTAGGGTTAGGTTTAGGGATAGAGTTAGGGCTAGGGCTAGAGTTAGGTCTAGGATTAGGGCTAGTGTTAGGTCTAGGGTTAGGTATATGGTTAGTGTTAGGGCTAAGGATAGGGCTAGGGCTAGGGTTAGCGTTAGGGTTAGGGTTAGGGCTATAGTTACTGTTAGGGTTAGGGCTAGGGTTAGGGTTATGGTTAGGGTTAGGGTTAGTGAGAGTGTTAGGGTTAGGGTTAGGATTAGGGTTAGGGATATGGTTATTGTTGGGTCTAGGGCTAGGGCTAGGGCTAGGGCTAGTGTTAGGGCTAGTGTTAGGGTTAGGGTTAGGGATATGGTTAGTGTTACGGCTAGGGCTAGGGCTAGGGCTAGGGTTAAGGTTAGGGTTAGGGTTAGGGTTATTGTTAGTATTAGGGTTAGGGCTAGGGTTAGGGTTAGTGTTAGTGTTAGGGTTAGGCCTAGGGCTAGGGCTAGGGCTAGGTTTAGGGTTAGGTATAAGGTTAGGGATAGGGTTAGGGTTAGGGTGATGTTTAGGTTTAGGGTTAGGGTTAGGTTTGGGTTAGGGTTAGGGCTAGGATTAGTGTTAGGGTTAGGGCTAGGTCTAGGGCTAGGGTTAGGGTTAGGGTTAGGGTTATGCCTATGGTTAGGATTAGGGCTAGGGTTATGGTTAGGGCTAGGGCTAGGCCTAGGGTTAGGGTTAGGGCTAGGGTTACCGCTAGGGTTAGGCTTAGGGTTAGGGTTAGGGTTAAGGCTGGCATTAAGGCTTGGTTTAGGCCTAATATTAAAGTTAGGATTTGTGTTATGATTAGGGTCAGGGTTAGGGTTAGGGTTAAGTTTGGGGTTATAATTAAACATTTGGAAATCTCTATGAATTGGCTTGAATCACTGGACAAAATGGAATCTAACACTGAGAAATCACAATGATAGAGTAGGGAAATATTTAGGAATGTGCTTGAAACACTAAGGATACCTATTCATAGAGCCTTAATATTTGAAGGACACTGTTTAATCACTGGCAAATCGTGTTCAAAGCGCTGAGAAGAGAATGCCATACTGTTTATACTTATAATTCAGTCTCAATGTGTTGGCTTATTTGAAAGAACGTTTGTAAAACACTTAAACATTGAGGTTCATAGGGCTCACATACCTTCATGAAAATGTTTAAAGTCTCAGAGCTCAAAATGACAGACCAGGGAAATGTCTAGGAATACTAGACACTTGGTATCCGTTTGTGGAACCTTAATGTAGGGCCAGGGCTAGGGCTAGAGTTAGGGTTAGGGTTAGGTGTAGGTTAGGGTTAGGGCTAGGGTTAGGGTTAGGGTTAGGGTGAGGTTTAGGTTTAGGGTTAGGGTTATGGTTAGGGCTAGGGTTAGGGTTAGGGTAGTCCTAGGGTTAGGGTTAGGTTAGGGTTAGGGTTAGGGTTAGGGTTAGGGTTAGGGTTATGGATAGGGCTAGGGCTAGGGTTAGTGTTAGGGTAAGGGTGAGGGTGAGGTTTAGTGTTAGGGATAGGAGTAGGGCTAGGGCTAGGGTTAGGTTTACGGTTAGAGTTAGGGTTTGCGCTATGGTTAGGTTTAGAGTTAGGGATAGTGTTAGAGTTAGGGTTAGGGTTAGGGTTAGGGTTAGGGTTAGGGCTAGGGCTAGGGTTAGGGTTAGGGTTAGGGTTAGGGTTAGGTCTAGGGTTAGGGTTAGGGTTAGGTGTAGGGCTAGGGTTAGGGTTAGGGTTAGGGATAGGGTTAGGGGTAGGGTAAGAGTTAGGGTTAGGGTTTGGGTTAGGGTTAGGGTTAGGGTTAGGGTTAGCGTTAGGGTTAGGGTTAGGGTTATGGATAGGGCTAGGGCTAGGGTTAGGGTTAGGGTTAGGGTTAGGGTTAGGTCTAGGGTTAGGGTTACAGTTAGGTGTAGGGCTAGGGTTAGGGTTAGGGTTAGGTATAGGGTTAGGGGTAGGGTAAGAGTTAGGGTTACGGTTTGGGTTAGGGTTAGGGTTAGGGTTAGGGTTAGGGTTAGGGTTAGGACTAGAGTTAGGGTTTGGGTTAGGTTTAACTAAGGTTAGGGTTAGGGTTAGGGTTAGGGTTAGGGTTAGTGAGAGTGTTAGGGTTAGGGCTAGGATTAAGGTTAGGGATATGGTTATTGTTGGGTCTAGGGCTAGGGCTAGGGCTAGGGCTAGGGTTAGGGCTAGTGTTAGGGTTAGGGTTAGGGATATGGTTAGTGTTACGGCTAGGGCTAGGGCTAGGGCTAGGGTTAAGGTTAGGGTTAGGGTTAGGGTTATTGTTAGTGTTAGGGTTAGGCCTAGGGCTAGGGCTAGGGCTAGGTTTAGGGTTAGGTATAAGGTTAGGGATAGGGTTAGGGTTAGGGTGATGTTTAGGTTTAGGGTTAGGGTTAGGTTTGGGTTAGGGTTAGGGCTAGGATTAGTGTTAGGGTTAGGGCTAGGGCTAGGGCTAGGGTTAGGGTTAGGCTTAGGGTTATGCCTATGGTTAGGATTAGGGCTAGGGTTATGGTTAGGGTTAGGGTTAGGGGTAGGGCTAGGGTATCCTAGAGTTAGGGTTAGGTTAGGATTAGGGTTAGGGTAAGGGTGAGGGTAAGGGTTAGGTTTAGGGTTAGGGTTTGTGTTAGGGTTAGGGCTACGGCTAAGGTAAGTGTTAGGGTTAGGGTTAGGGCTAGGGTTAGGGTTAGGGCTAGGTTTAGCGTTAGGTTTAGGGTTAGCGTTAGGGTAGGTTAGGGTTAGGTCTAGGGTCAGGGTTAGGTTTAGGGTGAGGATTAGTTTTAGGGTTAGGGTTATGGTTAGGGCTAGGGTTAGGGTTAGGGTTAAGGTTAGGGCTAGGGCGAGGGCTATGGCTAGGGTTAGGTTTAGGGATACAGTTAGGGCTAGGGCTAGAGTTAGGGCTAGGATTAGGGCTAGTGTTAGGTCTAGGGTTAGGTATATGGTTAGTGTTAGGGCTAAGGCTAGGGCTAGGGTTAGCATTAGGGTTAGGGTTAGGGTTATGGTTAGTGTTAGGGTTAGGGCTAGGGTTAGTGTTAGGGTTAAGGTTAGGGTTAGGTTAGGGTTAGGGTTAGGGTTAGGGTTAGGTTAGGCTTATGGTTAGGGTTAGGGATAGGTTAGGGTTAGGGTTAGGGTTAAGGTTAGGTTTAGGGTTAGGGTTAGGGTTAGTGCTAGGGTTAGTGTTAGGGTTATGGCTAGGGCTAGGGTTAGGCTTAGTGTTAGGGTTAAGGCTAGGGTTAGAGCTAGGGTTAGGGTTAGGGTAAGGATGAGGGTGAGGATTAGTGTTAGGGTTAGGAGTAGGGCTCGGGATAGGGTTAGGTTTACGGTTAGTGTTAGGGTTAGGGCTATGGTTAGAGTTAGAATTAGGGATAGTGTTAGGGTTAGGGTTAGGGTTAGGGTTAGGGTTAGGGTTAGGTCTAGGGTTAGGGTTAGGGTTAGGTGTAGGGCTAGGGTTAGGGTTAGGGTTAGGGATAGGGTTAGGGGTAGGGTTAGAGTTAGGGTTAGGGTTATGGCTATGGTTAGGGTTAGGGCTAGGGTTAGGGTTAGGGTTAGGGCTGGGTGAGGTTTAGGTTTAGGGTTAGGGTTAGGGCTAGGGTTAGGTCTAGGGCTAGATTTAGGGCTAGGGCTTGGTTTAGGGTTAGGGCTAGGGCTAGTGCCAGGATTAGTGTTAGGTTAGGGCTAGGCTTAGGGTTAGGGTTAGGGCTAGTGTTAGGGTTAGGGTTATGGCTATGGTTAGGGTTAGGTTTAGGGTTAGGGTTAGGGCTAGGTTAGGGTTAGGTTTAGGGTTAGGGTTAGGGTTAGGTTTAGGTTTAGGTTTAGGGTTAGGGTTAGGTTTAGGGATAGGGTTAGCGTTAGGGTTAGGGTTAGGGTTAGGGCTAGGCCTAGGGTTAGGGTTAGGGTTAGGGCTAGGGTTAGGGTTAGGGTTAGGGCTAGGTTTACCGCTAGGGTTAGGTTTAGGGTTAGGGTTAGGGTTAAGGCTGGCATTAAGGCTTGGTTTAGGCCTAATATTAAAGTTAGGATTTGTGTTATGGTTAGGGTCAGGGTTAGGGTTAGGGTTAAGTTTGGGGTTATAATTAAACATTTGGAAATCTCTATGAATTGGCTTGAATCACTGGACAAAATGGAATCTAACACTGAGAAATCACAATGATAGAGTAGGGAAATATTTAGGAATGTGCTTGAAACACTAAGGATACCTATTCATAGAGCCTTAATATTTGAAGGACACTGTTTAATCACTGGCAAATCGTGTTCAAAGCGCTGAGAAGAGAATGCCATACTGTTTATACTTATAATTCAGTCTCAATGTGTTGGCTTATTTGAAAGAACGTTTGTAAAACACTTAAACATTGAGGTTCATAGGGCTCACATACCTTCATGAAAATGTTTAAAGTCTCAGAGCTCAAAATGACAGACCAGGGAAATGTCTAGGAATACTAGACAATTGGTATACGTTTGTGGAACCTTAATGTAGGGCCAGGGCTAGGGCTAGAGTTAGGGTTAGGGTTAGGTGTAGGTTAGGGTTAGGGCTAGGGTTAGGGTTAGGGTTAGGGTGAGGTTTAGGTTTAGGGTTAGGGTTATGGTTAGGGCTAGGGTTACGGTTAGGGTAGTCCTAGGGTTAGGGTTAGGTTAGGGTTAGGGTTAGGGTTAGGGTTAGGGTTAGGGTTATGGATAGGGCTAGGGCTAGGGTTAGTGTTAGGGTAAGGGTGAGGGTGAGGTTTAGTGTTAGGGATAGGAGTAGGGCTAGGGCTAGGGTTAGGTTTACGGTTAGAGTTAGGGTTTGCGCTATGGTTAGGTTTAGAGTTAGGGATAGTGTTAGAGTTAGGGTTAGGGTTAGGGTTAGGGTTAGGGTTAGGGCTAGGGCTAGGGTTAGGGTTAGGGTTAGGGTTAGGTCTAGGGTTAGGGTTAGGGTTAGGTGTAGGGCTAGGGTTAGGGTTAGGGTTAGGGATAGGGTTAGGGGTAGGGTAAGAGTTAGGGTTAGGGTTTGGGTTAGGGTTAGGGTTAGGGTTAGGGTTAGCGTTAGGGTTAGGGTTAGGGTTATGGATAGGGCTAGGGCTAGGGTTAGGGTTAGGGTTAGGGTTAGGGTTAGGTCTAGGGTTAGGGTTACAGTTAGGTGTAGGGCTAGGGTTAGGGTTAGGGTTAGGTATAGGGTTAGGGGTAGGGTAAGAGTTAGGGTTACGGTTTGGGTTAGGGTTAGGGTTAGGGTTAGGGTTAGGGTTAGGACCAGAGTTAGGGTTTGGGTTAGGTTTAACTAAGGTTAGGGTTAGGGTTAGGGTTAGGGTTAGGGTTAGTGAGAGTGTTAGGGTTAGGGCTAGGATTAAGGTTAGGGATATGGTTATTGTTGGGTCTAGGGCTAGGGCTAGGGCTAGGGCTAGGGTTAGGGCTAGTGTTAGGGTTAGGGTTAGGGATATGGTTAGTGTTACGGCTAGGGCTAGGGCTAGGGCTAGGGTTAAGGTTAGGGTTAGGGTTAGGGTTATTGTTAGTGTTAGGGTTAGGCCTAGGGCTAGGGCTAGGGCTAGGTTTAGGGTTAGGTATAAGGTTAGGGATAGGGTTAGGGTTAGGGTGATGTTTAGGTTTAGGGTTAGGGTTAGGTTTGGGTTAGGGTTAGGGCTAGGATTAGTGTTAGGGTTAGGGCTAGGGCTAGGGCTAGGGTTAGGGTTAGGCTTAGGGTTATGCCTATGGTTAGGATTAGGGCTAGGGTTATGGTTAGGGTTAGGGTTAGGGGTAGGGCTAGGGTATCCTAGAGTTAGGGTTAGGTTAGGATTAGGGTTAGGGTAAGGGTGAGGGTAAGGGTTAGGTTTAGGGTTAGGGTTTGTGTTAGGGTTAGGGCTACGGCTAAGGTAAGTGTTAGGGTTAGAGGGAGAGCTAGGGTTAGGGTTAGGGCTAGGTTTAGCGTTAGGTTTAGGGTTTGCGTTAGGGTAGGTTAGGGTTAGGTCTAGGGTCAGGGTTAGGTTTAGGGTGAGGATTAGTTTTAGGGTTAGGGTTATGGTTAGGGCTAGGGTTAGGGTTAGGGTTAAGGTTAGGGCTAGGGCGAGGGCTATGGCTAGGGTTAGGTTTAGGGATACAGTTAGGGCTAGGGCTAGAGTTAGGGCTAGGATTAGGGCTAGTGTTAGGTCTAGGGTTAGGTATATGGTTAGTGTTAGGGCTAAGGCTAGGGCTAGGGTTAGCATTAGGGTTAGGGTTAGGGTTATGGTTAGTGTTAGGGTTAGGGCTAGGGTTAGTGTTAGGGTTAAGGTTAGGGTTAGGTTAGGGTTAGGGTTAGGGTTAGGGTTAGGTTAGGCTTATGGTTAGGGTTAGGGATAGGTTAGGGTTAGGGTTAGGGTTAGGGTTAAGGTTAGGTTTAGGGTTAGGGTTAGGGTTAGTGCTAGGGTTAGTGTTAGGGTTATGGCTAGGGCTAGGGTTAGGCTTAGTGTTAGGGTTAAGGCTAGGGTTAGAGCTAGGGTTAGGGTTAGGGTAAGGATGAGGGTGAGGATTAGTGTTAGGGTTAGGAGTAGGGCTCGGGATAGGGTTAGGTTTACGGTTAGTGTTAGGGTTAGGGCTATGGTTAGAGTTAGAATTAGGGATAGTGTTAGGGTTAGGGTTAGGGTTAGGGTTAGGGTTAGGGTTAGGTCTAGGGTTAGGGTTAGGGTTAGGTGTAGGGCTAGGGTTAGGGTTAGGGTTAGGGATAGGGTTAGGGGTAGGGTTAGAGTTAGGGTTAGGGTTATGGCTATGGTTAGGGTTAGGGCTAGGGTTAGGGTTAGGGTTAGGGCTGGGTGAGGTTTAGGTTTAGGGTTAGGGTTAGGGCTAGGGTTAGGTCTAGGGCTAGATTTAGGGCTAGGGCTTGGTTTAGGGTTAGGGCTAGGGCTAGTGCCAGGATTAGTGTTAGGTTAGGGCTAGGCTTAGGGTTAGGGTTAGGGCTAGTGTTAGGGTTAGGGTTATGGCTATGGTTAGGGTTAGGTTTAGGGTTAGGGTTAGGGCTAGGTTAGGGTTAGGTTTAGGGTTAGGGTTAGGGTTAGGTTTAGGTTTAGGTTTAGGGTTAGGGTTAGGTTTAGGGATAGGGTTAGCGTTAGGGTTAGGGTTAGGGTTAGGGCTAGGCCTAGGGTTAGGGTTAGGGTTAGGGCTAGGGTTAGGGTTAGGGTTAGGGCTAGGTTTACCGCTAGGGTTAGGTTTAGGGTTAGGGTTAGGGTTAAGGCTGGCATTAAGGCTTGGTTTAGGCCTAATATTAAAGTTAGGATTTGTGTTATGGTTAGGGTCAGGGTTAGGGTTAGGGTTAAGTTTGGGGTTATAATTAAACATTTGGAAATCTCTATGAATTGGCTTGAATCACTGGACAAAATGGAATCTAACACTGAGAAATCACAATGATAGAGTAGGGAAATATTTAGGAATGTGCTTGAAACACTAAGGATACATATTCATAGAGCCTTAATATTTGAAGGACACTGTTTAATCACTGGCAAATCGTGTTCAAAGCGCTGAGAAGAGAATGCCATACTGTTTATACTTATAATTCAGTCTCAATGTGTTGGCTTATTTGAAAGAACGTTTGTAAAACACTTAAACATTGAGGTTCATAGGGCTCACATACCTTCATGAAAATGTTTAAAGTCTCAGAGCTCAAAATGACAGACCAGGGAAATGTCTAGGAATACTAGACAATTGGTATACGTTTGTGGGACCTTAATGTAGGGCTAGGGCTAGAGCTAGAGTTAGGGTTAGGGTTAGGGGTAGGTTAGGGTTAGGGCTAGGGTTAGGGTGAGGTACAGGTTTAGGGTTAGGGTTATGGTTAGGGCTAGGGTTAGGGTTAGGGTTAGGGTTAGGGTTAGGGTAGTCCTAGGGTTAGGGTTAGGTTAGGGTTAGGGTTAGGGTTAGGGTTAGGGTTAGGGTTAAGGTTAGGGTAAGGTTAGGGTTATGGTTAGGGTTAGTGTTAAATTAGGCTTATGATTAGGGTTAGGGTTAGGTTAGGGTTAGGGTTAGGGTTAGGGTTAAGGTTAGGTTTAGGGCTAGGGTTAGAGTTAGTGTTAGGGTTAAGGCTAGGACTAGGGCTAGGATAGTGTTAGGGTAAGGGTGAGGGTGAGGTTTAGTGTTAGGGATAGGAGTAGGGCTAGGGCTAGGGTTAGGTTTACGGTTAGAGTTAGGGTTAGGGCTATGGTTAGGGTTAGAGTTAGGGATAGTGTTAGGGTTAGGGTTAGGGTTAGGGTTAGTGTTAGGGTTAGGGCTAGGGCTAGGGTTAGGGTTAGGGTTAGGGTTAGGTCTAGGGTTAGGGTTAGGGTTAGGGTTAGGGTAGTCCTAGGGTTAGGGTTAGGTTAGGGTTAGGGTTAGGGTTAGGGTTAGGGTTAGGGTTAAGGCTAGGGATAGGGCTAGGGTTAGGGTTAGGGTAAGGATGAGGGTGAGGGTTAGTGTTTGGGTTAGGAGTAGGGCTCGGGCTAGGGTTAGGTTTACGGTTAGAGTTAGGGTTAGGGCTATGGTTAGGGTTAGAGTTAGGGATAGTGTTAGGGTTAGGTTTAGGGTTAGGGTTAGTGTTAGGGTTAGGGCTAGGGCTAGGGTTAGGGTTAGGGTTAGGGTTAGGTCTAGGGTTAGGGTTAGGGTAAGGTGTAGGGCTAGGGTTAGGTTTAGGGTTAGGGATAGGGTTAGGCGTAGGGTAAGAGTTAGGGTTAGGGTTTGGGTTAGGGTTAGGGTTAGGGTTAGGGTTAGGGTTAGGGTTATGGATAGGGCTAGGGCTAGGGTTAGGGTTAGGGTTAGGGTTAGGGTTAGGTCTAGGGTTAGGGTTAGGGTTAGGTGTAGGGCTAGGGTTAGGGTTAGGGTTAGGGATAGGGTTAGGGGTAGGGTAAGAGTTTGGGTTAGGGTTTGGGTTAGGGCTAGGGTTAGGGTTAGTGCTAGGGTTAGGGTTAGGTTAGGGCTAGGGTTAGGGTTAGGGTTAGGGCTAGTGTTAGGGTTAGGGTTATGGCTATGTTTAGGGTTAGGTTTAGGGTTAGGGTTATTGCTAGGGAAAGGGTTAGTGTTAGGGTTAGGGTTTAGGTTAGGGTTAGGGTGAGGATTAGGGTTAGGGTTAGGGTTAGGGTTAGGGATAGGGTTAGGGTTTGGGTTAGGGTTAGGGTTAGGGCTAGGCCTAGGGTTAGGTTTAGGGCTAGGGTTAGGGTTAGGCTTAGGGTTAAGGCTGGCATTAAGGCTTGGGTTAGGCCTAATATTAAGGTTAGGATTTGAGTTATGGTTAGGGTCAGGGTTAGGGTTAGGGTTATGTTTGGGGTTATAATTAAACATTTGGAAATCTCTATGAATTGGCTTGAATCACTGGATTAAATGGAATCTAACACTGAGAATTCACGATGATAGCCTTGGGAAATATTTAGGAATGTGCTTGAACACTAAGGATACATATTCATAGAGCCTTAATATTTGAAGGACACTGTTTAATCACTAGCAAATCGCGTTCAAAGCGCTGAGAAGAGAATGCCATACTGTTTATACTTATAATTCATTCTCAATGTGTTGGCTTATTTGAAAGATCGTTTGTTAAACACTTAAACATTCAGGTTCATAGGGCTCACATACCTGCATGAAAATGTTTAATGTCTCAGAGCTCAAAATGACAGACCTGGGAAATGTCTAGGAATACTAGACACTTGGTATCCGTTTGTGGAACCTTAATGTAGGGTTTGGGCTTGGGCTAGAGTTAGGGTTAGGGTTAGGGCTAGGGTTAAGTTTAGGGCTAGGGTTAGGTTTAGGGTTAGGGATAGGTTTCGGGTTAGGAATAGTGTTAGGTCTAGAGCTAGGGTTAGGGCTAGAGTTTGGGTTAGGGTTAGGTTAGGGTTAGGGTTAGGGTTAGGATTAGGTCTAGGGTTAGGGTTAGGTCTAGATTTAGGGTTAGGGCTAGGGTAGAACTAGTGCTAGGGTTAGGGTTAGAGTTAGGGTTAGGGTAAGCGTTAGAGTTAGGGCTAGGGTTAGGTTTAGGGCTAGGATAAGGCTAGGGTTAGGGTTAGGTTTAGGTTTAGGGTTAGGGTTAGGGTTAGGGTTATGGTTAGTGTTAGGGCTAGGGCTAGGGTTAGGGTTATGGCTAGGGCCAGGTTTAGGGTTAGTTTAGGGTTATGGTTTGGGTTAGGGTTAGGGTTAGTGTAAGGGTTATGGCTAGGGCTATGGATAGGGCTAGGGCTAGGGTTAGGGTTAGGGTTAGTGTTAGGGTTAGGGTAAGGGCTAGTGCTAGGGTTAGGGTTAGGCTTAGGATAAGGGTTAGAGCTAGGGTTAGAGTTACCATTAGGGTTAGTGTTAGGGTTAGGTCTCTGGTTAATTTTAGGGTTAGTGTTAGGGTTAGGTCTAGAGTTATGGTTAGGGTTAAGGTTAGGGTTAGGGTTAGGGTTAGGGTTAGGGTTAGGGCTAGGGCTAGGGTTAGGGCTAGGGCTAGGGTTAGGGTTAGGGTTAGGGTTATGCCTAAGTTTAGGGTTATGGCTAGGTTTATGGTTAGGGCTAGGGCTAGGGCTAGGCCTAGGGTTAGGGTTAGGGCTAGGGTTAAGGCTAGGGTTAGGGTTAGGGATAGGGTTAGGGTTAGGTTAGGCTTAGGGTTAGGGTTAGGGTTAGGTTAGCGTTAGGGTAGGGTTATGGTTAGTGTTAGTGTTAGGGCTCGGGTTAAGTTTAGTGTTAGGGTTAGGGTTAAGGCTAGGGTTAGGTTTAGGGTTAGGGTTAGGGTGAGGTTTATGGTAAGTGTTAGGGATAGGGGTAGGGCAAGGGCTAGGGTTAGGGTTAGGGTTAGTGTTAGGTTTAGGGATATGGTTAGGGTTAGGGTTAGGGAGAGTGTTACGGTTAGGGTTAGGGTTAGGGTTAGGGTTAGGGTTAGGACTAGAGTTAGGGTTTGGGTTAGGTTTAACTAAGGTTAGGGTTAGGGTTAGGGTTAGTGAGAGTGTTAGGGTTAGGGTTAGTATTAGGGTTAGGGATATGGTTATTGTTGGGTCTAGGGCTAGGGCTAGGGCTAGGGTTAGGGCTAGTGTTAGGGTTAGGGTTAGGGATATGGTTAGTGTTACGGCTAGGGCTAGGGCTAGGGCTAGGGTTAAGGTTAGGGTTAGGGTTAGGGTTATTGTTAGTGTTAGGGTTAGGCTAGGGTTAGGGTTGGTGTTAGTGTTAGGGTTAGGCCTAGGGCTAGGGCTTGGGCTAGGTTTAGGGTTAGGTATAAGGTTAGGGATAGGGTTAGGGTTAGAGTGATGTTTAGGTTTAGGGTTAGGGTTAGGTTGGGGTTAGGGTTAGGGCTAGGATTAGTGTTAGGCTTAGGGCTAGGGCTAGGGCTAGGGTTAGGGTTAGGGTTAGGGTTATGCCTATGGTTAGGATTAGGGCTAGGGTTATGGTTAGAGCTAGGGCTAGGGCTAGGCCTAGGGTTAGGGTTAGGGCTAGGGTTAGGGTTAGGGTTAGGGTTAGGTTTAGGGGTAGGGCTAGGGTATCCTAGAGTTAGGGTTAGGTTAAGATTAGGGTTAGGGTAAGGGTGAGGGTGAGGGTTAGGTTTAGGGTTAGGGTTTGTGTTAGGGTTAGGGCTACGGCTAGGGTAAGGGTTAGGGTGAGGTTTAGGTTTAGGGTTAGGGTTAGTTCTAGGGTTAGGTCTAGGGCTAGAGTTAGGGCTAGGGCTAGGTTTAGGGTTAGGGCTAGGGCTAGTGCTAGGATTAGTGTTAGGTTAGGGCTAGGCTTAGGGTTAGGGTTAGGGCTAGTGTTAGGGTTAGGGTTATGGCTATGGTTAGGGTTAGGTTTAGGGTTAGGGTTAGGGCTAGGTTAGGGTTAGGTTTAGGGTTAGGGTTAGGGTTAGGTTTAGGTTTAGGGTTAGGGTTAGGGTTAGGGATAGGGTTAGCGTTAGGGTTAGGGTTAGGGTTAGGGTTAGGGCTAGGCCTAGGGTTAGGGTTAGGGCTAGGGTTAGGGTTAGGGTTAGGGCTAGGGTTAATGCTAGTGTTAGGGTTAGGGTTAGGGTTAGGGTTAAGGCTGGCATTAAGGCTTGGTTTAGGCCTAATATTAAAGTTAGGATTTGTGTTATGGTTAGGGTCAGGGTTAGGGTTAGGGTTAAGTTTGGGGTTATAATTAAACATTTGGAAATCTCTATGAATTGGCTTGAATCACTGGACTAAATGGAATCTAACACTGAGAAATCACAATGATAGAGTAGGGAAATATTTAGGAATGTGCTTGAAACACTAAGGATACCTATTTATAGAGCCTTAATATTTGAAGGACACTGTTTAATCACTGGCAAATCGTGTTCAAAGCGCTGAGAAGAGAATGCCATACTGTTTATACTTATAATTCAGTCTCAATGTGTTGGCTTATTTGAAAGAACGTTTGTAAAACACTTAAACATTGAGGTTCATAGGGCTCACATACCTTCATGAAAATGTTTAAAGTCTCAGAGCTCAAAATGACAGACCAGGGAAATGTCTAGGAATACTAGACAATTGGTATACGTTTGTGGAACCTTAATGTAGGGCTAGGGCTAGAGCTAGAGTTAGGGTTAGGGTTAGGGGTAGGTTAGGGTTAGGGCTAGGGTTAGGGTTAGGGTTAGGGTGAGGTATAGGTTTAGGGTTAGGGTTA
>NC_137776.1:100265718-100275718 GCF_963455305.1 Plecotus auritus
TTAGGGTTAGGGTTAGGTTTAGGTTTAGGGTTAGGGTTAGGGTTAGGGATAGGGTTAGCGTTAGGGTTAGGGTTAGGGTTAGGGTTAGGGCTAGGCCTAGGGTTAGGGTTAGGGCTAGGGTTAGGGTTAGGGTTAGGGCTAGGGTTAATGCTAGTGTTAGGGTTAGGGTTAGGGTTAGGGTTAAGGCTGGCATTAAGGCTTGGTTTAGGCCTAATATTAAAGTTAGGATTTGTGTTATGGTTAGGGTCAGGGTTAGGGTTAGGGTTAAGTTTGGGGTTATAATTAAACATTTGGAAATCTCTATGAATTGGCTTGAATCACTGGACTAAATGGAATCTAACACTGAGAAATCACAATGATAGAGTAGGGAAATATTTAGGAATGTGCTTGAAACACTAAGGATACCTATTTATAGAGCCTTAATATTTGAAGGACACTGTTTAATCACTGGCAAATCGTGTTCAAAGCGCTGAGAAGAGAATGCCATACTGTTTATACTTATAATTCAGTCTCAATGTGTTGGCTTATTTGAAAGAACGTTTGTAAAACACTTAAACATTGAGGTTCATAGGGCTCACATACCTTCATGAAAATGTTTAAAGTCTCAGAGCTCAAAATGACAGACCAGGGAAATGTCTAGGAATACTAGACAATTGGTATACGTTTGTGGAACCTTAATGTAGGGCTAGGGCTAGAGCTAGAGTTAGGGTTAGGGTTAGGGGTAGGTTAGGGTTAGGGCTAGGGTTAGGGTTAGGGTTAGGGTGAGGTATAGGTTTAGGGTTAGGGTTATGGTTAGGGCTAGGGTTAGGGTTAGGGTTAGGGTTAGGGTAGTCCTAGGGTTAGGGTTAGGTTAGGGTTAGGGTTAGGGTTAGGTTAGGATTAGGGTTAGGGTTAGGGTTAGGGTTAGGGTTAGGGTTAGGTTAGGGTTATGGTTTGGGTTAGGGTTAGGGTTAGTGTAAGGGTTATGGCTAGGGCTATGGATAGGGCTAGGGCTAGGGTTAGGGTTAGGGTTAGTGTTAGGGTTAGGGTAAGGGCTAGTGCTAGGGTTAGGGTTAGGCTTAGGATAAGGGTTAGAGCTAGGGTTAGAGTTACCATTAGGGTTAGTGTTAGGGTTAGGTCTCTGGTTAAGTTTAGGGTTAGTGTTAGGGTTAGGTCTAGAGTTATGGTTAGGGTTAAGGTTAGGGTAAGGGTTAGGGTTAGGGTTAGGGTTAGGGTTAGGGTTACGGCTAGGGCTAGGGCTCGTGCTTCGGTTAGGGTTAGGGTTAGGGTTATGCCTAAGTTTAGGGTTATGGCTAGGGTTATGGTTAGGGCTAGGGCTAGGGCTAGGACTAGGGTTAGGGTTAGGGCTAGGGTTAAGGCTAGGGTTAGGGTTAGAGATAGGGTTAGCGTTAGGTTAGGCTTAGGGTTAGGGTTAGGGTTAGGTTAGGGTTAGGGTAGGGTTATGGTTAGTGTTAGTGTTAGGGCTCGGGTTAAGTTTAGTGTTAGGGTTAGGTTTAGGGCTAGGGTTAGGGTTAGGGTTAGGGTCAGGGTGAGGTTTAGGGTAAGTGTTAGGGATAGGGGTAGGGCTAGGGCTAGGGTTAGGGTTAGGGTTAGTGTTAGGTTTAGGGATATGGTTAGGGTTAGGGTTAGGGAGAGTGTTACGGTTAGGGTTAGGGTTAGGGTTAGGGTTAGGACTAGAGTTAGGGTTTGGGTTAGGTTTAACTAAGGTTAGGGTTAGGGTTATGGTTAGGGTTAGTGTTAGTGAGAGTGTTAGGGTTAGGGTTAGGATTAGTGTTAGGGATATGGTTAGTGTTACGGCTAGGGCTAGGGCTAGGGCTAGGGTTAAGTTTAGGTTTAGGGTTAGGGTTATTTTTAGTGTTAGGGTTAGGGCTAGGGTTAGGGTTAGTGTTAGTGTTAGGGTTAGGCCTAGGGCTAGGGCTAGGGCTAGGTTTAGGGTTAGGTATAAGGTTAGGGATAGGGTTAGGGTTAGGGTGATGTTTAGGTTTAGGGTTAGGGTTAGGTTTGGGTTAGGGTTAGGGCTAGGATTAGTGTTAGGGTTAGGGCTAGGGCTAAGGCTAGGGTTAGGGTTAGGGTTAGGGTTATGCCTATGGTTAGGATTAGGGCTAGGGTTATGGTTAGGGCTAGGGCTAGGCCTAGGGTTAGGGTTAGGGTTAGGGTTAGGGTTAGGGTTAGGGGTAGGGCTCGGGCTAGGGTTAGGTTTACGGTTAGTGTTAGGGTTAGGGCTATGGTTAGTGTTAGAGTTAGGGATAGTGTTTGGGTTAGGGTTAGGGTTAGGGTTAGGGTTAGGGTTAGGTCTAGGGTTAGGGTTAGGGTTAGGTGTAGGGCTAGGGTTAGGGTTAGGGTTAGGGATAGGGTTAGGGGTAGGGTTAGAGTTAGGGTTAGGGTTTGGGTTAGGGCTAGGGTTAGGGTTAGGGTTAGGGTGAGGTTTAGGTTTAGGGTTAGGGTTAGGGCTAGGGTTAGGGCTAGGGATAGAGCTAGGGCTAGGGCTAGGTTTAGGGTTAGGGCTAGGGCTAGTGCTAGGATTAGTGTTAGGTTAGGGCTCTGGTTAGGGTTAGGGTTAGGGCTAGTGTTAGGGTTAGGGTTATGGCTATGCTTAGGGTTAGGGTTAGGGTTAGGGTTAGGGCTAGGCGTAGGGTTAGGTTTAGGGTTATGGTTAGGGTTAGGGTTAGGGCTAGGGTTACCCCTAGGGTTAGGGTTAGGGTTAGGGTTAGGGTTAGCGTTTGGGTTAGGGATAAGGCTGGCATTAAGGCTTGGGTTAGGCCCAATATTAAGGTTAGGATTTGTGTTATGGTTAGGGTCATGGTTAGGATTACGTTTAAGTTTGGGGTTATATTTAAACATTTGGAAATCTCAATTAATTTGCTTGAATCTCTGGACAAAATGGAATCTAACAATGAGAATTCACGATGATAGACTAGGGAAATATTTAGGAATGTGCTTGAAACACTAAGGATACATATTCATAGAGCCTTAATATTTGAAGGACACTGTTTAATCACTGGCAAATCGTGTTCAAAGCGCTGAGAAGAGAATGCCATACTGTTTATACTTATAATTCAATCTCAATGTCTTGGCTCATTTGAAAGAATGTTTGTTAAACACTTAAACATTGAGGTTCATAGGGCTCACATACCTTCATGAAAATGTTTAAAGTCTCAGAGCTCAAAATGACAGACCAGGGAAATGTCTAGGAATACTAGACACTTGGTATCCGTTTGTGGAACCTTAATGTAGGGCCAGGGCTAGGGCTAGAGTTAGGGTTAGGGTTATGGTTAGGGTTAGGGCAGGCTTTAGGGTTAGGTTTAGGGTTAGGGGTAGGGTTACGGTTAGGGTTAGGTTTAGGGCTAGGGCTAGGTTTAGGGTTAGGCTTAAGATTAAGATTAGGGTTAGGTTATGGTTAGGTTTAGGGTTAGGGTTAGGGTTAGAGTTAGGGTTAGGGTTAGGGTTAGGGCTAGGGTTAGGGTTAGTATTAGGGTTAGGTCTAGGCTAGGGTTAGGGTTAGTGTTAGGGCTGGGGCTAGGGTTAGGGTCAGGGTTAGTGTAAGAGTTAGTGTTAGGGTTAGGGTTAGAGTTAGGGTTAGTGGTATGGCTAGGGCTAGTGTTAGTGTTAGTGTTAGTGTAAGAGTTAGGGTTAAGTTAGGGTTTGGGTTAGGGTTAGTGTTACGGTTAGGGTAGGGTTAGGGTTAGGGTTAGGGTTAGGGTTAGGTTAGGGTTAGTGTTAGGGTTAGGGTTAGGTTAGTCTTAGTGTTAGGGTTAGGGTTAGGTTAGGGTTAGGGTTAGGTTTAGGGTTATGTTAGAGTTAGGGCTAGGGCTAGGGGTAGGGTTAGTGTTAGGGTTAGGGCTATGGTTAGGGTTAGGGTTAGGGTTAGGGCTAGGGCGAGGGCTAGGGCTAGGGTTATGGTTAGGGTTAGGGTTAGGGCTAGGGTTAGGTTTAGGGTTAGGTTTAGGGATAGAGTTAGGGCTAGGGCTAGAGTTAGGTCTAGGATTAGGGCTAGTGTTAGGTCTAGCGTTAGGTATATGGTTAGTGTTAGGGCTAAGGATAGGGCTAGGGCTAGGGTTAGCGTTAGGGTTAGGGTTAGGGCTATAGTTACTGTTAGGGTTAGGGCTAGGGTTAGGGTTAGGGTTAAGGTTAGGGTTAGGGCTAGGGTTAGAGTTAGGGTGAGGTTTAGGTTTAGAGTTAAGGTTAGGGTTAGGGATAGGGCTAGGTCTAGGGCTTGAGCTAGGGCTAGGGATAAGGTTACGGTTAGGGTTTGGGTTAGAGTTAGGGATAGGGTTAGGGCTAGGGCTAGGGTTAGGTCTAGGGTTAGGGTTAGGGTTAGGGTTAGGGTTAAGTTTGGGGTTATATTTAAACATTTGGAAATCTCTATGAATTGGCTTGAATCACTGGACAAAATGGAATCTAACACTGAGAATTCACGATGAGAGACTGGGAAAATATTTAGGAATGTGCTTGAAACACTAAGGATACATATTCATAGAGCCTTAATATTTGAAGGACACTGTTCAATCACTGGCAAATCGTGTTCAAAGCGCTGAGAAGAGAATGCCATACTGTTTATACTTATAATTCAGTCTCAATGTGTTGGCTTATTTGAAAGAACGTTTGTTAAACACTTAAACATTGAGGTTCATAGGGCTCACATACCTTCATGAAAATGTTTAAACTCTCAGAGCTCAAAATGACAGACCAGGGAAATGTCTAGGAATACTAGACAATTGGTATACGTTTGTGGAACCTTAATGTAGGGCTAGGGCTAGGGCTAGAGTTAGGGTTAGGGTTAGGGTTAGGGCTAGGTTTAGCGTTAGGTTTAGGGTTAGCGTTAGGGGTAGGTTAGGGTTAGGGCTAGGGTTAGGGTTAGGGTTAGGGTGAGGTTTAGATTTAGGGTTAGGGTTAGAGTTAGGGTTAGGGATAGGGTTAGGGTTAGGGTTAGGGTTAGGGCTAGGCCTAGGGTTAGGGTTAGGGTTAGGGTTAGGGATAGGGTTAGGCTTAGGTTAGGCTTAGGGTTAGGGTTAGGTTAGGCTTGGGTTATGGTTAAGGTTGGGTTAGGGTTAGTGTTAGGGTTATGGTTAGTGTTAGGGTTAGGTCTCGGGTTAAGTTTAGTGTTAGGGTTAGGGTTAGGGCTAGGGTTAGGGATAGGGTTAGGGTTAGGGTTAGGGTTAGGGTTAGGGTTAGGGGTAGGGCTAGGGTATCCTAGAGTTAGGGTTAGGTTAGGATTAGGGTTAGGGTAAGGGTGAGGGTGAGGGTGAGGTTTAGGGTTAGGGTTTGTGTTAGGGTTAGGGCTACGGCTAGGGTAAGGGTTAGCGTTAGGGTTAGGGCTAGGGTTAGGGATATGTTTAGTGTTAGGGCTAGGGCTAGGGCTAGGGCTACGGTTAAGGTTAGGGTTAGGGTTAGGTTTATGGTTAGTGTTAGGGCTAGGGCTAGGGTTAGGGTTAGGGTTAGGGTTAGGGCTAGGGCGAGGGCTAGGGCTAGGGTTAGGTTTAGGGTTAGGTTTAGGGATAGAGTTAGGGCTAGGGCTAGAGTTAGAGCTAGGATTAGGGCTAGTGTTAGGTCTAGGGTTAGGTATATGGTTAGTGTTAGGGCTAAGGCTAGGGCTAGGGCTAGGATTAGCGTTAGGGTTAGGGTTAGGGTTATGGTTACTGTTAGGGTTAGGGCTAGGGTTAGGTTTAGGGTTAAGGTTAGGGTTAGAGCTAGGGTTAGAGTTAGGGTGAGGTTTAGGTTTAGGGTTAGGGTTAGGGTTAGTGTGAGTGATAGGGCTAGGTCTAGGGCTTGAGCTAGGGCTAGGGATAGGGTTACGGTTAGGGTTTGGGTTAGAGTTAGGGATAAGTTTAGGGCTAGGGCTAGGGTTAGGTCTAGGGTTAGGGTTAGGGTTAGGGTTAGGGTTAGGGTTAAGTTTGGTGTTGATAATTAAACATTTGGAAATCTCTATGAATTGGCTTGAATCACTGGACAAAATGGAATCTAACACTGACAATTCATGATGATAGACTGGGGAAATATTTAGGAATGTGCTTGAAACACTAAGGATACATATTCATAGACCTTAATATTTGAAGGACACTGTTTAATCACTGGCAAATCGTGTTCAAAGCGCTGAGAAGAGAATGCCATACTGTTTATACTTATAATTCAGTCTCATTGTGTTGGCTTATTTGAAAGAACGTTTGTTAAACACTTAAACATTGAGGTTCATAGGGCTCACATACCTTCATGAAAATGTTTAAAGTCTCAGAGCTCAAAATGACAGACCAGGGAAATGTCTAGGAATACTAGACAATTGGTATACGTTTGTGGAACCTTAATGTAGGGCTAGGGCTAGGGCTAGAGTTAGGGCTAGGATTAGGGATAGTGTTAGGTCTAGGGTTAGGTATATGGTTAGTGTTAGGGCTAAGGCTAGGGCTAGGGCTAGGTTTAGCGTTAGGGTTAGGGTTATGGTTAGTGTTAGGGTTAGGACTAGGGTTATGGTTAGGGTTAAGGTTAGGGTTAGGTTAGGGTTAGGCTTAGCGTTAGGTTAGGCTTATGGTTAGGGTTAGGGTTAGGTTAGGGTTAGGGTTAGGGTTAAGCTTAGGTTTAGGGTTAGGGTTAGGGTTAGTGTTAGGGTTAGTGTTAGGGTTATGGCTAGGGCTAGGGTTAGTGTTAGTGTTAGGGTTAAGGCTAGGGTTAGGGCTCGGGTTAGGGTTAGGGTAAGGGTGAAGGTGAGGGTTTGTGTTAGGGTTAGGAGTAGGGCTCGGGCTAGGGTTAGGTTTACGGTTAGTGTTAGGGTTAGAGCTATGGTTAGTGTTAGAGTTAGGGATAGTGTTTGGGTTAGGGTTAGGGTTAGGGTTAGGGTTAGGGTTAGGTCTAGGGTTAGGGTTAGGGTTAGGTGTAGGGCTAGGGTTAGGGTTAGGGTTACGGATAGGGTTAGGGGTAGGGTTAGAGTTAGGGTTAGGGTTTGGGTTAGGGCTACGGTTAGGGTTAGGGTTAGGGTGAGGTTTAGGTTTAGGGTTAGGGTTAGGGCTAGGGTTAGGGCTAGGGCTAGAGCTAGGGCTAGGGCTAGGTTTAGGGTTAGGGCTAGGGCTAGTGCTAGGATTAGTGTTAGGTTAGGGCTCTGGTTAGGGTTAGGGTTAGGGCTAGTGTTAGGGTTAGGGTTATGGCTATGGTTAGGGTTAGGTTTAGGATTAGGGTTAGGGCTAGTTTAGGGTTAGGTTTAAGGTTAGGGTTAGGGTTAGGTTTAGGGGTAGGGTTAGGGTTAGGGTTAGGGTTAGGGATAGGGTTAGCATTAGGGTTAGGGTTAGGGTTAGGGTTAGGGTTAGGGCTAGGCGTAGGGTTAGAGTTAGGGCTAGGGTTAGGGTTAGGGTTAGGGCTAGGGTTACCGCTAGGGTTAGCGTTAGGGTTAGGGTTAGGGTTAGGGTTAGCGTTAGGGTTAGGGATAAGGCTGGCATTAAGGCTTGGATTAGGCCTAATATTAAAGTTAGGATTTGTGTTATGGTTAGGGTCAGGGTTAGGGTTAGGGTTAAGTTTGGGGTTATAATTAAACATTTGGAAATCTCTATGAATTGGCTTGAATCACTGGACAAAATGGAATCTAACACTGAGAATTCACGATGATAGACTAGGGAAATATTTAGGAATGTGCTTGAAACACTAAGGATACATATTCATAGAGCCTTAATATTTGAAGGACACTGTTTAATCACTGGCAAATCGTGTTCAAAGCGCTGAGAAGAGAATGCCATACTGTTTATACTTATAATTCAGTCTCAATGTGTTGGCTCATTTGAAAGAATGTTTGTTAAACACTTAAACATTCAGGTTCATAGGGCTCACATACCTGCATAAAAATGTTTAAAGTCTCAGAGCTCAAAATGACAGACCAGGGAAATGTCTAGGAATACTAGACACTTGGTATCCGTTTGTGGAACCTTAATGTAGGGCCAGGGCTAGGGCTAGAGTTAGGGTTAGGGTTATGGTTAGGGTTAGGGCAGGCTTTAGGGTTAGGTTTAGGGTTAGGGGTAGGGTTACGGTTAGGGTTAGGTTTAGGGCTAGGGCTAGGTTTAGGGTTAGGCTTAAGATTAAGATTAGGGTTAGGTTATGGTTAGGTTTAGGGTTAGGGTTAGGGTTAGGGTTAGGGTTAGGGTTAGGGTTAGGGCTAGGGTTAGGGTTAGTATTAGGGTTAGGTCTAGGCTAGGGTTAGGGTTAGTGTTAGGGCTGGGGCTAGGGTTAGGGTCAGGGTTAGTGTAAGAGTTAGGGTTAGGGTTAGGTTTAGAGTTAGGGTTAGTGGTATGGCTAGGGCTAGTGTTAGGGTTAGTGTTAGTGTAAGAGTTAGGGTTTAGTTAGGATTAGGGTTAGGGTTAGTGTTACGGTTAGGGTAGGGTTAGGGTTAGGGTTAGGGTTAGGTTAGGGTTAGTGTTAGGGTTAGGGTTAGGTTAGGCTTAGTGTTAGGGTTAGGGTTAGGTTAGGGTTAGGGTTAGGTTTAGTGTTATGTTAGAGTTAGGGCTAGGGCTAGGGGTAGGGTTAGTGTTAGGGTTAGGGCTATGGTTAGGGTTAGGGTTAGGGTTAGGGCTAGGGCGAGGGCTAGGGCTAGGGTTAGTGTTAGGGTTAGGGTTAGGGCTAGGGTTAGGTTTAGGGTTAGGTTTAGGGATAGAGTTAGGGCTAGGGCTAGAGTTAGGTCTAGGATTAGGGCTAGTGTTAGGTCTAGGGTTAGGTATATGGTTAGTGTTAGGGCTAAGGATAGGGCTAGGGCTAGGGTTAGCGTTAGGGTTAGGGTTAGGGCTATAGTTACTGTTAGGGTTAGGGCTAGGGTTAGGGTTAGGGTTAAGGTTAGGGTTAGGGCTAGGGTTAGAGTTAGGGTGAGGTTTAGGTTTAGAGTTAAGGTTAGGGTTAGGGATAGGGCTAGGTCTAGGGATTGAGTTAGGGCTAGGGATAAGGTTACGGTTAGGGTTTGGGTTAGAGTTAGGGATAGGGTTAGGGCTAGGGCTAGGGTTAGGTCTAGGGTTAGGGTTAGGGTTAGGGTTAGGGTTAAGTTTGGGGTTATATTTAAACATTTGGAAATCTCTATGAATTGGCTTGAATCACTGGACAAAATGGAATCTAACACTGAGAATTCACGATGAGAGACTGGGAAAATATTTAGGAATGTGCTTGAAACACTAAGGATACATATTCATATAGCCTTAATATTTGAAGGACACTGTTTAATCACTGGCAAATCGTGTTCAAAGCGCTGAGAAGAGAATACCATACTGTTTATACTTATAATTCAGTCTCAATGTGTTGGCTTATTTGAAAGAACGTTTGTTAAACACTTAAACATTGAGGTTCATAGGGCTCACATACCTTCATGAAAATGTTTAAAGTCTCAGAGCTCAAAATAACAGACCAGGGAAATGTCTAGGAATACTAGACAATTGGTATACGTTTGTGGAACCTTAATGTAGGGCTAGGGCTAGGGCTAGAGTTAGGGTTAGGGTTAGGGTTAGGGCTAGGTTTAGCGTTAGGTTTAGGGTTAGCGTTAGTGGTAGGTTAGGGTTAGGGCTAGGGTTAGGGTTAGGGTTAGGGTGAGGTTTAGATTTAGGGTTAGGGTTATGGTTAGGGCTAGGGTTAGGGTTAGGGTTAGGGTTAGGGTAGTCCTAGGGTTAGGGTTAGTTTAGGGTTAGGGTTAGGGTAAGGGTGAGGGTGAGGGTTAGGTTTAGGGTTAGGGTTAGGGATAGGGTTAGGGTTAGAGTTAGGGTTAGGGATAGGGTTAGGGTTAGGGTTAGGGTTAGGGCTAGGCCTAGGGTTAGGGTTAGGGTTAGGGTTAGGGTTAGGGATAGGGTTAGGGTTAGGTTAGGCTTACGGTTAGGGTTAGGTTAGGCTTGGGTTATGGTTAAGGTTGGGTTAGGGTTAGGGTTAGGGTTATGGTTAGTGTTAGGGTTAGGGCTCGGGTTAAGTTTAGTGTTAGGGTTAGGGTTAGGGCTAGGGTTAGAGTTAGGGTTAGGGTTAGGGTGAGGTTGAGGGTTAGTGTTAGGGATAGGGCTAGGGTTAG